>NC_056743.1:1929042322-1929359822 GCF_019279795.1 Protopterus annectens | reverse complement strand
TGATGTCTCTTGCTCAAAGTGAAATGACTACAGGGAAGACAAGCTGCAATAAAAGTGAGTTTAATGAGACACTTTTATCTTTTGATAAATCTCTGCATAAATTAAAACAGCTATAATGGCAGGGATTTCATTTTGAGGCATGCATCCAGCAAAAAATTATACAGAGAGGTCTTAGAATACTATGCATGCCTTCACAAGGAGAGGCTTTTCCTGAACTTTTAGCTCGTTGGCAATGTCTTAAGAAACTAGTCTCTCCTATATGAAATTACTGATAAGAGTTCTTTACTCCACAAGAAAATAAATTGTGAGAGGAAATACAAAAGTTACAAAATAGTCTGGCAACTTATGTATGCAGAGGTTATATGTGCAGTAACCAATTATGAACTTAAGTTACAAGTCAAGACTAAGAAATTGGTCAGAGACTATCGAGACTTCACTCAAGGTCATATTTTTACATGAGAAGAACAGACATTTAATAAACCCAATCAGGCAGAAATGTTTCATTCCAGTAAAGAATTCTGTGCAGCTAATGGAGATCTGCCTAATGTTTTAACTACCATTAATTCTACTAAGAAGGCTCTGACGTAAGAGCGAATGTTAATGTTGATCGTGTAACTGCTGAACGCTTTCTCAATGGAGCTGTGAGTTGGACCAATGGTAGCATAGGAGAGTCGTCATGTGTTGAGCATACAGGCTTAGGAGCCAGACCCAAGACAACTGATTACTCACACATATTTCTCCATCTTTCCTGTTCTCCCGGTGCCTGAGAGGAAGAAAAAACGAGCAAAGGAGAAGTTGATCACTATTCAGGGAGGTGAAATGGCATCACACCTCAACATGACTGATTATGGTGACTGTATTATTTTCAATTTATCTAGCATTGCTTTATCTGATGAACAGACTTATGTGCTGAATAAAGGACTGTCGTATATACCCAGTAAGGGTTCGGATTACAAGGAAGTTTTGTTAGATTTAATGATTTTTGGTAGAGACCTTTTACCAAAAAAGAAGTTTTGTACTCACCATAACGTTCCATGTTTGTTGCCATCTCGCTGTTCATTCTTACAGTGATGGGTTTGGAGCTGATTCTCGGCTCCGACTCAGCCGAATACATAGCTGAAAGTCTCAAACCTGGCTCGTGGCAAGTAGGTATCCCACAATGCAGTGGTGTAATTACCCAGATCTTGTTTGCTGCTACTACTGAATGTAATGTAAACTATATATGTAGATATACATACAAATATATACTATACCCAATAGAAGGAGAAACAAACTGAAACAAATAACTCCTGAAGGTAGTAAATCATCCACCAGGTCCACAAGGTGTCTTTGGCAGGGGGAAGGAGGGAGGGTTCGTAAGAATGAATGTCAAGATGGACAACAAACATGGAACGTTATGGTGAGTACATAACTTCTTTATGTTATGTTTCCTATCTCACCTTCATTCTTACAATGATGGGACAGCGTCCCTAGCACCTTTTCCCTGGGTGGCTCACGAGAGTACACCTTTAAGCACCGTGGAACTAAAGGAGGCCCTGTCCCTAATGGCCAAATCCACTTTGTAATGCGTGATAAAAGTATGAGGAGTGGTCCAAGTAGCTGCTGCACAAATATTATCCATAGGAATTCTGGCTTGAAAGGCAGATGACGTAGCCATTGCTCTAGTGGAATGAGCTTTCACTTTGAAAGGTAAATCTCTGTGATTTGTGTTATAGATGAATATAATACAGTTAGAGAGCCAATTGGAAAGAGTAGTTTTAGAAACTGAGCTACCCTTTTTTGCATCAGAGAAGGATATGAATAACTGGTCAAATTTTCTAAAATCTTTGGTCCTATGCAAATAGAATCTGAGTTGTCTATGCACGTCTAGCTGATGTAATTTGTATTCTGCCTTGTTACTATGATTAGGGAAGAACACTAGAAGCTCTATAGATTGATTTATGTTATTTGGAGAAGAGACTTTGGGTAAAAAAGATGGATTAGTTCGCAAGGATACCCTATCCTTATGAAAAATCAAATATGGCGGGATAATAGAAAGAGCTTGCAACTCTGATACTCTTCTAGCAGATGTTATAGCCACCAGAAACAAGGTCTTCCAGGAAAGGAACTTGAGGTCTGAAGATGATGAGGGCTCAAAAGGTGGTAATGTCAGGTGAGACAGAACAAAATTTAAATCCCAAGGAGAAAGGGGTTCCTTAAAGGGAGGTCTTAATAAGGAGGCACCTTCCAAGAAAGGTCTACTCAACCTGTGTGACATTAAGTTAGAGATAGAATCACCAATGTGGAAATTAGATATTGCAGCGAGTTGAATCCTGATGGTTGCTGCAGCTGAACCTTGCTGGAAGAGTTCGGCCAAAAATTCCAAAATAGAATGGATAGGTGCAGAAAAAGAATCAATGCTCCTGTTTTAAGCCCAAAAAGAAAACCTTTTCCATTTGCTAGAATACAGTTTTCTAGTGGAAGCTTTATGAGAGGACATTAAGATTTGTTTAACTGCAGGAGTGAAATTGTGAAGCCTGATTAAGTTGGGAAGTGGAACAAGCAAGCTGTCAATTTTAGGGTGTGGAGAGAAGGATGAAGCACCCCTGACATATGTGTCAGCAGGTCTGGAACTGGGTCCACAGTCCAAGGTTTCTCCTGAAGATGAGGCTAAAGGAAGGGGAACCAAACTTGGTGAGACCAGTAAGGAACAATGAGAATTACCCTGCTTCCCAAGTACTGTGCTTTCTGAATGACTCTGGGTATGAGAGGAAATGGAGGAGAGGCATACAGAAGTACCGAGGGCCAATCGTGAGCAAGTGCATCTCTCGGTGTCTCCCCTGGAGGGTGGATTAGGGTAAAGTAGTTGCTGCACTTGCCATTCATGTGAGTGGCAAAACGATCGCAGCAAGACAGACCCCATGTTCAGAAAATCATTTCCGGTACATTCTGATTGAGAGACCACTTGTGAGACATTAAAATCGCCCTGCTCAGCTTGTCTGCTATCACATTGGACTTCCCCGGAATGTGCCTTGCTATTAAAAAGAGCTAGGAAGAAACTGCCCATTGCCAAACTCTTAGGGCCTCTCGACAAAGGGGGTAAGATCTGGTTCCCCCTTGCTTGTTTATGTACCAAACCACATACTGTCTGAATGTATCGCAATTGTCCCTAGAGGGAGAGAGTCATGAAGTGCTTGCAACGCAAGAAGCACTGCTCTCATCTCTAGGACATTTATATGCAAGGGAGCCTTGTGTTTTTGCCATGTACCTTGGATTGTTCTTCCCAGATAATGCCCCCCACCCTATCTGGGAAGCATCCGTGGTCACCGATGCTATGGGTTGTAGTGGAACAAAGGGTCTCCCTATGGTCACATGAGTGGAGTTTATTCACCATCTTAATTCGTTCTTGCATGATTCCGTTATTCTGATCAGGTGAGACATAGCAAGCTCTTGAAGTGACCATTGGGAGAACAACAGCCATTGAAGGATCCTCATGTGCATTTTGGCAAGAGGGACCATTGTTATTGTGGAAGCCATTGTTCCCAGTAATCTTAGAATTATCTTTGCTTTCACTTTGGTCTTGGGAAGGAGATAAAGAATCTGCTGTCTGAGTGCTACCACTCTTTCTGTTGGAAGACGTGCTACCATAGAGGTGGTGTCTAGATCTGCACCTATAAATGTAATATGTTGAGAGGGCAACAAGGCAGATTTTTGAAAGTTGACTGTAATACCTAACTGATTGCAAATGTCTAAAATTAGGTCCCTGGCTGGTTGGTGTAGATGCTTGGTGGTGGCAGATAAGATCCAGTCGTCTAGATAGGGAAACACTCAGAATCCTAGACACCTCAGGTGAGCCGTGACTACTGCCATGCATTTGGTGAACACTCTGGGGGCTGTAGTGAGACCAAAGGGCAGAGCTCGGAACTGGCAATGACTGGCTCCCAGCCAGAAGCGTAAGTACCTTCTCGATGTCCTGTCCATTTTTATGTTGTAGTAAGTATCTTGAAGGTCTATTGAGCACATCCAATCATCTTTCCCTAAAAAGGGAAGTATAGACTGCAGTGTCACCATTTGGAACTTTGGCTTCTTGACAGATTTGTTTAATTTGCTTAGGTCTAATTGGGTCTCCAGGCCCTGTTCTTTTTGGCACCAAAAAGAATCTTGAGTAAGTACCAAATCTTATTTGGTCTGTGGGGACTTCTTGGATGACTTTTGTGCAGCAACTTTTGAATCTCTATAGTTGCTTGCTTCCTTAGATTGGGTGGAACATCTGAGATTGTTCTGGTCTGTGGAACAGGACTGGAAAATGAAATGGAGTATCCTCTGGATATTATTTTTAGTACCCATTTGTCTCTTGTGATAGTTTGCCAGGCTTCTGGGTGCATGAATAAACGTCCTCCCACTGCCTCCAGAGTAGAGCAGATGGGCCTCCTTTCAGGAGCACTGATAAGGGCATCCGCGAAAGGAATCACGGTCTTCCTGGTTCTGTGGGCCCCCTCTGCCTCTGGGGCAGTGTCTGCCATTACTGCCTCCCCCTCTGCCCCTGCGGAAGGAATCGCCCTGTGCGTCCTGTAAAACTCTCTGGGATCGTTTGAACCACATTCTTCCACTCTTCTGGCCTTTACGATAAGGTCTTGAAGGTACGGAAAAACGTACTCCAATGGCAGAGAGAGTTTTTCCTTCCTGCTCGCATTGGGTTAGAGTGTCTTTTACTTTGGGTCCAAAGAGTGAGGAACCATCAAAAGGGGCATTAGTAAAAGTAGACTTAAAGGGCTCCGCAAAATTGCACAAGTGCATCCAGGAGTGTCTCCTAAGGGAAACTCCGGAACCCGCTGCCCTGCTTGCTCCATCTGCTGCATAGGATATCAGCCTCATGGAGGAGTTGATGATGGAATTTAAGATGGACAGCTGGGAGGAGACCTTCTCATTCACCCCTGCAGCTAATGTACCTTGTAGAGTATCTCCTAGCTCTTTCAGGAGATCTCTTTGTAGCCTTGTAAAGTGAGATAGGTAGTTCACCGATCAAAGTGAAAATGCTGCTGATGAAAAGACATGCTTCCCATATCTGTCCAACGTTTGAGAGTCTTTATTCGAAGGATGAACAGATCAGGAAGTCTCAGAAAGTTCTTTCTTGGTGGCTGCAGCCACCACTATAGCATCTACAGGTACCCCCTTAGTGAGGAAATCCTTTCCCGAAGGAGCTGACAAGAATTTGTTTGGCCTCCAAGGGACTGGTTCCATTGTGTCTGGTGACTCCCATGCCTTTCAACTGACCAGGTCCATTAGTTCATCGAAAGGCGGAGACACCCAGGTGGCTGAAGGTTGAGATCCAAAAGCCTTCAGGTACACTGACTCCTCATCAGAAGGGATGGTGGCCTGCCAGCTGCCTCTCTGCTTCAGGATCTCTAGAATATCTAGAAATGAGATATCATCACAGGGCGACCGTGGGGACCCTTCCGACTCATCGAGGTCAGTGTCTGAAGTGACAGACTCATCTGGGGAGTCTACATGCTTCCTCTTGCAAGTTCTCTTCCGAGGTGGCTCCTCAGAAGGATATTCTGGGAAGGCTTTGGAGGAAAGGGGTTCACCTATTGGGGGATCCTGAGGCTCTGGATCTCTGCTGTCCTGTGGAATGGGTGGTGCTGAGACAGTAGCCGGTGTCTTAGGAGAACGAGTGCTAGTATCCTTCTGTGGTGCTGAGTGGGTAGACAACACACTCCTCATCAGCTCAAAGGTGGATCCCCCCAGCTCCAAAGACTCCCTCAGCGAGACTCCGAGGACACAGAGGAAGGCACCGGAACCAGCGAGATCATACCTGAGCCAGATGTAGGAGCCGAGCTAACCCAGGCCGATGCCATGAGGGGTAGGCTCGGGACCGAAGAAGATCTGCGCACCACCCATTCCACGTCATCGTCTGATAAGCTTCTGGTGGACCTGGAAGATAGGGATGGAGAGTGAGACCTATGCAGAATTGGAGATCTCAGTGTCAGAGAAACGGGTGAAATATCCATGGACTGGCTCCAAAAAGAGGTATCTTGTGGCTCCCAGGACTTTGGAGCCGAAGAACCAGTCTTGTCAATTAGTATGACCTGCGATGGCTATGAGGACTGTGGAGCCGGGGAGGTAGTGACCTTAGAGATTTTTGGTAGCTTGACTGGTGGCTCCGACTGAGCCGATGTTGCAGGTGATTGTCTCTTCTGGGATTTTTCCTTTTTGGAAGAAGGAGAAGAAGAAGAACTGTGGATAGCTTCCTCAAAAGTTGGCTTTAAGAGCCCTTTAAGGATCAGTTTGTTTCTCCTTTCTTGAAGTACCCTTGCACTGAAAGAATGATAAAAAGTACAATCTTCTTGTAGATGAATTGCACCAAGGCAATAAACACATATGACATGCCCATCTGTGATGGACATTTTTTGTTAGCACTTCTGGCATTTTTTAAAGCCCGAAGCCTTATGTTCCCTCTCTTTTGGGTCTTTGGACATAATAAAGATAAGACCACAAAAACAACAACAAGAAAGTTTTAACTATTTAACTATTGAACTATTAGAGCTACCCTGAATACTATGGGAAACATGAAGGAGATAGACAACCAGGGAGAAAAATACGGCCTCTCACTCAAACAGCCCTATTTCCCAGACAAGGCAACAAACTAACTACAAGCCCTCTAACTTAAATGGGCGAAGAGCTCTCTAACTTAAACAAGCTACTAATAAACTAGACAGATAGAAACAACAACCACTACAAGGGATACAGTTAGGCCTACAAGGCGATGGCCAAAAGCCGCACCAAAGGGGATAAAACTATAATTATTTAACTAATAATGCAATAAAAGGCACAACAATTTAAATATAATTGAATACTAAGACATCTAGTATAAAATAGAACAGTATACAGGAAATATATAAGAAAATTTGTCACAACTTAGATACGGCCAAGATGAGTGCATCCAACTTCATAAAGAGGTAAATGAGATCTGGGGAATTACATCACTGCATTGTGGGATACCTACTTGCCACGAGTCAGGTTTGAAACTTTCAGCTATATATTCAGCCGAGTCATCATTGTAAGAATGAAGGTGAGATAGGACAACATAACATCAGATGTTTAATAATAATGCTCAGTTAAATAATAACAGTGTTAATGCTGACAGGACATTGAAACTACCGAGTACATTTATACCCCCAATGAGTTCTACTGTCAGTACTTTCTTAAGGATTCGTGAGAAAGAACTAAGGGTATATCTCAAAGGCAAAGGTGGTAGTAAGTTTTTTAATTTAATGCAATCGCAAAACAAGGCCCTAAAGGAGCTGATACATGATGAGTGTATTATCATAAAACCAGCTGACAGAGGGGGAGCGGTGGTAGTCATGGATATGACTGATTATGATATGAGAGTAAGGGCTTTACTAGTAGATACACTTACACTTATCTCCCCAATTCTTGTCAATAATTTGACAGATAAAGTTAAAAGAAGATTACTACATCTGAAAGAACATGATGTTGTTGAACCTGACACTTTCAATTTCATATGGATAGAAGATCCACGTTTTCCGGTGTTCAAAGCTCTTCCAAAGATACATAAGAGCTTGACCTCACCCCCAATGAGACCTATAGTGTCAAGAAGGGGATGGCTAACTGAACATCTGTCAATATGGGTAGAAATGAAATTGAAGAATGTTATCAAGTTATTCCCAAGAATTTTAAAAGACACTGGACAATTCCTTTTTAATCTATATGATTTGTTGAAGGGCCAAGACTGTCATGATTACTTGTTAGTAACATTGGATGTGAATAGTTTATTCACAGTTATTTCCAATGATTATGGCTTACAAGGTAGTGAATTTTTTAAACAGTAGTAATGTTTTTCAAAGCCATATGAATCAGTTGATTTGTGAGTTTCTTAATATTATAATAGAGAACAACATATTTCTCTATCAGGGTACCTTCTACCGACAGACACAGGGTGTAGCCATGGGCACACCCTGTGCTAACTCGTATGCAAACTTAGTTGTAGCACATTGGGAGGGCACTAACATATTTGAGATTGATCATTCATGGAAAACACAGCTACTATTATATGTTAGGTTTGTGGACGATGCTTTTTTGCTTTGGAAAGGTACGAAAACTGAATTAGATGCCTTCATAGTATACCTAGAAAGTACAACTAATTTTCTGAGGTTCACAGTTAACTGTTCAGCAAAAAACATTGATTTTTTGGATGTATGAATTTTTAAAGGAATTGAGGGACAGTTACAATCTACCCTCTATTGGAAGAGTTGTTGGAAAAATACTTTATTAGCAAACGACAGTATGCACCCTAGAAGCACCTTTGGCAATATAGTCAAAGGACAAGCATATAGGATTTCACGTTTATGTACACAGAATCAAAATTATGAAGTAGAGGTGGATAAGTTAAAAAGTAATTTACTGTCAAGAGGGTATAGAATAGATATGGTAGATAAAGGTATAAACAACACACAACACAATAGGTCAGGAAAAGTGAAACCATGGTATTCTGACAACAGAAATATGGATAGAAATGAGAATATTGACAACTCATAACATATGGCATTAAAATATAGTAATAATGTTGGGGGGATCTGTGAGATAATTAAATGCAATTGAAAGATTCTTTCCACAGATGAAAAACTGGCAAAAACAGTGGGAGAAAAACACAGTTTTATCTTTAAACAGAATAAAAACTTAAAAGATTTGCTATGTCAGGAACAGCACTTAGGCCATATGAAAAGAGAACAAGTAGCACGTAAGGGTACTTTTCCTTGTAGGCGATGCAAAGGCTGTCCGTTGATAAATAATGCTAGCTGCTCTGTACATCCTAATACTAATATAAGATATGATTTTGTATTACATGCTGATTGTTTTACTAGTAACCTTGTTTATTTTGCCCTATGTAGGAACTGTTCTTGTTTCTACATAGGCAAGACAAACTGCAGACTGAAGGGCAGGATACGTAAACATTAGTCTTCCATACAACTGAAGGATGTACACAATGCTCTATAGCAGCATATATTACATAACTCAGAGCATGTATTTTCATTTATGGTCATGCAAAAAATTTATAAGAGCAATAGGGGAGGAGATATTGTGAGTCAAAATGAGTATAATGAGATGCAATGGATTGTTGAACTGGAAGCAGATAAACCCCAGGCTGAAATGGTGTTATACCTTTAAAGCCAGCTCTCAAAACATGGAGGGTAAATTATTGATGTTGATTGGTTGTTTTAAGATTTTGGTTTGCATAAATGTTTGTGAGATTTGTATTATGATGTTCATCTGAAGAAGGGCTTGTCTCGAAAGCACTCATGAAACTTTATTAAACAGTTTTAATGATTTCAGCTTGGTGGTTTCTGCTCAATAATTTTGTTGATTATCTGAAACCTGAAGGGGTGCCACCAAAAACACCTCATGAAAAGTTTTGGTTCCTCTTGTATCAGTTATCCTCCTGGAGCCCATTATCAGAAGCAATGAGGCACTGATACTCAGAAGCCAGTTTCACTAGATGAGAAATTGTATTTGACTGCCTGATGTCTGACTTCCAGATGAGATTCTGTATTCCAACTTTGTCACAGACAGAGATCATGTTATTTGCAAAGAAATTACTACAGTGACATCTTGAAAGCATACATATAGAAATTCTGCACGACCATTATAATCTGTGAAATGGTTATCATTGTACAGTCTCTGCAGCAATGCAACCTCTGCCAAGCAGATACCTGCTTTGATGAGAAGAGTCTTGTTTTCGACAATGAAATTAAAGTGTGTAGAAAAAAGGAATAAAATGCAAAGAGCTGCTGGCGGTTTTCCTACATGGAAACATATGCATTTTTTGTGGTCAGATTTGTGGGTTCAAGATTAGATTACGGGATCATGTCAAGGCCCATCAGAGCACCGCGGTGAAAATCATGCTTGAATGGAGGGGCTGCAGATGATGATGACTAACATCCATGTAATACGTTGAGTTACAGCAGCTACATATCTGGGCTAACTCACTAGGTGCTACATATGAACAGAGCCAAAAGCACATGCATGTCATCACTGTCATTGCATGCAAAAACACCTTACTTGATAGAAAAACCTAAATCACCAACATAGGGAGTAAAGAATCACCTGCAGGTGTGAAAACAAAGGAGCCAGAGATAAGGCATTGCAGGGCACCCTTAACACAGTTTTCTGATATCATGCAAACAGGCTATAATGTCTGGTACAAAAACATATAGACCTCTTACACTGATTCAACCATTAGTGCAATTAGGTCTGATGTTCCCTAAAAGCCCTTTACCATCTTGGGTATGGCAACACATTATATAATTAGTCAACCATACTGACAGGGTCTGTTTTGCTACAGGATTTCTGTCTGTATCCTGGATAAAAAAAATGAGAGAGGAAGAGACAGAAAAAGCAACTCTTTTTAGTGGCAGACAGTTGCATTCTGAAAGGTATAGTGTTTAGGCATATTACATTTGTCCAACCAGCTTTTCAGCAAATTCTTTGTACTGATGTGGTAAGGAAAATAAACAGCAACATTTCCTTCCTGATTTAGGGTTAAGCCTGACAGGACTTTAGGCAGAAATGTAAGACTAATATGTAAAATATGATACCATCCTGACAGAAACTGAGAAAGGGAACTTTATATCATACACCCTGAAATTCAGACTTCAGTCTCAAAGTTGGCCACTAAAACATTACTTTTCATAAAAAGATGTGCATTTTGCCAATTAAAAGTTGAGTGAGACCATATCAGAATATCTATGTTTCAAGAACCACTAGGATAAAACCTCCTACCTAAATGTTCAAATGAAGAATGTCCATTAAAAAGATATAGCTTTTACCTTAGTAGGTCAGTTACTATCTAATCTCTGGATCCCTGATTATGCAGACCCCCCTCTGCCTCTGTGGGCATATCTTCTAGATGAGTTTCCCTCTCGACCCCAGGGTGTAAACTCATCATGTGTGTCATGGAAAGGACCCTGGGACTTCTTGTACCACATCTTTCCACTCCTCTGATTCCTAGAGTAAGATTGTTGGGGGGTGGAAAACCTACACCCATGGCAGACAGGGTCTTGATGTCCTTTTCACATCTGGCCAATGTGTCTTTCACTTTTGGGCCAGAAAGAGAGGAAGCTTCCACTGGAGCGCTGAGAAAGAAAGACTTAAAAGGGTCCGCAAAATCACATAGGTGTATCCAGGCATGACGTCTCATGACAACGCCTGCACCCGCTGCTCTAGCCGCCCCTTCGGTAGTATGAGAGATTAACTACATGGATGAGTTAGATATAGATTCCAGGGTGGCAAGCTGTGAGGCAACTTTGTCACATACCTCATCACAAACTGCTCCTGCTAAGGTTCCTGAGAGCTCCAAAATTCCAGGGTGGCAAGCTGTGAGGCAACTTTGTCATGTACCTCATCAGAAACTGCTCCTGCTAAGGTTCCTGAGAGTTCTGAAATTAGGTCTCTCTGGATCCACATAGAGTGTGCCAAATAATTCAAGGACCGAATGGCAAAGGTTGATGAAGAAAACACCTGCTTCCATAAGCTGTCAATTGCCCGGGACTCCCTGTTCAGGGGATGGACGGTATGGCTCTCATCAGTGAGCTCTTTCTTAGAGGCCACCTCCACAACCATAACGTCTAATGGTAGGCCTTTGGACCAATGTGGACTATCCTCCGGTGGAGAAAAAATTTTGTCTGTCTCCGAGGGATAGCTTCAGCAGTGTCAGGATTCCTCCAAGCATGCTGCATGATGAGCTGCACCAGGTCATCTGCAGGCAGGGTCACCCAAGAAATAGAGGGTCGAGCACGGAAAGCCTGCAAGAATACAGACTCCCCAGAGGAAGGGTTGGTGGGTTTCCAGTCTCCCCACTGCTTTAAAATTTCCAGTATGTCTCCAAAGGAGAGATCCTCAGGGAACAACCGTGTGGACCCTTCCCCTTCATCATAGCCTGTATCTTTGGTAAGGTATTCCTCGGGGGAATCCACGTGCTTTTGTGGGAATACACATGCTTCCTCTAACATGATCCCTTACGTGGTACCTCCTCAGTGGGAGCATCTGAAGAGGACTCTGAAGAGTGGGTACCTTGTGGAAGGGTATCTTGAGGTTCCCGTGCTTGATGTTCTAGAGTAGTGGACTGTGTCAGCTGCAGTTCAGAGGACAGAAATATATGAGTCTCCGTCACCGAAGGGACCAGCTGTGAGCCTGCAGAAGCAAGTGTCCTCTCCATCACCTGGAAAGCAGGCCCACCTGAAGAGGAGTGGGAGCCCAGAACTGAGAAAGATAACCTCCAATGAGCCCACCCACAGGGAAGGAGCCACAGGAGGACTTGATGCCACCAAGACAACCGGAACTGTAGTAGATGGCACCATAGAAAAAATAGGCACCGTACTAGGGGTCACACTACCAACAACACAGTCATGATCCCGAGGATGGCTTGGCTTCAAGTGACTCGATGTCCATAGGGTAGGCTCCATAGCCATGGTAAGGTCTACCAATGGAACCAAAGAAGCCGGTACCGGGATAGGCGTCAGTGTGGAGGGCTCCAATAAATCCAAGGAGGTCGAAGGAGGACTATATTTTGGAGTCTGTGGAGAAAATTCCTCGGCTCCAGGTGGGAGGGAGGATTTGGAAGGAGTTGGAAATCTTCTGGCTGCCAATAGCTGATCCACCTGTCTCACAACATCAAATTCTGAAAGGCTCCTGGAGAAACGGGTTGACATCCCCCATGGAGAATCAGGGTGTTCTAAAAAGGGACTGCACTGCTGTTCAAAAAAGGGATCTGCTGATGGGGAGTATTGGGTCTGAGGCAATATCTCACCTTTCGGCACCGTGGTCAGGCAAGATGTATGGGGGGAGTGACTGGAGTTGGGAAAACTATTTTTGGTGCCAAAAAGGGGATCTGTACTGTAGCTGTAGTTTGTACCATGGAAGATAAAGTTTTGGATGATTCCATACTCACAAAAGGTACTGTGGGGGGAGCTTGCAGAATTGGTGCTGAGGACGGTACTGTAGTTGAAGGATGAAGCATTGGTGCCAAGGACAGCACCATAGTTGGTGGTTGAGGTCCTGGTATTGAGGACAGCACTGTAGAAGGGGTTTGAGGGCCCAGTGCTGAGATTTCTGGTGTCAATTTAGGTATTTTTGCTTTCTGTTCTGAAGATTTAACCGATTTAGTGTCACTAAGGTGTGGAGATGAAGGAACAGAATGGCTTCTTTTCTTGTGTTCCTTTTTAAGAGGGGTTGAGCCCTCCATCTCAGAAATAGCCTCCGAGAAAGGAGTTTTTAGAAGACCCTTGAAAATCAATTTATTTTTTCTTTCAGTCAAAGTACGGGCACTAAAGTCCTTACATATGTCGCATGGAGGTTCAACTGTTTTTTTGTTTTTTGTTTTTTGTTTACCAACAATGGTAAGACAAGAAATACCCAAAGGGGAAAGAAAGGAAGAAAGGGGAGATACCAGAAATGGTATTGGGAATTACCTCAGAGGTAAAGGAAGGCCTGTACCAGCAGTGATATGAAGAATACCACAAATTTGGTAAAGAAAATAAGGAAATACTTCAAAGGGTAAGCAAACTCTAAACGACTAACAGAGAAAAAGAAATTTTACAAGTAACCAAGAGAAAAATTTTAGAAGTATAACATTTTTAAATGACTTAGCATGAGAGCTGGCCTGACACATCTTGTAGTATATGCGGCAAATGAGATCTGAGGTGATAGAGAGAGGAGCACTATGGGTAAGCTTAGCTCGAGAGTTTTTTGGCTGGCGTGATCTTGTTTTAATGGCTGACTCGGTTCCGAGGACGGAACCGATACCCATCAGTAAGGAATGAATGAAGCTTAACAACATCAGATCATTACTTTTCATAAAGAAATGTACATTTTGCCAATTAAAAGTTGAGTGAGACCATATCAGAATAGCTATGTTTCAAGAACCACTAGGATAAAGCCTCCTACCTAAATGTTCAAATGAAGAATGTCCATTAAAAAGGTATAATTTTTACCTTAATAGGTCAGTTACTAAGTATGTGGAAGGCTGAAACTGAGGAATCAGCCTTTAAGATAGACTCTGGAAGTCTTGTCTCAAATGAAGTCGGCTTTGCAAGAAAAGAAATCTAGCATTTTGTCTGTCTCAAGAAAGGTGAAACAATTCAGTTTTGCCAAATAAATAATCATGATACAGACAGCTTTTTGACAGGTAATAGGCTTGTTTATTATTCATAGGCATTCTGCATTCCTTACCTAGTTGTTGCTGTGTGCCCAGATGCCAGTCATAAAGCATATGAATGTTTACACCATCATAACAAATAAAGGTATTTACTGTCAATATAAATGGCTTATACAAGAGCACTGGCAACTTCTGCAGCAGTAGGGAAAACCTATCTCCATGAGCCACACATGGACCATGAGAATTATTCTGCTGTTTTCATTCCTGTGGACATTCAGCATGACTTTCTAAACTGGGGCAAAGTAACAGAATTTTTTTTTTATTATTAATTAGGTTATGGTGGTTAATATTATTATATTTATTGATGAAGTTTTCACAACACTTATTTGTCATATTTCATATGTATAGGTATGGACAAAAAAATATATTTCTTTAAGGTATATTAGGTTGACAATACTAAAAGTGTATATATACGATTAAATATTTAATATTTGTGTATTAGTATCATATATTTTTAATATTTTTAACATATTTTTATATGGTTTTATCATAATACAATTTGGAAACATTATTTTTAAATAACATTGGGTAAGGGAAGTATGCACTGTGCACTTTAAGGTTTAATTGCAATTAATTGTGAAACAGAAATGAGTTATTGGTGAGTGTATTTAAGCTGAGTTTTTTGTAATAAGAGTGTTCTGAAGAAGTCTATATTAAATAGATGAAAGTGCTTAACCTGTTATTATTTGTGGACAATAAAGAGACATTTCTATCTGATATTGTGCCGGTGCATTATACATGCTTTGACTTGGAACGGACTTAGTTTATTGTTATATGGCTGGCTGTTCTGGTGCCATTCGTTTTTTCAGAATTTTTTTTTTCACGTATCAAGTCTGAATACTCCAGAATCTGCATCTAGAATGGCAAAACCTTGATGTTTTGGGCTTTTCTCTCTGTAACAAGTCCAACTATAAACTCTGCCTAAAGGAACATTTTTGAACCAGCACAACTAGGGCCTTTCTTTTATGGGTATTTTACACCAAGCAAGCTTTGTGAGCTAGAAACAATGGTACGTGGACTGGGAATAAGTTACAAATGAAGGAATAAACAGTTTTCCTCTTTTCAGTCTCAAATTCATGTCACATGTCAGCATAGCAGACAGAGGTGTGTTCCTCTTTATTTGTTCAGGTAGCAGACAAAAGTCATGTTATCCAGCTAGGTCAGGTCAATCTTGGAGACAGAAAGGCTGGAAGACCTGCAAAAAAATTAACACTGCCTGTTATTTGTATATTATGTTTATGTGGCTAAATGTCAACATTGCCAATGTTTTTATATTGGAAAGACTTCTAGGGGTTTTACTGACAGAATATATGAACACGTGCATCATGTATTCCCGGAAGCACAAGTTTTTATTTTTGGGATCGAGAAACCAGAAAAGAACCCCAGGGGTAGACTTGCAGACTTGTGGCTAGAAAATTGGGAGTTGTAGTGGCAACTTACAATGAATGCTACACAAACTCCCGGTCTAAATGGTGTGTTATCTATTAACTGTATTTTAAAGCTCAAATCCATGGGATTCTTTTGATTTGGGAGTGTAAAATTTTAACTGGTGATGTACAGATTGGATGTTTTAGCACATATAGTGTAATGAAGATGTTCTTCATGCAATTTGTGTACTTTCCAGCAGCTTGTTTCCATGGTGAGGGAACAGAAAATAATTTCTGATTGGCCCATTCGAGTAACGGGTGTGTAAAAATGTTTTTAAATAATGTGTGTTATAATTGTGGCTATTCTGAAGGTCTTCGATGTAAGAGGAATAAAAGTGCTAAATAAATTACATTGACCTGTTAACTCTGTGTGTCACCAATATGCATATTTACAGCATTTAGTATTATTTAATGAGTTGATTGGCAGGGTTCCACAGTATTCCAAAGAGCCTGGGTCAGAATAATCTGAGATGACTTCACCACCTACCCAAAAAACATATGTGGTCAACATACAGATTATGTGATCTGAGAAAAAAGAAAAAAAAACTTTTGAAAAGTGGGGGAGATGCGATGAGCAAGTGATCTCCTCCTTTATTAGATCTGACATCAGCACAGGGAAACCAGCATTATGGCTGCAGCTATAAGAACTATGGTATTGGCAAAGTCATGTGTTCATTTATTTTCTGGATTAGGCTAGCTACCTTGAGGAAAAAAAGGTTGCTGTCCCAGCTGAATCCAACACCAGCACTGCCTCCCCCTGAAAAATGCAACTCTGACATTACGATTAGATCGGTTTCTCTTATGATTCAAAAAGAAAATATTCATTTGCTTGGATTGTTTCTTGCTAAGTTAATTGTCTAGACCATAAAATGTATAGTGTCTCCTTCCTGTGAAGTGTACCTCCCAATGCACTTAGGCATGTGGCGAATATTTTCAGTGCAGGTGGCATTCCAAAAAGTAAGATCAAGATCTTACATTGGATGTACTATTTTATAAAGTCGAAACTTGAGAAAAACAAACGTTCCAGTGGCATGCAAATCTCTATAAAGCACAAGCCAATGGGGGGAGGGGGCCACTTCTTTCCTGAAGAAGATGGAAAGCCTGAACAGTAAGCATTCTAACTTTTTATACAGTATGAAAGTGTTCAATTTTTTAAATCCTGGTGCTGGTTGTAAGTCTTAGTCTTCTCCCAAACAATAAAGTACTTTGAGTAAAAGCTCAGGCTTCCTGTTTTGCAACTTTTGGACTACCAATTTTTGTACAAAGAATGGCAGAACTAGATAGCCTGCTGGAACTGTGCTTGGTAATGTAGAAAAGCAATTTTTAACTCCAGAGTATACCTCTGCTGCCACTTACTTATAGAGACTGGATGATAAAGATGGTTCTGCTGAAAGGCTCACGGGTTTCTTTCCACTTATTCTAACACATCAAGTTTCCTACTGCTGTTGTGCTAAGCCATGACCATTACAGCAGACGGGAAGAGGGCACCTGTTGGCTGAAGGTGATTTTAATAGTATGCAACAAACTGCCAGACATACTCCACTGAGTTTATTGTCAAACTGTCTCACTCAGTCATTGAAGGAATTCAGTGCCTTACAAGTTTTTCCCGTGGTTTGTAGTAGCTTTGACTTAGCTTTTCTGCCTTGCTTCATAGTAATCCACAGTAGTGTGCTCGCATTCCCTCAGCAAAAGTTTCATCCTGTGTCTTGGCCAACCTCCAATCAACCCAAGGCTGTCTTGTTGCCCTGCATTTTGAGACCCTGCATCGGTGGAACACTAAAGTGCTTTCAGCTACACTAGTTCCCCTCAACAAAAGTTTCATCCTGTGTCTTGGCCAACCTCCAATCAACCCAAGGCTGTCTCATTGCCCTGCACTATGACACCCTGCATCGGTGGAACACTAAAGTGCTTTCAGCTACACTAGTTCCCCTCCGCAAAAGTTTCATCCTGTGTCTTGGCCAACCTCCAATCAACCCAAGGCCGTCTCTTTGTCCTGCACTGTGAGACCCTGCATTGGTGCAACACTAAAGTGCTTTCAGCTACACTAGTTCCCCTCAGCAAAAGTTTCATCCTGTGTCTTGGCAAACCTCCAATCAACCCAAGGCTGTCTCGT
The DNA here is from genome assembly GCF_019279795.1 of Protopterus annectens. Taxonomy (NCBI): domain Eukaryota; kingdom Metazoa; phylum Chordata; order Ceratodontiformes; family Protopteridae; genus Protopterus; species Protopterus annectens. The sequence goes on along the minus strand of NC_056743.1, from coordinate 1,929,342,070 downwards.
TGCCCTCCACTATGAGACCCTGCGTCGGTGGAACACTAAAGTGCTTTCAGCTACACTAGTTCCCCTCCGCAAAAGTTTCATCCTGTGTCTTGGCCAACCTCCAATTAACCCAAGGCCGTCTCGTTGTCCTGCACTGTGAGACCCTGCATTGGTGCAACACTAAAGTGCTTTCAGCTACACTAGTTCCCCTCAGCAAAAGTTTCATATTGTGTCTTGGCCAACCTCCAATAAACCCAAGACTGTCTTGTTGCCCTGCATTGTGAGACACTGCATTGGTGGAACACTAAAGTGCTTTCAGCTACACTAGTGTATGTTAGAGTTGTATTTAACCTGTCCTCTAAACTGAAGACTCTTTCCCCTTTCACTGTACACGTGCACAATACTGGTCCCCCCCCCCATTTTTCTCTTCCTATTGTACTCCTAGGTCTATTACTTAAAACTACTTTCTCTTGGAAAAAGTTTACCTATGTACCTGCAGCCCATACTTCAATTGTAGAAGTGGTGGTCCTTTTCACCACACTGTACTAGATTAGTAGCATAAGATTTGTAGTTATTAGGAAGATACTGCACTACACTGACCTGGAATTGACTTCGTTTGGTTTTCCTGTTTTCTTTTTAGCAGCTGGCCTAGTCCAGTTTTTCTGACTCACAACCTTGTATTACTTTGTGTCTACACCCTCCTCCACCTTGAACCTGCACAACTCCTTCCCACTCCTGCTTAATTACAGAGGTATCTTCCTTTTACTGTTCTGTCCTGACCAACCCTACAGATAGGTTCTGCAGTCTCAAGGACTGGTGTAGCCCCACTCCGTTTACCTCGCTACACCCGGCTTACTCCACTCCCATACTCTGCCCCCATTTCCCACCTGCCCCTACTACCTCTACATTTATTCTAACCCGAGATCACCTGATCACACCCTCCTCTAATCAAGGACCTCTCATATACATCACCATACACATCAAATTTCTTCCTTAAAAAGGTACATAGTATCTACTTCCATGCATTCACACTCACACCCATACTTGAACCCCAAAACCACTAAGATCCAACCACTACTCCCTCATAAAATACCATTAATCCTAGGATTTTTCTAACCCTCACATAGCTAACAAACATCACATCATTATATACAAACACATCACTAGAAAACACATCATTCCACATAACACTTTCTCAAACAAATATACACTCACACATTTTCTTTCCTATCTCTTCTACATTATTTAAAGACAGCTAAATCCTACACATTCATAAGTCTTACAAAACACCATCTTACATTAGAAAAACATCATTTAGATCCAACATAGACATGGTGCATGCAATTAAACACATACTGTTTATCACTAAAAATCGACTTATATCTAGAGACATACATCCAAACCCTGGACCACAAAACTCTCTACTCTCTTCTAGGCAAATCTCTGACCTACTGATTCTGAATGTCAACATCAGAAGTATCTCTAACAAACATTCTGACCTACATGCATTTATAGCTCACTACTCCTCTGACATACTAACCATTACCGAGACATGGCTAAAACCTAGTACCCAAAATGAAGAAATTCTCCCACCAGGATATAATATCCTAAGACTGAATAGACTGGTCAAAAAGGGAGGTGGAGTTGCTATCCTCTACAAAAATACAATCAACATCAAGCCTCTATAAACCCCCATACCTAAATTTCAAAATGCCGAAACCTTAGGTTCAACCCTAAGCATAAATGACACAAAAACTATCATCATTCTCTGCTGTTATATTCCCCCAGGTAATAACTCTCCCATCATTGAAGAAATGTTACAATGGGCCACAGACAATCTCCCCCAAGAAACCATCTTACTAGGTGACCTGAACACTGATTGGTCAGCGTGTACCTCTAACAACCCCACTAACCATGTTAATCTTTACAGTTTTACCCAAATTATCCAAGAACCCACTACAATCGACAAAAAACCCACAAACAGTCTATTCTAAATTGGACACTAGTTAACTGCCCCAAACAAAACTATCAGACAGGATGCCTTCCTAATGGTCTTAGTGACCATCTCCCCACCTTCTTCCTGCAAAAATGTACCAACATAGCCAAACCCATTGTTTTTAGACATCTCAGAGAAGATCATAAACTAAATATACAAGAACTAAACAGTATTGTAAAACATAGTGACTGGAAACCACTACAATCCCTAAATCTAGACCAAGCCGTTGACTACTTCAACAATATTCTCATCAATATCCTTGATAGACTCGCACCAATTAGGAAAATAAGAGCCAAGGCAAACTATGCACCATGGCAAACTAGGGAAACTGGAGACCTTCTAAAGTCGACGGATAAAACTTGGAAAATTTGGAAGAAAGACAATACTAGCCTAGCCAAATAAAGTTACCTACAATTTAGAAATCAGGCCAAGAGACAAACTAAACTGGATAGACAAAATTACTTCCTCAATATCCAAAACAAACATTCAAAAGATCCCCAAAAGTTTTGGCATGCCATTAACTCTCTCCTAAAACCAGGCAAAACTACCACTCCCACTCCTAACTCCATGAATGACAACAAGGACATTGCTTCCCAATTCAATCACCACTTCACAGAATCCACCTTAACTCTATCCTCCCAACTATCCAAAAACAGCCCTACATATAACCCAACCAAATGCCGTGACAACATCCCATCCTTTACGCTCTCACCCGTTCCCACTTCAACAATTAAAAAACACCAACTAAAACTGAAACCTACCACCCTTGCCACCAACAATCCACCAGCCAACTTCCTAAAAATAGCTGCTGAATCCTTATCCTACCCTATTTCTATTCTTATCAATCGCTCCAAACAAGAAGCATATGTCCCACAGCTATGGAAGGTATCATACATTATTCCACTACATAAAGACGGAAACTTTTACAATACTCAAATTATTAGGCATTCTAGCCCCCTAATCTAAAATACTAGAGAAATTTATACATTCACAGGTAACATAATTCCTAAACTCACAACATCTCCTCTCCCCACACAGCATGGCTTCCGACAAGACCATAGCACAACCACCGCTCTGCTCTCCTTCACCAATCTGATCAACCAACATAGAAATAATAATAACTTTGTATCTGCAATATTTCTAGACCTCTCCAAAGCATTTGACATGGTTTCACATTCCTTTCTACTAGACACACTGACATCCATATCCTTTGCCCCTTCCGCTATAGCCTGGTTTAAAATTTATCTGTCAAATAGGCAACAATCTGTCCAATGGCAAAGTGCACTATCCCCCTTACTCCCAACTACCATAGGTGTACCACAAGGCTCCATATTAGGCCCACTTCTTTTCTCCATATTTACCAATAATCTCCATACCACCACACAGCATGCTTCACTTATACTATACACTGACGATTCAACTCTTATCTGTTCAGTTCCATCACTTTCCACCCTACAACAACTCACCCAGGAATCCTTTAGCTTTGTGGAAAGTTGGATCACTCAGATCCAGCTTATCCTAAACCCTAATAAAACCAAATTACTACTTTTCACCCCCCCAACAAAACCATTTCCACCCCTCTATCCTTCCCTATCTCCTTCAAAAATGGCACTATTATCTCTCCCTCTGACCATACCAAACTCCTAGGCATTGAAATTGATAACAATCTACACTTCAACGTCCACATTTCACAAACTATCAAAAAAGTTTATAAAAAAATGGGAACACTATATAGGCACAGGAAATCCCTCTCAAAACAAGCATGGATTACCCTAGCCCAAACTCACCTCTTGTCTAGCCTAATGTATGCTGCTCCAGTTTTACCCAGCTTAGAAAACTTGACCTTACCTGACTCGAATCATGTTATAATAAACCGCCAAGTTTGCAAACAACTCCACTTTTAGAACCCACCATTGCCAGGCTCTAAGGGAACTGCAATGGCTGGAACTTCCCCAGCTACTAACCTATCACCAATTAGTCATTGCCTACAATGTGGCAACACATCCAGAAAAAAACCCTGCACTAGGCCAACTTCTCACCCACTATAATACAAATTGTCCTCTCCGATCTTCCGACAAACCCCTCCTCTGTATCTCTAGGGCTAACAATACTACGAGAAAAGCACTGTTCTCCCACTCCATAGTTAGAACCTGGAATAATCTCCCTCCTGTTCTGATTTCTGCCCCTACCTCTTCTCACTTTAAAAACTCACTTAGAACACACTTAAAGAATAAGTGGCTATGCCCATGTATTACATAAGGCCTCAACTTATTCCACTTATATACCTCACTTCCTAATATACCTACTGCAATATATATTAAAGTCTAGGTTTTCACCTAATGCTGACTGAATTTGTATACTTATTCTGTTATTAACCATGTGTAACTATTTTTTCCTGTATATATAGATCTTATGTCTTCTGCTGTTTACTGTATTTTAACATATTGTTTGAAAATTCTCTGTATACTGTATTTTAACATATTGTGTAAAATTTTACTTACTGTGGAGCTTTTCTCCCCGGGGCCCTGCTGAAAATGGACCATCCCCGTTAACAAATGTAAAATAAAAATAAAAATAAATAATGACCAGTATTGTTTGTGTCATCTTCTCTCTCTGTCTTGTATTCTTAACATTATTTTAGTATTAAAAGTGTAACAAAGGATTAGGGCGAAACACAGCTCTAAAAGGTAATAAAATAAAATATCACTTATAAATCTCATCAACCTCCAGTCAGCACAGCAAGTCCAAAAAAGAGATTTACTTCCAAGTTAAAAATCCGTTTCTTTTATTACAGCAGGTACCAGAGTTAGCGCTTTCACCTTGCGGTTTCATCAGACTCACTACAAAGTACAAAGTCAATGAGTCTTAAATACTAAAAAAGGCGGGAAAAAACAATCAATTAAGCTTGTTAACAGCAAGTTCATTCCTTAGCAACCAACTCAATCAATAAAATCTACTACATACATACTTGCATAAATATTTGCATAGCACAATAAGTTAAAAAATGTACTAAAATGAAACTACATATTTATATAATTCTAGCTAATATCATAAAACATTAAGTACAAACTTTATTAAGCTTTCAATTTCCTCATCTTTAAAAAAGGTCTGAGAGAGACCTTCGCATTTAACCCAGGGACCGTGTCTGACCTCAGCTTCAAAATCCAAGCATTCTCTCTACTCTCAGTAATGGCCCAGATATCACCACCTCTACTAGTAACATTTATCTTCTCTACAATCCTAAAGCTGAATGTATGTGTACAATCGGTGTCCATAACATGCTTGGCTAATGCATTGGTGCAATTCTTAACCCTAATATTGTACTGATGTTCCCGTACACGATCTCTCAAACATCTATTCGTCTTACCAATGTAAAACGACGAGCAAACAAGGCAGACAGCTAAATAGACAAGGTCTCTGGACATGCAATCACCTCTAACCTTAAAAGTATATGGGATATGTGTGCTTGGATGTATGAACACTGAATCCTCACAAATAAACTCACAAAAGTTGCATTTACCACACTTCTTAGTGCCATACGAAAGTATGGTTTCAGGACTGTTGGTCACCCTGTCACATAGTAGCCTTTTAATGTTTTTCTTGTTCTTATACCTAAAACGGGGACTATCACCAACTATATCTCTGATGTGTGGGTCCACCATCAATATGTCCCAATGCTTCCTTACCACATCCTTGATACCACCCACATCTTTGGTATAAAACAAAGAAAAAGCAGTGGAACCTTTAGTAGTGTCGTTGGTATGCACTCGTGTATCCATACCATGACCCAATTCAGAAAAATAAGGGCAGCTGCTCCAGACCTCAACTCTAGTGTATTATCATGTGCTTTAGTAATATCGTCCATGTTGTAACGCCGAGATGCCAACCTCCTATCCAGATCTAGTAAATCCTGACGAAACCCTTGCTCTGTAGGGTTATACCTAGAAGTCCTCATACTTTGTCCCCTGACAATATTGTGGAAGATATGGCCAGGATGCATACTATGTCTGTGTAAAATTGAATTCTTATGACAGGACTTCCTATACACCCCAGTGTTTATAATACCATTACGAAGGCTCTACAAATACATCCAAAAAAGGGAGCCTAGTATAGGAAAACTCATAACTAAATTTAAGATACTCAGTAGAAACATTTAGATCCATGATATAAGATTCCAATTGTTCAACTGACCCCTTCCATAACAGGAAGAGGTCATCCACAAAGCCTATAGAAGGAAACATAGGCTAAAAAACTGGGATGTGAGGTCATGAATTCTACCTCCCATTCAGCCATGAACAGGTTAGCGTAGCTATTGGCACACGAAGTGCCCATAGCTACGCCATCCAACTGTAGAAAGAACTCCTGCTCAAAGCCAAGCACATTGGTATGTAAAACAACATCCAGAAAAGTTAACAAAATACCAATCTTATCAACACTGTATTCTGAGTGGCTACTAAGATGTCGCCTAATGTAATCCAAACCTATTCGGTTGGGAATAACAGTAAATAAGGAATTCACATCCAAGGTAACAAACAAATAGTCCTGATAATCTGACATCACACATCCCAGTTTTTTAGCCTATGTTTCCTTCTATAGGCGCTTTGTGGATGACCTCTTCCTGTTATGGAAGGGGTCAGTTGAACAATTGGAATCTTATATCATGGATCTAAATGTTTCTACTGAGTATCTTAAATTTAGTTATGAGTTTTCCTATACTAGGCTCCCTTTTTTGGATGTATTTGTAGAGCGCCTTCCTAATGGTATTATAAACACTGGGGTGTATAGGAAGTCCTGTCATAAGAATTCAATTTTACACAGACATAGTATGCATCCTGGCCATATCTTCCACAATATTGTCAGGGGACAAAGTATGAGGACTTCTAGGTATAACCCTACAGAGCAAGGGTTTCGTCAGGATTTACTAGATCTGGATAGGAGGTTGGCATCTCGGGGTTACAAGATGGACGATATTACTAAAGGACATGATAATACACTAGAGTTGAGGTCTGGAGCAGCTGCCCCTTATTTTTCTGAATTGGGTCATGGTATGGATACACGAGTGCATACCAACGACACTACTAAAGGTTCCACTGCTATTCTTTGTTTTATACCAAAGATGTGGGTGGTATCAAGGATGTGGTAAGGAAGCATTGGGACATATTGATGGTGGACCCACACATCAGAGATATAGTTGGTGATAGTCCCCCTTTTAGGTATAAGAACAAGAAAAACATTAAAAGGCTACTATGTGACAGGGTGACCAACAGTCCTGAAACCATACTTTCGTATGGCACTAAGAAGTGTGGTAAATGCAACTTTGTGAGTTTATTTGTGAGGATTCAGTGTTCATACATCCAAGCACACATATCCCATATACTTTTAAGGTTAGAGGTGATTGCATGTCCAGAGACCTTGTCTATTTAGCTGTCTGCCTTGTTTGCTCGTCTTTACATTGGTAAGACGAATAGATGTTTGAGAGATCGGTACGGGAACATCAGTACAATATTAGGGTTAAGAATTGCACCAATGCATTAGCCAAGCATGTTATGGACACCGATTGTACACATACATTCAGCTTTAGGATTGTAGAGAAGATAAATGTTACTAGTAGAGGTGGTGATATCTGGGCCATTACTGAGAGTAGAGAATGCTTGGATTTTGAAGCTGAGGTCAGACACGGTCCCTGGTTAAATGCAAGGTCTCTCTCAGACCTTTTAAAGATGAGGAAATTGAAAGCTTAATAAAGTTTGTACTTAATGTTTTATGATATTAGCTAGAATTATATAAATATGTAGTTTCATTTTAGTACATTTTTTAACTTATTGTGCTATGCAAATATTTATGCAAGTATGTATGTAGTAGATTTTATTGACTGAGTTGGTTGCTAAGGAATGAACTTGCTGTTAACAAGCTTAATTGATTGTTTTTTCCCGCCTTTTTTAGTATTTAAGACTCATTGACTTTGTACTTTGTAGTGAGTCTGATGAAACCGCAAGGTGAAAGCGCTAACTCTGGTACCTGCTGTAATAAAAGAAACGGATTTTTAACTTGGAAGTAAATCTCTTTTTTGGACTTGCTGTGCTGACTGGAGGTTGATGAGATTTATAAGTGATATTTTATTTTATTACCTTTTAGAGCTGTGTTTCGCCCTAATCCTTTGTTACACTTTTATTATATTTATTGCTGCTTGGACTGGGCGTTTACCTTGTTCCATATCTTCTTCATTTATATTATTTTAGTATTGTTTTAGTTCCTGGAACCAATGTGAAAAAGTGAAGAATCATTATTTTTTCTTCTCTTGTATTACATATCCATTTTTTTAAAAAAGTGTCTTGGGAAAAGGATGCAATTCACAGCACACATTACCCACTCAGATCATTTTCTGACCTTCCTGAGATACATATTTTAGCTACAAATATGGGTAACCCATGTAGGCCTACCAGTGTCAGCAGCCTTACATGCCTTTGTACTCCTTATTTACAATCTAATTTGGTCTCCATCCACAGAATGGAAGAAGGTGGCCAGTAGTGCCCAAGTATCACTTCTCCCCCATCTAATGCCTTCACTTGTTTTGCTGGTGGCCACTGCAGTAACATGAGGCTGTATCCACACAATTATATGAATAGTCATAATGCATGTTTTAATCTGTTTTCTACAGCACTGATCCTAACTTTTGCAGTTTGTCCTTACCCCTAGCCTCCAGAGGTGTTAGAAACACAGTGTTCCCATCTTTCAGACTACACATAAACAGAGATGATCACTGATCAGTCCAAGCAACTTTCTAAAATTCCTCTGCAAATTTATGCTGCTGATAATGAAGACAGATGCTGTGCCTGCACATCATGGGGCCAGCACTGTTCTCAATTTTTGCTGCTTCCTTTGTTTTTATAGTTTTATACATCTTGACATGTTATGCCCATATGAACTGCAAAATAATGGAGTTTTCCCTCTTCCACATTCTTGACTTCTTAGACCTACAGTTTAGAGACAAATGTTCTGTATCTTTTTTTTTTTTTTTGCTGGTAATGCCCTTAATACCTCACCAAGGAACATGACCCTCAGATTTTAAGCATTATTATCAGTGCAGTAAGGTATTTGCAAAATCTGATTCTCACCATCTGAACATTTTGCCTAGGTTACATGGATTTGAGAAAAATGGCATGATTAAGTAATTTTGCTGCAATACATTTACATAGCAAATCTTTAGTTCCCAGAAACAGACTGTTCACAGTTATGGGGGGGGGGGGGTCTCATGGCTTTCATGTACTTAGCTGTCTATGTGAGAAAATCTGCTGATTTTGATATCAGCCTCAAAATAGGACTGACCACTGAAACATACAAAGGAAGGACAGTGAGGTTCAGAACATCCTACATAGGTAAGGAAGTACAAGAAGACGCTTTTGGTGACAGCTTCAGAAGCTTTATTGAGGACATCTTCATATGCTTCAGCAATGAACTAGTCAAGGTTCAAGGTCCTGATGAACTCCAAATCACTTTTGTAAACAAGTAATATACTCCTAAGAAAACTTAAATAATGACTATGAATAAGAGCAGAAATATTGGATGGGGCAGGAACAATGGCACCAGTTCTTGAGCTTCGGGGTCTTAGCCATCTGTACCCTTTTTATAGGATTCAGTACAGAAACAGACATGTTCTACTGGTAGTCATTCTCTTGATATTCCTCAAAAATAATTGGGAAATCACCTAACAAAGGAGCAGTAGAGACAAGTGGAGTCTCCAAAACTTAAAGATGGAATACAGGCAATTTCAGATACAGCACTTGATGACTGGGGACCAACACCTGGGGAGGCAGATCTCCTTCAGTCAATAAGGAAGGTAACAGAAGCAGCTGCCATTTTATCAGTCATTTTATGGACCAAATCAGCCTATTCCAGTGCTGCTCCTTCCTCCAGAAAATCCATCTGAGGCAGGGTGGTGATAGGGAGCATAGAAGAACTAGAACAAACAGGGTGGGAAACTGAATCATAATGCCACCTGTTGGAGGAAGAGTGGTCTTTGCTCAGTGTAACGATTACAAGCCTGAGCCTCTTGGTCACCAGGGTCTTCCCATTCAAAAACACCTAATGTAGGCCCCATAACTTTATTTATTTTTAATTTTATGGTTGAAAGACTCGCTCTCTTCAATTTCTTCTCACCTTTCAATGTTTTTTCTTCTGCAAATGCTTAGCCTTAGCAACATATTTTGACTACCAGAAGCAATGAAAAAGAAGAAGAAACAGGAGTTAAAGCAACTAACGTCTGATGTCCTGAAACAGGCTGTAAATGTTTTGCTTGTTGACAGTTGTTTTATAAATGTATCACAATGTTTGCAACTATAAGACTCAAGATTCTATTCTAAAAATAAATGTAGATGAAAGTCTTCTGCAGAAATCTGACGGCCATAAAAGCACTTGCTGCAATATCCTCTTTTGACATCATCTGTAAAAGTATAGGCCACAGAGTTATGGCCACAAACGTATAAACAGAAAAAATGGTAAAGCAGTAAAATCTAATACTATCAAAGACCAAGGCTTGGCAGCAGTCACCTGACTACGCATAGTGGATCAATCATTCACTTCAGACAGCAAAAAATAACTAATAGAGTACATGGTGCAGTCTCACTTATAGATGGGCTCCCTCTAATGGTCATCGCTTGAGAGAATATGGATGTCTGAAGAAGTTTGAGAAAAGTGAGGGTGTCTCCCTACACCTCACAACCTCCAAGAGCAAAAAATCTGGACAAAGCCATAAATAATGGGGGGACAAAGGTCCAAAAATAGGGACAATTTTTAAATATTTCTCTTACAAACTTAAAAAGTTGATAAAATAACAGGTTTTATATTAGCATGAATTTTCCGAAGGGTAGGAAGTCTGAAACTCAAATTTCTGACATTATTTTATGCCTTTAATCTTTAATGATTTGCCAGTGATTTGCCAGAAAAATCACAATTTTATTAAAAATGGAACAAAAACATGAGGCAAAAATCTGGACATTCTGCAAAAATCTGGACAGTTGAGAGGTATGCGGGCTACAGCTAACCTCGATACATGTTATGAAATCCTGTGTCAATGATATGATTCCCACATTCCTGAGATACAGCTGTAGCGTCCTCATGAGTAACTCTGTATTTGGACCCACCAGAATGGAGAAGGATATGTAACGTAGAACCTTGATAAAAGTCCTTGCTGTCAGAATGGACTCTGTGGAGTACAGTGATGTAGCCTCGATCATGTCCCACTTGGTTTAGGTTTTTAGTGGCTTGGACAGTGGAAAAGCCAGCCTGAGAAAAGGGAGTTGTTTAGGTCTTGTTGAAGGAAAACTGAATTGGAATGCAAAGAACTGCCTTACTGCAACAAAAAGTGGGGCTTATGAATGCAAGCCCAACTATGAAGTGTTTTATTGTAGTGTTCTATCACTGGCGATTACAGGCATGTGCCTGCAGTGTAGACATGATAGTGGGCATTGTATTAAGCTTACCAGCTAAAAGGGATAGACAGCAGGAAGCATATTAAAAAAATACGCAGCCATAGATGATAGTCTAATAGCACCCATTTCACCTCCACTGCTTGGCTGAAAATGAAAGCCTGTATCCTTAGGAAGGAGTCTCCACCCCCATGGAGTGATGTAAGATGCCAATTGGCAGGATAGGGCAGGGGAACAAATGGAGCAACAGACAGAGGAATTCATATTTAAACTGTTAATAGAAATTACTAAAAGGTCATTGTCAGTGACTTCTGAGAAGGAAATTGAAAGTAGACTTTCATAATGTATTGTATCTTGTCTTGAGGGCAAAAAAACAGCAGTTTCTGTACTAGAAAGGTCACCTCACCCATTAGCTAATCTGTGTGGGAATGGACTTAGTCTTAATTTTCCAGTTTCATAACAATGGTCATGTTCTGAAAACACTGTAGGATTTGAAGTTAAAGATTAAGGCTGGAAGTAGCATCTGCACAAATGGTGCAATCATCCAAATACAGATATATATGGATTCTTAACAATCTTGAGCTCAGCAAACACTTGCGCTATGCACTTGGCAAAACAATCAAGTGTCAAGGAAATGAATTTACACTGGAAATCCCCCACAAAATCTTAGGTATTGCCTTTGAGCTTTGTGAAATTGAAAGCACGAATTCTGCATCCCCATGTTTACCATAAAGGCATACAGCATTAGCAGAGTTAGCAAAGTACTGAGAGTGAACGCAGTTTTAATTTTTTTTGTTAGTATGAACTGATTCCGGTTTTTGAGATCTAAGGTAGAAAAAGAAGGAAGGCAGTAAAAAGAGACATTCTAGAATGGTCCTACAAGTTACTTTTTCTCATAGCCACTTTTTAAATAAATTTTGACAGCAAGATTCATATTAAGTTACTGGGATAAGTAGTTGCTCCTTCTTAAACATGAAATAAGAACCCCTTTCCAGCCACTTCCTATAGGTTAGTTAGGAGTAAGAGGCTGGCTGGTAAAAAGGCATAAAGGATGAAAATTGTTAGATGGGATGGCTAGGGCAAACTTTTTTTTTTTTAAGTAGGAGGACCGTGTCTCGACTTTTGTTGCAGATGTTTTTTTCTTTTTGTTAACATCCTTTGCCTCTCTGGTACAATATATTTCATACAAGAATGGACATCCTCACTACTCTTCACAGAATGGCTACATTAGTGTCCACCTTTTGGCCAAATAATAGTAGCTTGGGAAAAGTTACAGTGTACCTCTTCTACAGAATATTGCTAGGAGAAGAATGATGCACTGAGCCATGTCTGTTTGCACAAAGTCACCCTAAAGGTCGCAGGTCATAGATGAATATTCATTGTATCATAAGCCATGCACAAATATGAATATTAGGGCCTACATGTGTCCTGATGCAGTAAGGCAGTCAAGTATAGCCTGTACTACCCAGACACTTGTTTACAGTACCTCTGCTGACCTTTCACAGATTTCTGTGGTTCATAATAATATGCTTAGTATAATTGAATTTTTATTCAGATTTGTCATGTTAAGTTGTAAGACTGCTTAGCATGGGGCAAAGCACTCATATTATTCTTAACTTCTTGATAAAGTAAGGAGTTGCCCTTACAATAAATGTTGCAGGGTTGGGGTGATGAAACAGAAAGGACGGTCTTCAGATGGTCATGTTAATTTGTTGTCCCTCACCAGTATCAAGGAAAATGAGTCAACTAAGTCTGTTTAAGGGCATTTTTAATGCAGATCCCTCCATTTCTTACCTTTCTTTTCTCACTGTTAATTCAGATGAGACCAGGCTGTTAAAGTAAAATTCCTCTGAAGGAGACATGGTATCCTTCTTCCTGAATAAATTTAACCTGAGGAAGTAAGCTCTGACTAAGGAGTATGGCGGGCCATGGAACCCCCTCCTGTCCAATTTCTGACAAATGTGTTGCTTTCTCCTGCTTAAGGTAGCTAACAGTGGTATCTGAAGTCTAAGGTCAGAGTCATTGTGAAGACAAACTACAAATGGCACAGTTCTCCAAGTCACCTAGTATCCAATGCTATCACACAGTCCTCTGAATTCTGTTTTCTTATGGATGGATTTATCAAGGAACTTGTTCCTATCCTCCCTAAGAATAAAGCTAAATTCATAAAAAAGCTGATGGATTTCCCATATAAACAAGCTTTACAGCAAAAAGAAGAAAAACCAGGCTGTTTATAAAAAAATCCCCATTTCACTTGGGAAATTTATGAAAATAAACTAGTTTGGAATAATATGGATTAGATCATTATGAAATTAACAATTTAAAAACTACTTTTATACACTGCATAAACTGCCATCAGTGAAAGCAGACTTTTACTTTAAGCTAAGTTTTATGAACTGTTTATTTTGAGTATAGGTTCATAGGTGTATACTAGGCTAATAACCACTGGGGCCTTTTTAAATCTAGTCATGCATCCCAAATCTCTGACAAGTTCTGGTACCATTGGTAAGTGTAAGCAGGGGCTTGGGAGATGAAATATTTACAAGCAGGGGCCTGGGAGATGAATCATGTACAGCATACCTCTCAACCTCTCAGTGCAAGAAATCTGAACAAAGCCCAACAAAACAGGGGGAAGAAGGCCCAAAAATAAGGACATATTTTCAATATTGCTCTTATAAATATAGAAAGCTGTTAGAGTAACAAGGTTTATTTTAACATAATTTGAAGTCTGAAACTCAAGCGTATGTCATTATTTAGTGAGTTCAATCCTTAAATCATCCCTGTGATTTGCCAGAAAATTACAAATTTTATGAGGAACAGACCAAAAATATGAGCCAAAAATCTGGACAGTCCGTGAAAATCTGGACAGTTGAGAGGCATGATGTACAGGCCTGTGACCATTAGAGACACAGGTGCCAAACCAGGTATGAATTTCCTGTTTTCTAATGCTGTTTTCTAACAAAGATGACACAGTTCTTACTGATTTAGAGCATCTTTTAAAACTGTTATTTCTAATTACCAATATTATGTCTTAGTGGCTATCTGTCAGTGCAGAGGATTGAGGATCTGAGCTGTAAATGAGGTGCTGCATGTGGTACAAAGTTAGATCCCCTCAGCCACCATTGCCTAACTGTGTGACTCTGAGCAAGTCACTTAACCAGACACTGCTCCCACACCGAAACTGAAAAAGGTCCATGGAGATCAATGCTTTATACTGGTAAACAAATAAATAAACAGTTGTCTGAGCAAAAATAACTCAATATCCTTCAGTGATGTTCACTGACCTGTCTTCTCTCCACCGTCTAACAAAGCCCCAGACTCAAACAATAGTTAAGGGATTTACCTTTGTCTAGTAATTCTTTCCCAAATACAAAACGGACCTTGTGGAGACCAGATGGCTGATTTCCCTTTAGTGAGTTTGTGGCAGTTTTGATTTAATGTTGTTGCAGATGACTGGAGTTTGAAAAAGAAGAATAACTTGAAAAATTGTAATTGTTTTTGAAAGTGACAGAAAAATGGCAGAAACTGCTTTTTTATTGATTGCAGGAGTAATTATACTCTCACTATGAGAAACAGAGAAGGAGGCTGCCTGCTTCCTTTTTTGTGTAGTGATCCATATCACAGCTGACATAATTACAACCCAGTGGGTGAGAATGGAATTTGTTCCTTGCCATTGTCAAGATGAAAGTCTGCAACTTGAGTACTATTTGTTTCTTGGACGTACCACTTGGTGAGTGATGATTTTGAAAAAAATAATAAATGATGTCATAAAATATATACTGTATCCAGTTTTGCCACCTCTTCCATGGATTTCTAAGGGTTGCAACTACTACTAAAAGTGTGCTGTTTTCGAGACAACTGGATACATTATCCTGCTTGCATTTTACAATGTGTCTGCATTTCTCTTCCTTTCCTTTTAAGCACTATATGGGGAATAGTGGCTGAGCATCAAATACATCCTGCCCAAATTTATATACGACTAACAATAATGTTATCCAAACTGTACTGTACTAAAATGGTCAGGCAAAACCTCATTACCACCTGGGTCCTCATTACTATTACAATAGCTCTGGAGTCACATCTTCAAAGAATAGAGAAATGAAGCCTTGACTGTGACCCAGTCATCCCAAGTGTGGTTAGTGGCTAAAGCTCTGGAGGAAATGGGTGAGGAAGGGTGGGAAGGAATGGCAACTATGACCTTAAGAGAGGGCATGGTTTCTGCTTGTAGGCTAGCACTCCTGCAGTGATAAAGTCTGTGTTATAGTGATGTTGGAGATGTCTGCCAAGTCAGCATACTGGGAGGTTCTAACTGACACCATGTTCAGTTATGCATGTGATGTAAAGCAGACTCACCCAGTCTGGGCATAATAAAAATCCTTGGCATCATGGGGTTGTACATGTGACACTGTCAGGTTGCTCCATTCCATGTTTTCCATCCCCTTCCCAGCCTACTGATGGCCACCATGGTCCTACTCCCAGGGATGCTGTACCAGGGACACAATGTAGAAGCAGTCGAAACAACACTGAGTAGATGATATTCATAGGGACTGGTACATGAAGAGGAAAAAAAACAATAACTCTGGAGTCACTGCAGTATGGGGAAAGGAGCAATCCATATACTAGAATCAACATTTTTGGCAAACTGGCCCAAAATGCCAAATTCACATGGCTGCCTAATGAAGAGCTGTCAAGCTCTCACACTTTTTAAGAGTTAAAGTTGGCAGTGGAGTCAGAACTACAACGTGTGTGTGTGTGTGTGTGTGTGTGTGTGTGTGTGTGTGTGTGTGTGTGTGTGTGTGTGTGTGTGTGTGTGTCTGTCTGTGTGTGTGTGTGTGTGTGTGTGTGTGTGTGTGTGTGTGTGTGTGTGTATGAGCAGTAGCTATCAACCTTCTATTTTCTGAATGCGGAACTCTACTTCTCATATTGTGTAACAAAAGGCAATATTTATTTACTTTTATTTCAGTTTGATAACCAGGTAAGTGGACTGGCAATCACAAATTTTTCAGCCATGACTTGGGCCCCCCGCAGGCAACAGAAAGAAATAGGGACAGCAAGAAACAAAACACCCGTCAATGCAATAAAAAAACATTGTAGCAATCAACAAAAGTAAGTTTCTCATGTGATGCAAAGCAGTAATTAACACTTGTGAGTGCACAGATTCATTAGACTTATGTTACCAAGAACCAATAAATGTTGGGTGAAAGGGTAGGCTAAGGTCAGTATAGGAACATGGGGCTTGTTTGTGAGTATGGAGACACAGCTAGTATCCATGATGTTAATGGTCACTGTTTTAGGGTCATTGAACCATAGAGTTATTAGCTAAAAACGATGTTATATGGTTTATATTGTTTCTCTCTTTTTTAATTTCTCCACATCTTTTGGGTTTCTAATACCATGACGGGAATGGCCCCATTCCTAAGTCAAAATATGATTAAAGTTCATGAAATAAGTATTGTTTAAGTCTTTGATGTCAGTCAGAAGTTCTCTTCGCAGTACTCACAATGTGTCCAGTAATAACTCTTTCTGCAATTTGTACAGTTACATGTATTGGTAACATTTCTAAATACGATTGTAGATTTTTTTTTTTTATAAAAGACCTGTTGCTCCTACTACTATTGGAACTGTCTGGGTATCTTTCTTCCACATTGCTCTTGTTTCTGCATGCACAACCTGATATTTTATGACTTTGTGTCTCTCTGTATGCAAGACACTGTAGAAACTGGGTGTAGCGATTTCAATGATTAATGCTACTTTTGTCTTCTTTTAGTGGAACACTATAGCTGGTTTTCTCGCATCTACCTTTTGAACTGTTGGTAATGGGTAATCCCATGTGATGTAGACTTCATCATTTTTTATTAAGCTTTGTGGCTCATGTTTCCAGTGTTTTTCAGCTACTTCAGTATAATAATGTTTGCACAATCCCCAGTGCAACAGTCCTGCCACATTATTATGCCTTTCAGTATACAGTCCTTCTGCTATTAGTATGTCACAACCAGCAACAAGGTGTGCAACTGTTTCCAATTCTGTTTTACAAAACCTACATTTGTCTGTTTCCCTCACATGTTCAATGGACTTTGTAAACCAACGTGTACGTAGGCTACTATCTTGGGCCGCCAATATTAACCTTTCATCTTTTGGTTTATATTTGCCTCTATGTACGTTCTCTTGTGCAGGACAAACTACCAAGTAAATATGACTTTGAATACAGGAGCATGTAATAGATATTAGCAATGGGGCTGTTACTAGCCCAGAAGCTCTGCACTGTAAACACTGTCATAATCAACATTAGAAAGGATTAATATTATGCCTCACCTTAGTAATAGTGACTCAGCCTGCCTTCAATGCAAAAAGGGATGGAGCACTGGAGGAGCCAGGCAGAGAGGAAACAATAATACAGCATGGGCCACTCTCCTCTCCCTAGGGAGGAGGGGTGTGTGTGCATGTTTGGGGAACACCCTGGAAGGACTGATTACTCTGGTGGGGAAACAACCTCATGTGCCAGAGGTGGGTGCATGGTTGCTTGCTGGCTTTATGTCCTTAATGGAAGCGAGGGTCCATCCAGCACTGCCAACCTACAGCACATCCCATCTTCCTCAGCACACCCAAGCATACAAGGAAATCAGCTAGCAAGAAAAAAAAACAGTAACCATTCCTGTTAGCTGCTTTAATGGTAGTTCCTTCTGGTCAAGTCTCACTCCAGTGAAGGGGGACAAATGGGCCAGATGGGCTGATGATTGGTAGGTTGTAGGTCAAAGTGTAATGAGAAAAAAGGTTAGAAATGGTGATTGTGTTTGAAGGTAGCATAGATGGTGTTAAATAATGAGGTTTGGTTCATTTATATTAATGAAATCATTTAAATTAGTGGTTTAAATCAAGAATTAAATATGAAGTACTTACACTGAATAAAATTAATAGTAGGTTGAATATGGATTTTAACATTCATTATTTATTGCTTAGTATTCATTATTGGATTTGAATAATATGATGGTATGACTGCATTGGTTTATTATTCTGATTTCCTATGTTTAAGCTTCATTTCTTGATTTGAAAGTATAACCGTGAAGGCAAATGGTTGAGGTACCAGTTATTTTATAAGTAAAAAATAAAGTTACATTTTATATGGCTACCCATCTATGCATATTCCAGGGGACAGCCTAACCAATATATTAAAAAAAAGAATAAATAATTTCTATGAAAGTAGGTATACAATAACAAATGCCAGACACGCCTTAGATTTCAGTTGGAAACTTTATGTACCAGAGTTCAGCACAGCCAGGGCACATGCCATGAGCAGTTGCACAAGATTTGAGACTGCATAAAAATAAACACAGAGGAAGTTCTAAATTAGAATGTGTACTGAAAGGATTCTTGCACCGTGTTTTTCATGTTTAATTAATATTTTTTGTTTAACTCATGATTTTTCTTATAGCATGCCAAGCTGTGACTTTAGCAAAGGGTAACAGTAGGAACTGATAAAACTATCTCTAGGGAATTAAAAAAGTGAAGAAAAAGTAGAAGTATTGTGTGGGAAGTATGCAACCACTCAGGGAGACAATACTGCTGCAGGATGCAGGGAAAGAGGGAATGTAAAGTGAAAAAAGGAGGAACCATACAAGAAAAAAAATTCTACTGTGGTAGGTAGGCATTCTACCTTCACTAAGGATGATGCCAGAGTATGAACAGAAAATGAGTGCTTTTAATAATTGGCTTACTTTCTAGAATCTCTCCAGGGGGAATCCAATGTGTTACTGATCTTAATGCTTGGAGCCTAAACTAGAAACTCCAGACCATACAAGGTCTCCTCACTGTGAAGAACATACACAGCTGTGCCATGACTGAGACTCAGTCTAAAGCAGTAGAAAGTACTCCAGCAGTGGATGGCTACAGTGCCTTCCACACATTTAGACCAACTGCAGCACAGACAGGGACTAAAGGTGGAAGTGTCTCGATGTATATTAGCAACAAATACAACTCCAGGATGATGCCCTGGAATTCATCAATGTCCAAGTCTCCATAAACAAGGCTACTTACCATGTTCTGGCTAGCTACAGGTCACCCACAATGATCCATGAAACTCACAATTCTTACTTACACTTACTAGAGGTGCTCACCATCCAACCAAATACCCTATGCTTGGGAGACTTTACCTGCCCCTCTATAGACTGGGAAACATGCAATGCCTCTGACTGATAAGTACAACATTTCCTGGACTTTATCAACACAAATGCCCTGGACCAGACAGCGAGCACTCCAACCAGAGGATCTAACATATTGGTCCTAGTATTCACCAGCGTGAGAGAGTGTTGCATCTCCCGACCCACGTTACATTCTCATTGGTGAGGACAGACCACAAAGCTGTCTCCATCAAAATAAAAATCAACCCGTAAAACCCAACTAAACCTGTAACAGTTAGAAACTATTCAAAAGCAAACTACACAATATTAAGTGACAATTTGTCAAAATTCAGAGCTCCCCCAAATCCTGAGAACACAGATACTTATGCAGAATTACTTACAGAAACCCTGTACATACACGTAAATGGCTGCATTGAGGCTGCCATACATACCAGAAGCAAGTCCAGATCTAACACCCAAAACATAAACCCCACTGGTGGAATCCTTACCTTAATAGGGTATATAACAAAAGAAAAAAATTCATGGCCAAAATCAGGAAGAGCAACTCTCAAAGAGACAAGAGCTCTCTGATTCAACTGAACAAGAAACTAAGAGGTTTAATAAAGTCCAACTAGGCCAATTATGAGGTCAGCATAGCCCCAGGCTAAGGAAAACTACAAGGCCTTCTTCAGCTATATAAGATAATTTAAAGGTAGTATTCAGCAATGTGCAGAACTGGTGGTAAATGGCACTACCTTCACTGACCAGGGTGACATAGTGAATCTACTGAAAAATATAGTTCTAACTTCACCCCCCACTCCCCCTGTGAAATCCCTTCTAGCATATCCTACCAACTATAAACAGGGAGCTGGTCCTGATGGTGTTCGCTAAGGCCAAAAATCACTGCTTCAACAGACCCTGATAATAACCCTGCTTCCCTCCTAAAGAGCCTAAAACATGTCCTAGCAGAACCACTTGAGGCACCCTTCAACTACAGCTTCAAATATGATATGTGCCAGGTTAATAGAGGGCTGCAATGGTCAACCCTCTTCATAAGGGTGGGCCATCAACCAACCCGAAGAATTACAGACCCATCAGTCTGACAAGTCTGATATGCAAAGTCATGGAATGAATTATACTGGAAATGATCAACAAAGACATTGGTAACCTACAGACACTGGACCCATCCCACTTTGGCTTTGTTAAAGGAAGGTCTTGCCTACTCAGTAGAGGGTCACCAAGGCTATGGATGAGGGGAAAACAGTATATATCTCCTACCTTGACCTGGGCAAGGCATTTGATACAATACCCCACTCAGGTACTGTTGACAAACTCTCAGAACTAAGTATAAATATCTACATAACTTATTGGGTTGCTGGCTGGCTCACAGATAGGACCCAAGAAGTCAGGATCACTGAGACCACCTCCACCAGGAGACCAGTCACCAGTGGAGTACCCCAGGGCTTGGTATTGGGCCCACTCCTGTTTGGCATCTACCTCTTGTAAGTAAAGGCTAATGTCAAAGGTCTCTGGTTCACCAAGTTCACAGATGACTGTAAATTGGAAGCTATCATAGATTCCCCCCCACGACAGCAACACCCTACAAGAGGGTCTAACACAAACAAATGACTGGTACCAAAGCCACAGGTTAAACCTCAATGCAAAGAAATGCATTATAGTGCCCTTTGGGAAAGTATCCACCCAAGCTATTTGCTCCATTGATAAAATAACCATAAGAGTTGACCCAATAGTTAGGCATCTGGGAACATATGTAGACAATAATTTGGGCTTTGACCAACTTGTAACCAAGACAGCAAGAAAATCATTCTATGTCACCCAGCTCATAAGCAAGGGTATGGCATCCATGTCCAAGGAAATGATAGCACCACTCTAATCAGCCCTTATCAGACCCATCATTGAGTACAACGCTCCCACTGGCATGTACCTAACCAGGCACTTGCAATAGCTGGAATGCCCTCAAAGGTTCCTCACCAGAAGAATACAGGGTATGACTACTCTGTCCTACACAGATAGCCCTAAGGCCCTATCTCTGTACTCAGTCTCCTACAGGTTACTGAGAGCTAGCATATAAGGCATCCTCAGATCCAGCTCTGAAGGATTTGTTGCACATCTGCAAAAAAAAAAAAACATCACAAGGAAAACTAGATCCAAGGACTAAACTTTACCTGCAACATAAACAGAACATGCTGCAGAGAGCGATATATGTCTCAAAGGATCCCCGTGCTATGGGATAAGCTCTCCATGTATGTGAAGCAGAGTTTATCCCTGACCCTGTTCAATAAAAACTTTGATCACTTGATGGGAAATCGAAAATTCACTGGTCTGGCCTCCATGTCTCTGATGGACAGAGGTTGACAGTAAGTAAATTAATCCCCAATTAACATACACCCCCCACATAATCCTTAGCTACCTCTTTATTAACATTCTCCGCCATACAGGCATTTAAGGAGCTCAACAAAATTGGGTTGGGTTGCACAGCTAGGCTTGTAAGGGCCCTGGCAATCATTATCCTAGTATAAACCAATGAACCTATGAATGTATATGTTGCTGTCATTGCAGCCTAAATAAGTAGCAGCAGTAATGATGTAGTGGGTGGCAGGAAAAGTGAGGGAAGGTAGTCAGTCTGTAGAGCTCATGTGTGTAATCAGACAGCTGTTTTCACCTGTGTGAAAGGGAGTTAGCACCTGTCAGGCAACTACATGCAAATAACTACTCCACTTTTATTTTTACTGAACTGTCCCCTACTAAGTACCTAGTAAGATCAAGTGGAAAATAACATCTATAAAATATACAAAAATATATGTATAATTATGTCTGCCACAAGTGTTAGCTAAGAATAGTATAGGTTGAGTTTCTGCAATGTTACTTTTATTAAAATGGTACAAACAACAAAAGTGGCACTTATCATGTTTGTGGACTTTTTCAATATCCCTGCCATTGAGTCACACCAACACAATACATCAGCAATACTATGAGCCCCATGAATGTTTAACGCTGTGCAACGTTTGCTGCAGAAGCTGCTGTATATCATTACTGCAGAGGCAGTCAGCATCCAGTAAAGGCAGACTTCAGCAGCACACCCCAACAACCTTGACAAGGATCTGAATCACCTAGGATTCAGAAAGGGTTACCATGAGCTGCAAGTCATACCACGAGCGGCCAGCTCCTTGAGGTGACCCCTTCTAATTCAGACAGACCCAATGCAGTGATTTTCTGTGGTTGGAAGAATCAATGTGGTGGGCTAGACAGCCATGCTCTAGGATACTGAGGTATTCCAGGGGACAGGCTAATGCTAATCAGCCACCTGTCTACCCTGGAGAGGCCTTTGGTAAGTAATTTATGACACTGAACAATTTAGAGAATCACTTAACTGTGTTAATTTCCACAGACAGCCATGATACTTAAATCAAACAAAATGCTGCAGTCCCTCATTATACTTAATGGGAAGACAATACAGCAGATAAGGTTAGCAAAGCTCAGCAAGGTGATATTGATGGTGGGGGGGTATTTATGTGTCAGTGTGTGTGCATGTCTACAGGGAACAAATGTTCTGAGGTGGGTGTGGGTGTGTGCGTGCGCACATGCATGTGCTCGTGTGTGCGTTTGTGTGAATGCGCGTCTGCCTAGGTGGTCATACTAGGGGAGTAGGTATGGGATCATAACAATGGATAAGTGTGTGTGCGTGTGTGTGGAGGGGTGGGGGAGTGTATCTGTTAGTTTGTTCGAGTGTGGAGGGGATGTTGCTAAGTGGATGTGTGTGTGTGTGTGTGTGTGTGTGTGTGTGTGTGTGTGTGTGTGGGTTGTATGTCAGTGGATTCACTTTATAATCTCAAAATACTGAAACATCGATTTTCAGTATTTCAAGACTATAAAGTCGAATCTACACAACACCGAAACTCCAAAACCGCAAAATTTAAAATCGTGAAGTTCAGCACACCACATACCACACTACACAGACACCAAACTACCCACACTACAAAAAAAACCACACACACACGCACACACACACTCAAACATAGCAATACAAACTAACAAACCTACACTACAAATAAGCAGAGGGGCAAGCCCCCCTGCACCCCCACACCCCCCACTTATATATTCTAACTCCGAGATCGCACCAAACAGAAAAAGACAGCAAACTCACAATCAGACATTCTACACTCCCTCGCACACACACATCACATCTGTACAAACACCACCACATTCAACATTTAAACACTCATACTTCTACCTGCCTACCCTAACCCACAAGTACAACTTCCAAACACACTCGCATACACTCACACACCTACCCAAAACCCTTATAAATTAGCCACTTACCTTAAATTGCACCTAAATCCACATACTAAACCAGAAACCATCCACATGACACATTCCATGTCACGTACCGTTAAAACATAATGCGAATTCGAAATATTCGGATTAGGGGTTATGCACTTTCGCCATTCCGAACATTCGACTTTATGGTCTCGAAATACTGAAATTCAATATTTCAGTATTTCGTGATTATAAAGTGAACCCGTGTCAGTATATAAACAGGGATGTCTGTAGCAACATCATGAAACGGGGGTACCCTAGCCAACTTTTAGAAGAGATGCTATTTGAGGTCCAACACAAGAGAAACAATGGAGTATTTAGTCCAATACTTTCAACTAGGCATGTAGCCCTCAACACTGTGACATCTTTAGTTGAGCGGAGCCAGTCATATCAAGCAAACCCACCCAAGGTGACTTTTATCACATCATTCAGTATCGATGCTAAGTTAATACGACAAATTTTGTATAAAAATTGGACTCTACTTAGTTCAGATACAGATCTGACTTCTATTCTTGAATCCAGACCTAGAATTGTCTATAGAAGAGGGCAAAACCTTAAAAGTTTGTTGGAGAGGGGTAGGATCCCAATTGCAAGAGCTCCAGGCATGTATAAATGTGAGAGCTGCTCCCAGTGTAGATTTATGGAGGTGGGTAATGCCTTCTCCATTAGAGAGAGAAAATATTACATAAATAAAAGATTTAATTGTGCCACCAAGGGAATGATCTATTTAGCAACCTGCAACCTCTGCCCTTGTTTCTACACTGGTAAAACTGATCGTAGATTCAAGGACAGGGTCTACGAACATATTTACAGCATCAGAAAGTTAAAATTGGAGAATGCACTGGCTAAGCATGTGCACGAACACCCCCAGCACAGTTTCAAGTTTAGGGTGATTGATCAAATTGAACAAGATCCCAGGGGGGGACCCCGTACCCTTAAGCTAGAACTGTGCGAATTATTATGGCAAATAAAATTGAATGCCAACAATGCTCCAGGACTAAATGATTTATGTTCCTTGTCTTGTGTTTTAAAACTGAAGAGTCTGCAGAGGTAATTGATCATTTCTTCTGTACATTTGTTGTTTGTTTACATCACGGTCATTATTAGAATTACTTTTTTATACTCTTTGTACTTTTTGTATTATATTAGTTAACTGACAGGCTGGGTAATAGTTGATTTTACTAGTGGGTATTTCTTTTGAATTAATTGCTTCTTTTAAATTAATTGCTCATTTTGCACTTCAAGTAATTATTTAGCACAGTTTTTAAACAAAGTTTTTTATAATATTTTTAAATTCAGGTCATCCTCAGCGTGCATGTTCATTCTTGGTCAGTTTTATTCATGCTTGCTTATTTATTCATGCTTATTCATTTAGCATTTGTATTTATATTGAAAAATATCTGTAACTTTTGCTTTTAGAAGCTAATTGATGTTCAGCATGTGACACTTTAAACAGCTGCATTTTGCATTAGTTCTGCTTGTCTGATGAAGTCTTGCTCACAGAAGCAAGACGAAAGAGTTTACACTACTTGTTTTTATGAATTAAAACTTGTCTCTGTGGCTTATATTTTGTTCCTTGGCTTTGCCACCTGTGGTTGTTTTTCAGCAAACTTAGAAAGTTGATAGAATAACAGGTTTTACATTAGCATGAATTTTCTGAAGGGTATGAAGTCTGAAATTCAAATGTCTGTCTTTATTTTCTGTCTTCAATCTTTAATGATTTGCCACTAATTTGCCAGAAAACTGCAATTTTATGAAAAAAAGGACCAACTATATGAGGCAAAAATCTGGACATTCGGGGAAAAACTGTACAGTAGAAAGGTATGATGGTGAAGTATCTAAAAAAAAATCTCATAATGTAGTATCTTACAAGCAATTATTGTGGAGGACCAATGTCAGATTAAAGGGGGACACATTGGACATTTACCCTTGCCCCCCCTCTTTCTTAGGTCCCTCCACTGCCACACTCTGATACCATCAACAGGGCATGTCAGATAAGAAAAAGCAAATTAATGTCTAAAATGTTAATTGTCACAGGCATACGAATAGTGGAGTGGATATTGCTTCAGCCCCAGGGGATGCCAGTTTATAGGGAGCATAATCCACTTATTATTAATTTATATATGTCATTTTTTTAAACTGGTTTACTTGTCTTTTTTTTCCATTTATTTCTCACCTGCTCATAGTACACTTTCTATAAGATATACACTTCCCTAAATTAACTGGTAACCCTGTAACTGCAAAGCAGGAAAAACATATTTTGTTTTCCTGTCTAGTCTATGCCACCTTCATGAAGAATGATGTTTATCGCCTTTATCATGGGCTGCTTTTGCCTCATTACATAAAGTGTAGTTGAATGCTTCACAAAGTAGGCAAATACCAGATGAGCAGTCTATTCCTAAACAATATAAGTGCACCAGGTAATGATCTTGGGCCACCATCTTTTGGATGTGCAAGCACTTATAGAAGATATCTTTAGACAGATTTCTGATGAAAAAATTTATTCCCCTTCAAACAAAACATGGGCTGCAGAGACAAGAGACTTTTTAAAAAAATCAAAAGTACAGCAAAATCAACAAAATAGTTAAGAAAATACTGAAAAGTATATGAATTATACATAGAAAGTGAACTCCTTTATCTGAGCAAAGTGAGAAAAAACTGAGAAAACTTGGATTCACTTTATGTTTGTAGAAGTCCCTTACCCAGAACTGATGAAGTAGGACACCTGATGGAAAAGGAGGATCCAAAGGAAATTGCTACAAAGCATTACTGACAACTGTCCACTGTAGCATGAGTATATTTAGGGAAGAGCATTGTGCTGACTGAGACAACTGCTGTACCACTCATTGATATCAGACTCCAAAAATAACCAATTCACCAAGCACAACTCAGAGAAGCTGCAGTCCCTGAATGTTTTTCCATAGGAAGTAACTATCAATGAGATTTCTAAGGGTGCCCAGCAGTGATTCCTTTATTTTAAAAGAGATTTCTCCCTACTATTTGTTTGTGCAGTTGTGGAATTGGTACAAATAAGTTCAGAGGTGTGGGGACCTACATACCCACATGGGGGATGCATAGGGGCTCAAAAAATGCTTAAAGTTCATTTTCATTGGTTGATTTTGAGTAGATGTTTTCAGGGAGTTTCTACCTTCTGGAAATATAACTGATGATTTGTAGAGGATATGGCAGAGACAGTTTTAAAGAAGACCTGAGTGTACTGACATATGGATATGCAGAGTTGGGGTGGTTATGGAGAAACAAGCATGACTGACTACAGTCATACAATTCTTTTCACTTCACAGAGTCAAAAATACAAGTCTCAGATGTATGTATTCATTGCTTTACTGTGTCCCTGTTCAGAATTTCTGGCTTGTTCTGTGACAACAACACATCTATATTTCCTGTAAATGACTGAAGTTCTTGTCCAAGGAACCCTGATCTAACAGCAGTCCTGACTACGGAAACTACTGCAGGAGCTATTGGGGCTTGGATCCCCAAAAGAAACAGTAAATCCTTGAACTCAGAAAAATGATTAAAAATACAAAAAATTTAGGAAATTAATAAAAATAACTCAGGAGAAAATGAAGAAGTGAGAAGTACAGAAATGAGGCAGATAAAGAAGAAAGGAAAACTGAGTATTCTGGAGAGTTTACAAAGTGACACAACAATAAAGGCTGTGGGAATACCCAGATGAAAAAAGTAAAAATTGCTTGCAGAAAGATAGTATAGAAAGATGGAAGGGAGGTACTTAACTTCTCAGTGGAATGCCCTGCCTTATGAAATTCAAAGGGTGGCATACAAAAGGCCCTCTGATATGCCATAGTTTTAAGACAGGCTTCCACTCCTGTGTGTGCAACCTCATAATACTAATGATGAGCAGAAAGACAAACTAGTACTGCTACAAAGCCAAATTCTGCAAACTATATAAACCAGCTAACAAGCAGGTTTCCACTTTCAGATACCTTCCGAACTTCTCCATGTATGAGAGTTTCCTGAAAGTGGGAAATGGCCTGACAGAGATGTCACAAGTAAGAAAGTATCTGGTATATCCAGACATATGTTCCTAACAGACGGGAATAACAAACATTGACATGCTCAGGGATATTTCCAGGAACAGAAAATATGTATTCACATTGTCTTTCCTAATCCTGATCTTTTTTATTTATAATATTTATTTCTGATGCAGTCCTGTCACCTCTTGAGAGGCACAGAGGCAGGGGCTATTTCTGAATCAGTAACTCTTCTGTCCTAAATGATGGCTTTGTTATTTAGGTTATTTTCAATTTATTTAATTATGTTAGCACCTGCTTGATACTGAGGCTATTTGGACTGAAGTCTGATACTTTGGTAAAAAGGCTGGTAAGCATGTTTCATCTAGATAAACCAGTCTCCTGCTGACCCACAGTAGCATCCAGGGCTAAAACATAATCCCAAATGTACCAAGCAGAAACTGCTAATAGTATGAGCACGGATCTGTAGCTCTGAAATAGAAGAAAAAAAAAACAAAGAAAAAAAGTCTTTAGTTTTACAGGCAAAAATAATATTTAACTTCCCACCTGTCTGTGTGGCATACGTTCCCGTCCTTCACTGGGTGATCTTGACCACCGTCTGTCCCTTGATCGAGCTTGACTGTACTCATGCCTCTCCTGAGAGTAACGTTCCTTGTCACAAGACGAGTGGTGGTGGTGATGGTGATGATGGTGGTGATGTTTCCGGTCTTTTGGCCTGCCTCTTTCCCTGTCTTTCTCCTTTGGAGGGAGATCACCTGATTGGGTAGTTGTGCTGAGATCAGTTCCAAGACCTGCTTTGACAAATATAAGAAAGAGATACAAACAAACTGATTATTTTAATCATCCTGCTCACATCTTTGTCCTTGTATGCATCTGAGTTAGGAAGGTAACATAGTGATGTTGCACAACACTAGCCCATACAACTGCTCACTAAACATTTAAATACTGGGCGCTGCCAGCTCTGATTCTGATTCGGATGACTCAGGTGTAGTTAGTGGTCCAGATACTAGAGGAGACAACTGATAAAAGACAGAAAAGATGATACTTTGCCTGTTCACCTCTCTCTGTGGGAAAGAATGTGGATGTGAGTCTTGAAGGTGATCTTTCCACTCACAATTCCTGATGTAGACAGAGACTGTGCAGTAGCATGTGCTTATAAGAGCAGGATGGGCAGGACCTTTGGGGGTTATATCACCCATGGAGGCAGATGACTGCTCTGACACCATCCATTTCATATCCAAGCCTTGTATATTGTCTGAGCAGGCAGGGAATGCTATATAAACCAAAATCCCAGTTAGCTGTAGTTTGATGAGACAAACTTAACAACTGCTTCCCTCACAGGAGCAGGTTCAACATTTGCCCAGCTAGCAAAGAAGATTGTTCTTCCTAGATACAGAGGACCACCTGGTGAAGGGTCACTTACATCCATTAAGTGAGGGCCCAGACGTGGATGAAGCATAGAGGAGTAAGCGATGAGCACAAAAATCAGAGATAACTTACACTAAATAGAATAAAAAATGACTTCTGCTTTATTATGGTTGATTTAAACCGTTCTGCACTTGTTTACAAACTGGTCTTGCTAGTAACCATGGATTCAAGACTGCACTAGCATGGACAGATGACTTGTGAGTCAGTGAGTGAGTGAGTGTAGTCCAACCAATTGATGGAGTGTTATTTCTTTAAAAAATGTCTGAAGGTGGCATTGAGATATTGGCTACTTGCCATTTTCTCCCATCCCCAACTGCTGCTAGCCAGGCCATTGTTACTGATCAGAATGGAGTTGATAATCTGTCCCTGCTCACCCCAGGGTGTCCTACCTCAAAGGTTGTGATCAGGCTACACAAGTAACCACCATTAGGGAGTCAGACTTGCAGAACCTGAGCTGCAATGACCAAGGAACAGATATCTTTATAATAGGCAATGCTTGTTTACTCATGCTACATCACATTCATCTGGACAGTTTTATGTCACGCTGTCAAGAAGATGAGGATGGTTTTATGTCACGCTGTCAAGAAGATGAGGATGGTTTTATGTCACGCTGTCAAGAAGATGAGGAGGGAAAGAAGAAGAGTGATGGGAACAACCATATGATGACAGACTGCATTAGTCTTGGGCCTGCATTGTTTATTTCCCATGCTTAGCTTAGTCAACAGTATTTAGCAAAAACAACTCAGAAAAGGAGCTTTTAGAAAAAACAGTAGTATCACAAAACTCATGCTTCATGAAGTGGCAGACACTGCTCCAAAGTTTGCAGAGGGCAGAATAAAGAAGCGACAATTCTATCTCTCTCTTTTCCAAAAGTTATAAGAAGAACACCTGTAAAGGAAATGGCTATAGTTTGGTCAGGCCCAAGCTGTATAGTTACTCTCAGATTCAAGAATGTGGATAATGTTAAGGGATGAAAACACACACTTCGAGAAAATATAATTTGAACTGTAATTTATAATATTGGCAAATTAAAAAGACAAATGCATTCTGGCTTTATATCATAGCCAAAAGTAATGTACCCCTTCCTTACTTCCATCTTGCTTGAATTTAAGTATTAAATTACATGACATAACTCTTTTTTTAGTATTCTAGAAATGTTCTAGAAATGTTCTAACCATGGAGTTCCATTGACTGGCTTTACAATGGAAATATAATAATCCTGTTTCTCCAAGAAATTTTGTGTTGACTGATGCCTGTCTAGGTCACAAGCAGGAATGACAACATAATTCTGACTAGAACTGCACAAATTACCACTTCACAATCTCAAAACGAGCTCACTTCCTTTTCCAGAGAAAGCACAGTATTGCCCAAATACAATATGTCTTAAAAGGTTACAAAATTGGCAAAAGATAACCATCCAAATATGATTTTGCTTGGGCATGTTTGCACAGGTGATTTTTTTGTACTCCAAGCAGACTACAGACAAAGTTCCTCAGGCAAATGATGGAGGTGTGATGAGTAACAGGGAGGTAACTGTTAACATGTTTTCTGGGAGTGTAATGAGTTGGTAGATTTTAAAAATTCACAGTAGAGTACTTTGTGAGAAATGCTGGGGGAGCAAATGTTTGTAACTAAGGAAATTATTCTTTTGAACTGGGGTACAGAATCTGAATTGCGTAGATATAGTAAGGGCTTACTAAGTTTAGTGCTATTGGCTGTCAAAAAAGCAATTACTAGAAAGTGGAAATCAAAATCTAAACAAACTGTAACTGAAATACTGAATATTGTAAAGGAGATAAAAGAAGTGGAGGTGGAATCTTTAGACTATCGAAGGAGCAAATTACATAGAAATAAATAGAATTTATGGAAACAGTACATGCAGAACAATGATTAGGAGGAGGAGTGATGTTTAACGGATGGCAGGAACTGAGAAACGTATGCAATGCTGGAATGAATGATAACTGTTAAAAAAAGAAAACATATATGTATACTGTATGAAAATAATACAACATATCACTATGGTTTGTTTTCTTTTCTATTAATATTTTTTCCATTTGTGATTTAATAAATATGTTTACAAAAAGAAAACAATATAACCACTCCAACATTTCAACAATGAATAATCAAATAAATTAATTATAGATAAAAAGTAGGTGTAAGGACGGTTAAAGCATTGTATGCATGTTTTATATCTTCTTGAGCTTGTTTGTATCACTGACTCCCACTGATAAAGTCAACTAATTTGGACTTAATTATTTACAGTAAGGCTGGCCAGATGTGGAAGCTACTTAGGTTATGAATCTGTTAAGGCTTATCCTTCCAAAGCAGACATGCAGAGTGGTAAGGCTATCCCCAGATAGATAAATCTATACATACACTGCGCTACAGGCAGATACTATGTAAATACTCAGATGCACAGGATTCATTTCTACCAAGGATGTGGCATTGTCAAAGGCATGCAGAGAGGGCAGAACCACAAAAGTAAGCTGCAGTGGTCTCTGGTACAACATCATGACAGCATAAGCCCACTACCAAAAGATCACCAACATTGCAGATGCTATCAGGTAAGTCATTGGATATGGATCAAAAGAGGCATTAGAAATTATGAACATGTTGTCAAATGGCAAAGGGCATAACAACCATTTATTCCAGGACAAAATGATCTGATAGTCAGCCCGTGGCAGTGTGATGGGGTAAAACTGGTAAAGCTTCTATATCCGGTGTGTTTACCATCAAGAGATCAGGGTTCAGTGATTAAACTTTGCTATGTAGCTCTTAGAAAGCCTTTTAGGGCATCACCTCTTCTTTAGTCCTTTGGGACCAAAACATTAGTTAGGAAAAAAAGACACAGAAGACATAGCCATTGTACAAATTACTTTAGAACATCAAGCAAGTGGTTAATTTGCTTTCTGAAATGCACACAGGAGGTGATCAATGGTCCCAAGCCTTAATAGCATGAACAGCTCAAATCAACGGTTTCTGGAAAAATGACAATGTGTTGTTTCAAAAAGAGGCAGACATTGCTCCAGATGGATTAAAGAAGTATAATTTATCTCTCCGTTTAAAAAAATATAAGCAGAACCTTTTGTAAAGGAAATCATCTCAACATTTCTCAAAGCACGCCAACTGATTAGAGTGGCACAGAGAAACTGAAATTTCTTGTTAAACTGACAAAAAGACAACAAGTACTAGTTTTAAACTATTAAAAGTAAGTGCACTGAACCTATGAGTCTTGCTGTACAAACATGACAATATCAGTCTGGCAGCATGATTCACACTTTTACTGAGGCAAAACCTGTAGCAAGTCCTTGAACTGTGAAAAAAAACAGTGAAACTAAGGGAGAACAGTGAATATCATGAACATCACACTGTGTATTCATTTATGTATGTTTGTATGTATATATGCATGCATTTATTTATTTTATTCTGTTCACCAAGTTAGTCTCACTTTGGCCAGGGCACTGGGGAACTTCCCCTTGGTAGTTGGGGAAATAATTTGTGTGTTACATATCCTGACTTCCTGTTGCCTGTCCAGGTGCGGAGGCAGCCAGGAGGAACAGGAAGAAAATATGGCTGATTCAGCTTTGGCTGAAAATGAAGTGGAAGTTCATGAAAATGTAGTTGAAATGGCAAAATCACTACCAGAAGTTTTTTTCTGATGCTGTGGGTGCAGAAAAAAACTGTGATATTGGAAGAAAAGGAGATTGTAGCTGTAACAGAGATGGATTCAGATGAAAACTTTCAGAAGAGATTGTTTGAAGGAGAGACAGTTACCTCTGAGAAATGCATAATTACAACCCTCCAATCGGGAAGATTGCGTGATGATTATTTGGAAGAAATGGTAAACCAAAGTGAACCAGAAAGTGGAACAACAATTCATGGAGTGACATCATGGAGAAAACAGAAGAAGAAAAAGGAGAAGAAGTGACTGTGCCAGAAAAAGTTCAAGAGGCAAAAACTTAAACACAAACTGTGGGAGAAGGAGCAAAGAAGAAAGAAGAAATAAAAGAAACAAAAAGAAATATACAGTATGCATGAGCTGTAAAAAAGAAGAAAGTTTGGAGAGGTATAAGGTTTGGGACTCTGTCATGGCTCCTCTGTGTGTCAAAGCAAAAGAGGTAAGAGCATTCATTTTAATTAATAAAGAGACTTTTTGTGACTTGATATTTGAGACTGGGCAGGTCATGGAAAATTTTTTGGGTGCATATAAACAAAAAATATATATATATATTTATCCATGGTCAGAATATGTAGTACAAGCTTTTTACAGGCAAATAAAAAAAGAATAATGATCCAGTTTAGAAATGAAGTTGAAGCAAAAGAACTGAAAGAAGACTTGTTAACTATATGTAAAGAAGTAATGGACACTACAAAAATATATGATGAAAGAGGACTATGCCCTGGGGGATGGGAATGTGGAGTAATACTGAAAATGAAAAATGATAATGTTATGCACATACCTAGTATTACTGATGTTCATTGTAATAGGAGTTTTGTGAAATACAGGAGTCAACCAAAAACTTGTTATTTTTGTGGAAAAATTATCATTTAACCAATGAATGTGATAAACAATGTTATTTATGTGGTAAAACAGGGCATAATGCAATAAATGTGATTTTAAAGTGCACAAATGTAGCAATACTGGTCATTCATGGCTAGAATGTGAAATAAATGTACAAGAAAATGAAAATGAAGTTATACAGGCGAAAGAGAAAGAAGAATGCGTTATACAAGAAAATGTACAAAAAGATGTGACTAATAAAGAGGTTGTAGATGAAGCTGAAGAAAGTAACAAGGAAAAAGGAACAGAGGAGACAAGTGAGGAAGAAGCTGACTGGTGTACAGAAAAAATAAAAAATCAACAGGGAAAAGAGTTAAAGAAAGGAAAACAAAATTCAAAAATATAATGCTTAGAGAAAATAAAAAAAGAAAAGGGATCAAAATGTTATTACACTAACTGTTCTTCAAAGCTGAAAATATTAGCTTTATATCTAAACAGTATGAAAAATCTTAAGAGGAGAATAGTATACTACAGTAGATGCACATATTATTGTTTATATCAGATAATTAACAGAGGAAGAAGGAACACAAACTGAAAAACTTTGGAATGGTATGGTAGTTTGGAACATGGAGAAAAATGTGCTCGGGCATATGTATATTATGTCAAGAAAGCATTAAAATATTAGATGTAACCATAGTGGAACTAGGACAAATTACGGTAACAGACTTCAGATGGACAAAATATGTGTATAGAATTATAGCTTTATAACCATGTGCAACAAAACAGAGAGAGAAATGATGTTTAAATATATTCCTGAATATGTGTGTGTAAATATGGACATTATAGTGGTAGGTGATTTTTAAATGTAATTTAAGAAAAAATAAGAGCAATTGTGAGTTTAAAATGCTTAAAGAAATTATGAGAAGTGGAAAGTTAATTGTATTGGAGAATAACCACTGGACCTACAAAAGAAATTAGGACAGAAATAGATTATTTTTTAGTATCTGATAGTTTAAAAGTTAAAGAAAAGGGAATTAAGTATGCTGGATTTTTGGATCATGTGGTTACATGGGTTAAAGTACAGGAAAATTAAGCATATGTAAGAAAAGGAAAAAAGAATAAAGAGAATTAATGAAAAAGAATTAGATTTAGAAGAGAAAAAAGAACTTATGGAATTATGGAAAAATCATACGAATATGAGAGAGTTTTATGAGATTAACAATTTGTTATATAAACAAAAATATTGTTTACAAGGAAAGAAAGAATAGATAGGGCCATAATTGAGTAAAATAATAAAAGAAGTAAAAATAATAAGATAATTAAAAAATAAGGAAGGTAAGCAGATAAGACAGCAAGAAAGAATATACAAAATAATTAAAGAATATGTATTGGAATTATTTGTTAAAAAGAAGAAAACACAGAACAAATTTATAAAGGTGAAAAATTAAATAAAGATAATGAGTATTTAGAACAAAAAATAAGTATGAAAGAAATGAATGAAATTTTCAAAGCTATTAACATGAATCTGCAACAGGATTGGACAGAACTGAATATGGTAGGTATAAAGAAATGAAGGAGTGGCAAAAATATTTTTTATAGAAGTTATGAATGAATGTTTAGAAGCTGGAATTAAAGAGAAAGATATATGTACAGGAGTTATAAAATTTATATTTAAAAAAGGAAATAAAGAAGAGATAAAAATTGGAGCTATAATACTGAATAATATATATTATAAAATTGTCATGAGAATAATACCAAAAAGGTTACAAAGAATGGATAGAATATATGACCAAAATGTATTCAGAAAAAAGGAAAAGTCAAGAATTATTATGGATAATAAGAGAAATAACTGATGATATTGTGAATAAAAATCTAGAAGTGAAGATTATGATAGGGGATATAAGTGAAGCCGATTATACTATTCGATATAAATCATTATGGGGAATTTTGCAGGCATATAATATATGTAAAAAATATTACAAGTAATAAAATCAGTTTATGAAAGGAACTATGTGAAACTAAATGTAAATGGCTGGACTGGGGAAGAAATAAAAGTAGAATGTGGAATAAAACAGGGCTTCCCAGTTAGTAGTGTAATTTTCTCATTAGTTATGAATGTAATAGTGAAGGAAATTAATAAAATGTCAAGTAGCAGTGGATACAAAATTATGAAGGAAGTACAATTGCCAATAATGTATAATTATGTCGAGCATATTGTACTAATTGTTAAAAATAAGGTATGGATGGAAGAAGTAAATGAAAAATTAAGTATAAATTAAAAATATTGGGTTAAGTAAAAATAAAGAAAAAAGTAAAGGATTTGGTTTTGAAGGTATGAAAGGAGGTATTGAGGTCAAAGAAAAATATATAGATATATTAGAAATAATATTTGGAAGGAATGAATACAGACAACAACAATGGGATAATGTACTCAAAGAAGTAAAGGATATGACTATTTTTTGGAAATCATATAGATTTTCATGTAGAAAAACAGCACACTTGTTGAATACCATGGTAATAGGAACAATTGCTTATGTTGCTAACATCTATATGATTTTTATTAAGTATGAAAGGGAACTAATGATGACTATATTTTCTTTTATATGGGGCTCTAGACCAAATCGAGTCAAGAGAGGAATTCTATACATGAAAGAAGAGCAAAGAGGCTTGGGTTTAATAAATCCAATAGTATATGCAGCATCTTTAATTTAATATAAGGTATTAAAAGGAATTACAAAGAAAAATAAAAACTTGATAGAAATGATACTATATTATAAATAGAAAGAATTGTGGGATGGAATGTAAGTTAAAAAAAAGAAGTAAAAGCACTGTGAATGAAGAAATGAAAGAGTACCAAAACAAAATTGTGTTATGGAAAATAAAACAGAATAGATGTGAAAAAATAGAAAGAATGGTACTTAAATATTATGAAACCATTTTCTTGCATTGATCCATGGAACGATTTATAAACAGATAAGAAAAAAGCCATAATGACGAGATATAATAACTATAAAAAGATTAAAAAATGTAATGATTTTTTTATGGAGATTGTCTATTAGAAAATTGCGGGTTAAGGCAAATATACCATACAAGAAAAAGCAAGATAGAATATGAAACAAATGTGGATAGCTTGACACTACTGAGCATGTGTTTTTGAAATGTGAAAGAGTTAATAATTTGTGGAAAGAAATATGTAAACATAATAGGGTGAAAAGTTTGTTAAAATTTGAGCAAATAAATATGGATATATTAGAATTTGGTTATTATGGTGCACAAAAACAGGAAGAAGCAAAGAAAATAAACAGATTAATATTTTATGTTTCACAAACTATATGGAACGAGAGACTAAATGAAATCAAATACAATGGAAAATGGATTTTGACAAAGATTCTGGAGAAAATAATGTTTTGGTTGTGGATAAAAGAGTGGAGGAGTTTTTGACAAAGATTCTGGAGAAAATAATGTTTTGGTTGTGGATAAAAGAGTGGAGGAGTGCTTAAATTGAAGTTTATAATGTATGGAGATTTGTAAATAGATGTAAATAATGCAAATATGTAAATAATATATAATGTATATATCAATAAAAAACCCCGGGTTCCTATTGCGTGATCGCAGATGCATTTTCTCGAATGTGTCTTGATCGAACCTAAAGGAACGGAAAGGCAAAATAGCGAAGAGCTTTTCAGCAAATTCTTTTCCTGGGAAAAAATTTGCTTGGCCGCTTTTGTTACTTTGCCATTTTCGGCACTGTAGTGCAATCTCGTAGTTGGTATATTTAAGTAGGGGGGTGTGGGGGGTACACCCCCCACATTATGTAATGTTTTAAAGTTTCTTTCTTTTTTTTTGAACAGCGATTTTTTTTCCCTCTGAAAAAAATCACTGTTCTGAGGTTTCAGCGTTGTAAGTTTTTGCTTACATGGGGTCGATTAATTATTGTTCATTTTTGTAAGCTTGCGATAATATAATATAGACCCAAACACCCCTACGTGTTAGCATACAGGGACACTATTGATGGTGTCATGCTCAATTTCCTGTTTGCATTCCAGGTGCATAGATGGCCTGGAGAACAGGAAGACGTATGGTGAGTTTGAGTGAGTAAAATTTAAATAAGGAAAAAGAAATAAGTGTGGAAATGACCTGAGCCTTTACATGAAAGGCTGCTAAGTGAATCAGAAGAAGTGGAGAGGTCATTGGTATTGGAGGAGGATGGTAAAATTAATGTTGATGAAGTGGTTCCAGATTCAGATACTTTATTTCAGAAGAAGTTGTTCGAAGTGGAAGAAGAAAGTCAGCAGGAGTGTATTATTTCAACCCTTAAATCCAGACAGGATGTGAGTAACCAAAGAGAATTGGAGAGTGAACTGGTGGCATTGCGGGGTGAAATTATGGAGAAAATACAGGAGGAAAAAGTAATAGAAGATAAAGCAAAAAATAAATCAAATGCTCAGACAGTTAAAGAAGGAGAAAAAGAAGAAATGAAGAGGAGAAGGGAATGAAGAAGAAATATACAGTAAGAATAAGTAGCAAGAAAGAAACAGGACTGGACAGATATGAGGTATGGGACACTATAATTGCACCATTGGGTGTTTCACCCAAGGAGGTAAAAGCATGTATTCTTATTAACAAGGAAACACACTGTGACTTAATTTTTGAAACAGGACAGTAAATAGAAAATTTCTTAGAGAAATATGAACTGAAAAAGAATTGTAATCTATGGAATGAATACGTAGTACAGTCATTTTATAGAGAAACAAAAAAAAGAGTTATAATACAATTCAGAATGGAAGTTGAAAAAGATGAATTAAAATGACATTTAAAGACAATATGTAAAGATGTGATGGATATAACAAAAATATATGATGAAAGAGATTTATGGACTGAGGGTTGGGATTGTGGGATTATTTTGATAATGGAAAGTGACAATGTTGTGCATAACCCTAGTGTGATTAATGTAAATGGTAATGGAGGATTTGTTAAGTATAGAGGGTAACCTAAAACATGCTTTTTTGTGGAAAAGATGACCAACTGATTGGTGAATGTGATAAATGAAAATGTTTTATTTGTGGCAAAATAGGACATGCAGCAAAAAAAGTGTGATATGAAGTGTAAAAAATGTGAAAAAATGAAAAATGAAAAACATGGGCAGATTGTGAAGAAAAAAGTAGAAATTGTTGAAAAAGAAGGTACACAGATTCAGCATATTAAAAAATACAGAAAGAGAACAAGAAAAACAGGAGAAAAACAAAGATATAATAATGGAGTTAAAGTCATGGGAAAGAGACGGGGAAGAAGAGGTACTCTACATGAGTGAAAAGAAGAAAATGTAAACTAGCAAGTAGTGAGAGGGAAGAAAAATTCAATAGGTAAAAGAGATGAAAAGAAAATTTTAAAATTTAACTGTAAAAGAGATAAAAAAAGTTCAAGGATGAGATAAAAACAACAACAATAGCAGTTAAAAGCTGAACATTTTAGCTTAAAATGTGAATAGTATGAAGAATATTACAAGAAGAATAGGTTCATAGGTTCATAGGTTCATACTAGGCTATCTGCCCGAGGGCATTTACAAGCCTAGCCCATAGTTTTGTGGCTTACGCCACCCCTTTAGTATGGGGAACTATACCCATTATTTTGCTGTGCCTCTGTTGAGCAGTGACACTGAGGTAATCCCTGGGGTATATCTGCGATCTCCCATCCATTGGTCAAGATTTCTCTTGAACAAGGCCAGCGAGGTGCTCTGCCTCACATATACCGGGATTTTATTCCACAGCATAGGGAGTCTTTGGGTGATGAATCTATCCCTCCAGCACGTCCTATTAATAGCCGTGTCGAGGTTTACGTCTCCCGCCCTTGTGGCTCTGACGGATCTAGATTTTTTGAGGTGAAGCATATTCATCAAATCTGGGTTTGACATGGCCTTGTATGTTAGGCAAAGGTCACCTCTGAGCAAGCGGTAAGCGACTGAATAGAGCTGGAGTTCTTTCAGTCGGGCAGCATAGGACAGATGTTTGAGACCCTTTATCCTTTTGGTGAGGAACTTTGTGGCCTCTCCAGCTGCTGCAAGTGTCGGGTCAGATACATTCCGAATGGGGCATTGTACTCAATCATTGGTCTGATGAGTGATGAGTATAGGAGACTATGACCTCCCTTGATCTAGATGAGAATCCCTTCATGATAAGGTGGGCAATGTAGAAGGTCTTCCTAACTACTTTAGCTACATGGGTGTCGAATGACAGACTACTATCAACCTGGGTCCCCAGGTCCCTGATAACTTCTTCTGTACTCAGTGGATTGCCACCTATTTGGTAGCTAGGGGTAACCTTGTTTTTCCCGAAGGGTATGACTATGCATTTTTGGCATTTAACTTTAGGCCATGGCTCTGGCACCAGTTATCCGTTTCTGTGAGACCCTTCTGAAGGATATCTGTGTCAGATGTGTTTTCTACTATGGCCCAGTTTGCAGTCATCTGCAAACTTTGTCAGCCATAACCCTCCTGTGTTTGCTTGTACTTGGAAAAGTAGATGCCAAACAAGAGTGGTCCCAGGACTGAGCCCTGTGGTACACCACTTGTGACAGGCTTTGAGTCTGACATGGCGCCAGCAACTCTGACCCTGTGGGTTCTGTCACTCAGCCAGTTTGCAACCCATCTTGTGATGTATGGATTAACATTTAAGCTGATGAGTTTTTCAATGATACCCGAGTGGGGTATTGTATCAAAGGCCTCGCCAGATCGAGGTAGGCTGTATGGACTGCCTTTCCCTCATCAATGGCTTTGGTGACTGTTTGAAAAAGTCAACCAAGTTTAGAAGGCATGATCTGCCTTTGACAAAGCCAAACTGGGATGGATCCAAAGTCTGCAAATGCCGTATGTCTTTATTTATGAGGTCCATTATGATCCTCTCCATGGCTTTCCAGATAAGGCTTGTCAAGCTAATGGGCGGTAATTTCCAGGGTCGGTGGAGGCACCGCCTTTGTGAAGTGGGACCACAGTTGCAGTGCGCCACTCCTGGAGTACGTATCCAGAGGTAAGACTATGATTAAACAGCTGTCCTAGCTGTGGGTTTAATTCCTCGTTGAGTGCGTGGAGCACACAGCCGGGGACACCATCAGGTCCCATGGATGCTGTGTTTTTGCTTTGGAGAGCAGTTCTCACTTGGGCGTTGGAGATGTTTGGGGGCTGCAATCGCTTGGTATAGATATCTCTCCTTTTGGGGAGGGGAGAAGTTTGCACTGAACCTGTCAGCCAGTATGTTGGCAATGTCTGTAGGATCAGTAATCTTCACATCATTTTGAACTAGTTCTGAGCATATCTGGGAGTTTCCTCCCAGGTTTCTAACATAGCTAAAGAAGGCCTTATGATTGTCTTTTGAGTCTTTAGCTATTTTTCTCTCAAAATTTGCTTTGGATGATTTTATGAGAGCTCTTAGTTTTTTACTTATAGTGATCAAGGGTGTCTTACCTTTTAAGGATTTTGCTCTATCTTGTAGTAGCTTCCTCCTTTTGTTGTAGAGAATAGGTATTTTGAAATGGTGTGCTTCAATGGTCATGCATATTATTATATTAGAAGATACTAGGATTCTGACAGAAGAAGAAAGACTACAAACTGAAATTTTATGGAATGGAAAAGTAATTTGGAATATGGGAAAGGCACATGTTCAGGAACAGGTATATTTTGTAAAGAAAATATCAAAATATTAAATTTTACAATAGTCGAATTAGGAAGAATAATGGTGCTAGATTTAAGGTGGAAAATGAAGGTTTATAGAATTATTGTGTTATATGCATATGTTACAAAGAAAGAAAGAGAAATAATGTTTAAAAAAATCTAAATTATGTGGGTGTTAACATGGATATACTATTAGTGGGAGACGTTAATTGCAATTTGTGAATATGAAAGAAAAATAGCAATAATGCTAAAACAATACATGAGATAATGAAAAGTGGAAAGTTATACATATGGAACAACAAACACTGGACTTACAGAAGAGGAGAAATAAAAACAGACATTGATTATTTCTTAGTATCAGAAAGTTTAAAAATATTACAAAAAGGGATAAAAAGACAGGATTTTTAGATCATATAGCTATATGGCAAAGAGAGAGGTGGCGAAGGCTAAGAATAAGGCATATGAAGACGTGTATGAAAGGTTGGACACTAAGGAGGGAGAAAAGGACCTGTACCGATTGGCTAGACAGAGGGACAGAGCTACGAAAGATGTGCAGCAGGTAAGGGTGATACAAGATAATGAGGGAAACGTACTCATGAGCGAGGAGAGAATGTTGAGCAGATGGAAAGAGTACTTTGAGGGGTTGATGAATGAAGAGAATGAGAGGGAGAGAAGGTTGGATGATGTGTGGATAGTGAATCATGAAGTGCAATGGATTAGCAAGGAAGAAGTAAGGATAGCTATGAAGAGGATGAAGAATGGAAAGGATGTTGGTTCAGATGACATACCTGTGGAAGCATGGAGGTGTTTAGGTGAAATGGCAGTGGAGTTTTTAAATAGATTGTTTAATGAAATTTTCGAAAGTGAGAGGATGCCTGATGAATGGAGAAAAAGTCTTTTAGCACCAATTTTTAAGAATAAGGGTGATGTGCAGAGCTATAGTAACTACAGAGGGATTAAATTGATCTGTCACAGCATGAAGTTATGGGAAAGTGTAGTGGAAGCTAGGTTAAGAAGGAACATGATGATTAGTGATCAACAGTATGGTTTCATGCCGGGAAAGAGCACTAGAGATGCGATGTTTGCTCTGAGAGTGTTGATGGAGAAGTACAGAGAAGGTCAGAAGGAGTTGCATTGTGTTTTTGTGGATTTAGAGAAAGCGTATGACAGGGTGCCTAGAGGGGAGTTGTGGTATTGTATGAGGAAGTCGGGAGTGTCAGAGAAGTATGTAAGAGTGGTACAGGGTATGTACGAGGGAAGTGTGACAGCAGTGAGGTCTACGGTGGAAGTGACGGATGCATTTAAGGTGGAGGTGGGATTACATCAAGGATCAGCTCTGAGCCCTTTCTTATTTGCAATTGTGATGGACAGGTTGACAGACGAGATCAGACAGAAGTCCACGTGGACTATGATCTTTGCAGATGACGTTGTGATCTGTAGTGAGAGTAGGGAACAGGTGGAGGAGACCCTGGAGAGATGGAGATATGCTCTAGAGAGAAGAGGAATGAATGTCATCAGGACTAAGACAGAATATATGTGTGTGAATGAGAGGGAGGATAGAGGAATTGTGAGGATGCAAGGAGTAGAGATGGCGAAGGTGGATGAGTTTAAATACTTGGGATCAATAGTTCAGAGTAACGGTGAGTGTGGAAGAGAGGTGAAGAAGAGAGTACAGGCAGGATGGAGTGGGTGGAGAAGAGTGTCAGGAGTGATTTGTGACAGACGAGTACCAGTAAGAGTGAAAGGGAAGGTCTAAAAGAGGGTAGTGAGACCAAGCTATGTTATATGGGTTGGAGACAGTGGCACTGACAAAAAGGCAGGAGTTAGAGCTGGATGTGGCAGAGTTAAAGATGTTAAGATTTGCACTGGGTGTGACGAGGGTGGACAGAATTAGGAATAAGTATATTAGAGGGTCAGCCCAGGTGGAAGATTTGGAGACAAAGTCAGAGAGGCAAGATTACGTTGGTTTGGACATGTGCTGAGAAGGGATGCTGTATATATTGGGAAAAAGATGCTAAGGATGAAGCTACCAGGTAACAGGAAAAGAGGAAGGCCTAAGATAAGGTTTATAGATGTGGTGAGAGAGGACATGCAGGTGGTTGGTGTGACAGAGCAAGATGCAGAGGACAAGAAGAAATGGAAACAGATGATCCGCTGTGGCGACCCCTAACGGGAACAGCTGAAAGATGATGATGATGATGATGATGATAGCTATATGGCTAGAGGTATATGAGAAATGGCTAGAGGTATATGAAAAAGAAGGATACATATAAATAGGCAAAGGTGTTAAAAGGCTTAATGTAAGAGACTTATATAAAGATGATAGAAAAGAAATAAACAAATTATGGAAAGATCATCCAAGTATGAGAATATTTTATAAAAACTGGACAAGTTGCTGGATAAGCTTTAACGAAAAATACAAAAATGTTTTTTTTTGAGTGCCAAAATGAAAAGAGAAGACTTGAAAAATAAATATATAAACAATTGAGTCAAGAAGTGTTTAAGGAAATAATAAGAGATAAGAGATTCTTTTCTGAGAAAGAAAAATAAATATATGATGTGAACCAAGAAAAGATTAAATATTGTTGTATAAACAAAGATGTTGTTTACAAGGAAGAAAAGAAGTAGCAGCAGCCTACTTAAGTAAATTAGTAAAAGAAGTGAAGAGAATAACAAGAGAATCAAAGAACAATGAAGGAGAAAAAAATAACAACACAAGAAGCAATATGTAAGGTGATTAAAAAGCATATAGAACAGAACTTTGTAAAGAAGGAGACAAAAGTAAAACAGAAATGGATAGTTAAAAACTAACTGAAGTAGATAATGAGAATCTGGAAAAAATATAAGTGCAGATGAACTAAATGAAACCTTAAAAAATCAATAAGGATAGAGCCACAGCACTGGATGGTGTTGAATATCATATGTACAATAATATGGAAAACTGGCAAAAAATCAGTTTTGTGGAGGTACTAAATGAATGGTTAAGGAAAGGCATAGCAGATAAATAGATAAGTATGGGAATTATGAAATTCATATGGAAAAAGGGGAACAAGATGATTTGAAAAACTGGAGACTAATAGTACTGAATAATACAGGTTATAATATATTTATGAGAATAATAAGTAAAAGATTAACAAATAAAGTAAATAAGTTACTTGAAAAAACAACCTCTGGTGGAAAAGGGAAAGGAAATCAAGAATTATGGATAGTATAGGAAGTAATAGATGATATTGTAAATAAAAAGGTAGAAGCCAAAATTATGGTTGGAGATCTAAGCAAGGTGTTTGATAAAATACAATACAAAGCTCTATGGGACATATTAGGGATTTATAAGTGGTATAATAGTTAAAGTAATTAATTCTGTATATGAAAGAAACAACATAAGAATAATTATAAATGGATGGCTAAGTGAAGAAATTAAAATTGGATGTGGAATAAAACATGGATGCCCAGAGAGCAGCATCATATTTG
Organism: Protopterus annectens; assembly: GCF_019279795.1. Lineage (NCBI taxonomy): Eukaryota > Metazoa > Chordata > Ceratodontiformes > Protopteridae > Protopterus > Protopterus annectens. The sequence continues at coordinate 1,929,297,145 of NC_056743.1, read as the reverse complement.
CTTTAGTTATGAACATAATTGTTAATGAAATAAATAGAATACTAAATATGGTACGATATAATATAACAGAAGAAATACAATTACCAATAATATTTACATACACAGATGACATAGTATTAATCACTAAAAATAAAGAAAGAATGGATGAGACTATTAAAAAGCTAATGAAAGAGTTAAAGACAATTGGTTTATGTATAAATAAAGAGAAAAGTAAAGGCTTTGGATTTACAGGCATTATAGGAGATATACAGTTTAATAAAGAAACTATTGATATACTATGAATAGCATTCAGAAAGACTGAATATATTAAAATGGGAAAAAAATATTCAAGAAATAAGAGATATATGCATATTTTAGAAATCATATAAGCTAGCATTTAAGAAAAAAGTGTATCTGGTAAATTCTATTTTACTAGGTAGATTAGCATATGTAGCTAGTATGTACATCATACTGACCAATTATGAAAAATAAATAATGTATATAATATTTTCATTCATATGGGGATCTAGACTAAATCCAGTGAGAAGGGGAATTCTGTATGTAAAGGAAGAAGAAGGGGTATTGGGGTTAATAAACCCAATTGTTCATACAGCTTCATTAAACCTGTATACAGCCTTAACAAGTCACAAAAAAAGAATAAAAATCCAAAAGAATATATTTTGTATGATAAATATAAGTGTTTTTGTAAAAAATGTAGATAGGAAAAAGATCAAAAAATTATATGAATGAAAAAAAACGAATATCAAAATAAAATATTCCTATAGAAGTTAAAAGTGAATATAGTAGAAAAAATAGGAAAGAATGGTATTTAAACATTATGAAAAAAAACTATTTCATCTTTCCATGCAAACATTTAGAAATTAAAAAGAAGAAAGTTATTAAAATAAGATTTATGTGGTGTAAAAATATATGCATACATAGATTTTCTGTGGAGATTATCAATAGGCAAACTACCTATTAAGGCTAATATGCCCTACAAAAGAAAAAATAAAGGATATGCATTCATTATGGAGAATTTGAAACAACAGAACATGTTTTTTGAAATGCATTAGAATAAAGAAGTTATGGAAAGAAATATGTAAAAATAAAATGTTGAAAGGGTTGGAAAAAGTAGAATGTATAAATATAGATATGTTGGAATATGGATATTATGAGAAGATAGAACAAAAAGTTGTGAAGAAAACTGATAGAATAATATTTTGCATTCTACATTCTATGGACAATATGGATGGAGAGGGTTCCACTTTAAATAATTGAATGTTCAGAACATCGACGTTCTGATCATCGAAACCAGAACATCGATGTTCAGAACATCGAAGGTTTAAAGTGGAAGTGCCAGGTAAGTGATATTGTAGAATGTTGGGTGTGTATGCAGGGCAGCAAGGTGCCCTGCATGTTTTGTGTGTGTGTGTGTGTGTGTGTGTGTGTGTGTGTGTGTGTGTGTGTGTGTGTGTGTGTGTGTGTGTGTGTGTGTGTCATCTGAGTGTTGGCATTGCAGGTAGGGTACGAGAAATCTCCCGTTTAGCTCTACCGCATATAGCGGTAAATGGCAGATTTCCCTTACCTCACTGTAGTGCGATCTCGGAGTTGGAATATTAAAGTAGGGGGGTGTGGGGGTGCAGGGGAGGCAAAGCCCCCCTGCATAACATAGTTTTTGTGATTTGTTTGTTGTTTTTATGGTTCATTTTGAACCTTCGATGTTCTGAACATTGATGTTCTGGTCTCGATGATCAGAACGTCGATGTTCTGAACATTCGATGATTCAAAGTGAATCCATGGAGAGACTTAATTAAGTCAAATTTAATGGAAAATGGATATTAGCAGAAATAGTACAGAAAATATGTTATTAGCTTTGTAAAAATGATGGAGAGAGTGCTTCATAATACAAAATTGTTTTATATTGTATAAAGGTGTACATCATTGTAAATAATGTATATAATTAGGGTTATGTAAATAAAGAACCCCTACTCTACATACTTGCAAGTGGGACCTGTTTTGGAGGACCACTTCCAGTTTGCATTCCAGGCACAGGGGTGGTTAGAGAAACAGGGAGGCAGACGGAGACAGAGGGAGATGATGGAGTAGTGAAAGAAATGGAGGAGAAAGCAAATACTGAGACCAAAGAATGTGTGCAGGATTCTGAGGAATTGTTTGAAAGAAATATGTGTTTCAAAGAAATATGTTTGCTAGAGATGAGTCAACAAATGATGGATGTATAATTACAACCCTCCAGTTGAGAGGGTTGTAGGATGATTTACTTAAATTAATGGTGGTGCAGAGTAAGCCAGAAAATGAAGAAGATGTTTCTTGGGGGGACATTATGGAGAAAATACAAAAGGAGGATGCAGAGACAATCACACAGAATAGTGATGAGATGTAAAAGAAAACATGTGCAGAGAAAGTAAAAGAAGGCAAAAGTGGAGTAGCAGAAAAGAAGGCAAAAGAAAATGAAAAATGGAAGTACGTAGTAAGGATTCAAAGTAAAGAAGACAAAGAAATAGACAGGCATGAAGTGTGGGACATTTTAATGGCTCTGTTGGGTGTAAAAGCACATGAGGAAAGAGCATTTATTCTTTCTAACAACAAGACATTTTGTGATATTATATTTGAGACTTTTTTCCAATGGAAAACTTTTTTGAAGAACATGAAAAAAAGAAAGATTGTAACTCATTGAATCTTTATGTAATAAAAGTATTTAACAGGGAAACAAAAAAGAAAATTCATGCACAATTTCAAACAGAGGTACAAAAAGGACATTTGAAAACTTTACGTAAAGAAGTACTGGACATTGCTAAACTTTATGACAAAAGGAGTTTATGGCTGGGATTGTAATATTGCATTAATATAGGAAGAGAAAAAATAATCATATACCAAGCATGATAAATGTGGAGGGGAATAAATACTAAGGACAACCCAAAACATGTTTTTTTTTGTGTGTAAAAGAAGGACATTTGATAAGTAACTGTGGCAAAAGAAAATGTTATATTTGTGGGGAAATGGGACATGATGCAAAACTGTGAACTGAAATGTTATAAATGTAACAAAATTGGACATTTATGGAAGGATTGCAAAACTGAAAATAAGAGTAAGAAAAAAAAAAAAGAAAGAGAACAAAATGAACAAAAAGCAGATATTTTAGAAATCAGAATTTTAGAAGTAATAGAAATAGATGAAAAATCAAATGACAAAAATAATAAAGAGGACATAGAAGAAGGCTCTGAAATAGATGATGAAGAAGACATAAATTGGGAAGTAGTAAAAGAAAAAAAAATAATTCTATTATAAAAGGGTAAAGACAGAAAAAAAATATAGGGATAAATACAAAAGAAAAAAAAGAAAGGAATGGATGAAAAAGTATATATATATATATATATATATATATATATATATATATATATATACAGCTAATGATTGGGAGTTGGTATAATGGGTAAGATATTTAGCTCATAGATATAAGGTACAGAGTTTGATTCTCATCTTTGGGAGGGAAATTGTCTAGGTTAGAATGACCTGTTAAGAAAGCTAGCCTAGTAATTAGCTATGAATTTATGAAATAACAAATCTAGGGAAAAGGGAAAATAAAACTTTTAGAGTGCTTCTTGTAAATGTGAATAGTATTAAGAATATAGTAATAAGAATAGAGATACTGGAGTGTTTTAATACATGTGATACATATGTAATTATATTACAAGACACAAGATTTCTCACAAATAAAGAAAGATTACAAACAGAGAAGCTATGGAGAGGAAAGATAATCTGGAATTTGAGAAATGAGAGATGTTCTGGAATCGCTGTATTCTGTAGAAATACAGCAAAGATATTAGATATAACTTTAGCAAAAATAGGAAGATTAACCATTGTTCATAGGTTCATAGAAGAATATTAGGCTAACTGCTTAAGGGCCCTTAGAAGCCTAGCCAATTACATGGCCCCTATGGCTAGGGGATGGACTGGATTCGTGCCTGTGCATTGAGTATCTTACAGATTACTCCTGCATGCATTGGTCCAAATTGCATTTGAAGAGGGCCAGGGAAGCGCTCTGCTTAATGTGAATAGGAAATCTGTTCCAAAGACAGGACAATCTCTGAGACACATATCTTTTTCTCCAGCATATTTTGTTTGAGTCACTGACTAAACTTAGATCCCTAGATCAGATGACCTTCATGCTGTTTGACTTGTGAACGTGTTGCAGCTCCATCTGGGCTGGATTTGTGAGTGCCTTGTAGGTCAGGTATAGGTCAGCCCTAAATACTAGGTAGGATACAGAATAAAGGGATAGCGATTTTAGTCTATCTGCATAGTTCATGTTGTTTACACCCTGTATTTTCTTTGTGAGGAACCCCTGAGGTTGCTCCAGCTGCTGTAAGTGCCTACTTAAGTACATGCCAAATGGCACATTGTACTCAATTATTGGTCTAATGAGGGCTGAGTATAGCAGGGACATAATTTTCTTGGATCTGGATGCCATACTTTTTATAAGTTGTGCCACATAAAAGGACTTCCTCACCACTGTGGACACATCGCGGTCAATGTTCAGGTTACTATCTATTTATGTACCGAGATCTCTCACCTTTGAGTCTACTCTAAGGGGTGTGCTATTGATGTTGTAATTAACAGGAGTATTTGACTTCCCAAAGAGTAGGATAATGCATTTTTTTACATTTAGTTTTAGGCCATGGCTCTGGCACCAATCATTTGTCTGCTTTAGGCCCTCCTGAAGGATACCTACAATGTTGGAGGATTCAGTGATTGTCCCCAACTTGTAGTCATTGGCAAATTTTGTCATCCAGAGGACTTCCACTTTAGCCTTGACTTTAGAGAAGTATATTTCGAACAGGAGTGGTCCCAGCATTGAGCCCTGTGGCACATCACTAGTAACTGGCCTCCTGCTAGATCTAATTTTACTCACTTTAACCACGTGTCTTGTCCGTGGGGCAGCTGACTATCCATCAGGTGACTTAGGGATTTATGCCCAGTTTTGTGAGTTTATTTATAATACCTGAGTGGAGGAATTGTGTCAAATGTCTTGGCCAGGTTGAGGTAGGTGGTATGGTTTTAGTGACTTTCTTAAAGAAATTCACAGGATTCATTAGGCATGACCTGCCACTGATAGAGACAAACTGGGTCTGGTCCAGTGTTTGGAGGTTTCCCATGTCATTATTTATCAGGCCCATGATTATTTTTTTCCATGGTCTTACATACAAGACTAGTCAAACTTATGGGTCTGTAATTTCCCAGGGCAGTGGATGGTCCCCCTTTATGCAGATGGATGATTGTTGCTGTCTCCACTCTATCAGAACAAAGCCTCTCTGGAGGCTATGGTTAAATAGAGATCCTAATGGGCCTAAGTCCTGAATTAAGCTATTTAAGAGGCAACCTGGTATATCGTCATGCCCCACTGAAGCCGTGTTTTTAGCTCTAAAGAGTGCACTGGCAACGTGTTCTTTGGTGATAATCAGCAATGGAGTGGTGGAGGGTATTGCATGGGGGAGAACTGGGAATGATGGAGAGGTGAAATCTGAGCTGAATTTGTCAGCCAGCAGATTTGTTATATCTTATAGGTTCATAGGTTGGTACTAGGCTATCGTCCCTAGGGCCTATGCAAGCCTAGCCATAACAATTCCCAATTCCCTGGATATTTCTTTCCACAATATTTACTTCTCTGGGCCCCTGTCTAGCAGGGCAACTGACATGATCCCCGGGGTGAATTTCCTATCTCCCATCCAATCATCAAGGTTCCTTTTGAAGAAGGCCAATGAGACGCTCTGCTTGACATGTATGAGCAGTCTATTCCAGAGTATGGGGAGTCTCTGGGTAAATAAACAGCTCCTGCAAGGCTCAAACCCAGGACCCTGCACACCATAGACAAAGTGATTTACTACTAAGCCATGCCAGTTCCAGCTGAGTAAAGGTGATGCCATCTACAAACTAATTCTGCACATTGTTGGGTATTGCCCTGAAGACTGTGGACATAACTGAAAAATTTGTTATAGTTATCCTTAGCTTTGGAGGCTATTTTTACCTCAAAGTCTGCTTTCAGAGACTTGACTAGTTCCCTGATTCACTTGTTTAGACTAATGAGTGACTTTTTGCTCTGTACTGCATATTCCCTCTTACTACTTGACAAGATTTTATTTATTTTGTTGTATAACCTATTAATACCAGGGTCCATCAGGGTGGCTTGTTTTTCCAGTTTGACCTGGGTTTATGTCAGTCTGGTACTGCCATTTCTATGCAGTTGTTTATATGGTCATACAGAGCTTTTGTGTATACCTCTGCATAAGTTTTGTGTGTTTTCTGGATTTGGGGGGGCTTGGAAAAGAGCTATGCCATCCCTTAACATGGGGTAATTGACCTTAGAGAAGTTTTACCTTTATTTCAAGGGAGACCGCTTTGTGGTCTGATCTTACCAATGAAGATATCACATGGTGAGTGGGGGGGTGTAGCACACTCCCATATTTGTGAGTACCAGATCTAGAATATTTGTTCCCCTAGTGGGAGTGCAGACTAGCTGCTCCAGGGCATTTGAATTTACAAAGTCAAAAAATCTTTGAGTCTGCATCTTAGTGGTCATGTATGCCTCCTAATTAATGCAGGGGTAGTTAAAAATCACCCATGAGCATGGTGTTGGGCTGAATGGTGAGTAATTCTAGTAGCTTTAAGTGTGATGTATGAGTTTTCTGGTTCATCTTGGAGGACCTGTAGCTAGCAAGAATATGGTAATGAATTTTTCCCATGGTTAGTTGGACATGGAGTAGTTCAAGCATGTCATACAGTCTGACCAGCCTTGAGGTGTGCTTATCCTTTATGTAGATAGATACACCTCCGCCTTTTGCTCTTTCATGTTCAGTGGGTGGTCAGAATATATGCACTGCCAGACAGCTTTCCATGGCTTTGAACAATGTTTCAGTAACTGCACAAATATCAGCATTCTCCAGGGTGAGGAGAGCTTCCAGGGAGGGATGTTTCTTGATGAGGCTCCTAGCAGTGAGCAGTAAGACCTTTAGCTTGTCCTGAGTAGCTTCCATTATGATGGAAGGTTTGTCTGTTTGGCAATGCCTAAAAAGGCACTATAGGGGTGGATAATGATTTGGCCACTATCCAAAAGCCTAGAGGTGACAGGTGAAGATCATCCCTGGCAAAGCAGCATTGCCTATCAACCATGTCCTCCCAGGATGAGAAATATTGGACCTCTTTGGAATGACACCAGTATTTAAGCCAATTGTTAAAGTTGATCATTTTCTGCTGGTATTGTGGCATCATCTTTGGAGACAGTAGAATGTTGCTCATACCTGTCTGTGAAACATACTCTGAGAGCACTAGCATGTTTCTCTTCATATACTCCAAGGAGGTGCACCTTAGCTCATTCACACCCACATGGACTATGGCTGCATCATAGCAGTACCTAGGGGTAAGTGGGCCTGAGTGCTTGCATGATCTGGTGAATCCTAGTCCTTGACAGGCATCTTACTGTAACCTTCCCCTTATCCAGCCTCGTAAGTTGGACATCAGTGTTTCTCAGAATGGAGTCTCCTATGACCAGAATATTGATTTGTGGAGTGTTTCACTTTATGGGCTTGGTAGCTGAGGCACAATGATATGTGGCTTTATGTGTTGTGATGGGAATTGTCTTATTTGTGTACATGCAGAGTTTCTGAAGACTGAACCTGAGAGGTAGTTCAGTTTTGGGTAAGTTACATGTGAGCACCTCTGCAGTGAGTGATTCGTATGACTTGCTTACTACCTGTTTGTTGCTTTTGAGTTTATACATGAGAGTCTAGCCTCCAGTGTCAATGTGTAACTACATCTCTCACTTACTGTATTTGTCTGTTCGAGAATTAAGTGGTTGTTAGTGTACATAAGCCAGTTGTTACATTGCCTCAGGATACCTATGTCCACCAAGCTGGATGTAGATTAATAGCAAGAAAGTGCCCATCCATTGTTGCAGGTTCCAATGTGTACTTGAAAGGACATGAGTGGAGGGTCTTTGCAACCAGATGAGGGAAGGGTGCTTACTTGGTGTAATCTGCAGCTGACCTAACCACCGATGCTGCCCAGTGCCAAATCAGATGTTCTCTAAGCAGCAATATTACTGGGTGCTATAATAAGATAACTAGTATAGTAAAGGAAATTATGAATATGTATAAGAGATTTGTATATCCATATATTTGTACATTTATAAATATTTGTAAATATGTAAACATTTTGTAAATAAGAGTTATTTTTGTATAAAAACAAAGGACACCTACTCTTTTTGATAGCCATGGGATCCCTAATATCTGCCTGAGCAAACACCAACTCAGGCAGAATGGGTCTCAGCTTAACATCTCATCCAAACGATGGCACACTCAGAAGTTCAGTACCTCCTTTATGCTGTACAAATCTAAGACTGATTTTTGCAGAGGACACATTCCTTTCACCCGTCCCCCTCCCCAGCACTTCTATTATTTATATATAGTAACTCTGAGGTTGTCATGCCTAAGAGAAAAAGGACTTATCCAAGACACAGAAATTTCAGACTTGTAAGTCCCAATTTTCACATATTCAATCTCAATGTTTCCAGGCTTGCAGTTGCAAGTCTCAGAATTTAAAAATGCTACCTTAACTGAAGCCTGTGTGACAATGAAAAAAAGGGAAACTGAAAAGACTTAACATTCAACATCCAGATACATCATGCAATACGCGCTAGCATCATGCTGCCACATGCAAATACAGCAAACAACACTTGCCCTTTTAGAAATTTCTGATGTCCGACTTAACGATCTATCTTTGTGAGTCAGTGAAGAACATGGATCCAGAAAGATGTTGGCAAGTTTCCAAAATTAAAAATACCACTTCTGTAGGTCCTCACAATGTCCCCGAATGTTATATTAAGCAGTGCAGAGTCCTACCTAGCAACTCTCACTCAACTCTTCAGTCTGAGTCTCACCACTGGTTATATCACATCCCTGAAGTACACTGAATAGCAGTTGTGTTCTTGCATGATGGTGGTTCCTCTACAACCTGGCAATTATGAGCCTATTAGCTTCACTAGTATTACTTACATGTTTAAGGAACGTATTATAGCTGAGTTAATAAATAAGATATAGGTGGCCTTATAGGGTCTATATTATAAAGCCGAAAGCTCTAAAGAGCGAATACAAGTACATCAACACAAAAAAAGTGATGTACAAAAATAGTGAAACACGTATTTAGCGAAAATCAAAACACCGAAAGTGTTTCTTTAAACAACAGCACCATGCAGGTTTATGTAAATTAACTAAATAAAACTAAAATAATACACTTTTGCAGGGGGGCAAGCCCCGCTGCACCCCAATGTGGGGGGCTGCACACCCCCACAACCCCCTACTTAAATATACCAACTCCGAGACCGCACTACAGTGGGGAAAAGGATATATATCCTTATTCCCAGGATCGTGCTGCTGGCCAAACAAATACGTTCCATGTTCTGATTTTCACTAAATACGTCTTTCGCTATAATCGTACATCGATCTTTATGTGTTGATGTACATGTATTTGCTTTTTAGAGCTTTTGGCTTTATAATATAGACCCACTTTATATCCCTGCATGCACACCAGTTCAGATCTGCAAGAAGCACATTGTGCCTGCTCAACCTGGTCAAGTTCTTTAGGGGCATACAATCCATACTGCCTGCTTGGATGCTGTCAAGGCCTTTGACAATATCCGCAATGCTTGAAGTACTGACAACTTGACATTAAACCCATAAAAAGTTAACTAAAAGAACCCATGCAGTTAAAGTCAGGGATATTTGCTCTACTCATTGCCATGCCCTCCCCCACTTGTGATGTGTCTCTCTCTCTCTCTCTCTCTCTCTCTCTCTCTCTCTCTCTCACATTGCAGTGCCCTTCCCCCTTGTGATGTCTCCTTCTCTCACTGTCATGCTCTCCATCCCTTGTGATGTCTTTTTCCCTCTGATTGCCATTGTCCTCCCCCACTTGTGATGTCTCTCTCTCTCTCTCTGTCTCTCTCATTGTCATGCCCTCCCCCACTTGTGATGTTTCTCTCTCTCTCCTCTCTCTGTCTCTCTCATTGTCATGCCCTCCCCCACTTGTGATGTTTTTCTCTCTCTCTCTATCTCTCTCTCTCTCTCATTACCATGCCCTCACCCACTTTTGATGTCCCCCCCCTTGCAATGAGACAGTTGACATTCCTCTCCCATTTCTGATCTCTCTCTCTCTCTGTCTCTCTCATTGTCATGCCCTCCCCCACTTGTGATGTCTCTCTCTCTCTCTCTCTCTCTGTCTCTCTCGTTGTCATGCCCTCCCCCACTTGTGATGTTTTTCTCTCTCTCTCATTCCCATGCCCTCACCCACTTTTGATCTCTCTCTCTCCCCCCCTCCCCCCTTGCAATGAGACAGTTAACATTCCTCTCCCATTTCTGATGTTTCTCTCTCTCTCTCTGTCTCACTGTCTAATTGCCATGTCCTCCCCCACTTGTAATGTCTCTCTTGTTCTCTGTCTCATTGATATGACCTCTCCCTTTTCTGATGTCTCTCTCTCTATAGCTTACCAAGTTTGCTGGTGATTGCAAACTGGGTGTAATTAACAAATCCCATTCTGATACACAAATCCTCCAGCAAGGGCTGGTACAAACAATGCTTGGAGTGTTAATAACTTGCCCTCAATGGCAAGAAATGTAGCATAGTTTCCTTTGGACACTCTTGCATCACTACCATTTACCTTACAGGTAACAGGTAACATTCCACTTAAATCTAACATGGTCCTCAGGGATTTGGGTACCTGTATGGATACCAGTGTCTACTCAAAAGCGAGGAAAGTGTGTTGAGGAGATGGAAGGAGTACTTTGAGGGGTTGATGAATGAAGAGAATGAGCGGGAGAGAAGGTTGGATGATGTGGGGATAGTGAATCATGAAGTGCAATGGATTAGCAAGGAGGAAGTAAAGATAGCTATGAAGAGGATGAAGAATGGAAGGGCTGTTGGTCCGGATGACATACCTGTGGAAGCATGGAGGTGTTTAGGTGAAATGGCAGTGGAGTTTTTAACCAGATTGTTTAATGAAATCTTGGAAAGTGAGAGGATGCCTGAGGAATGGAGAAAAACTGTTTTGGTACCGACTTTTAAGAATAAGGATGATATGCAGAGCTGTAATAACTGCAGAGGGATTAAATTGATCAGTCACAGAATGAAGTTATGGGAAAGAGTAGTGGAAGCTAGGTTAAGAAGGGACATAATGATTAGTGATCAGCAGTATGGTTTCATGCCAGGAAAGAGCACTACAGATGCGATCTTTGCTCTGAGAGTGTTGATGGAGAAGTACAGAGAAGGTCAGAAGGAATTGCATTGTGTTTTTGTAGACTTAGAGAAAGCATATGACAGGGTGCCTAGACAGCAGTTGTGGTATTGTATGAGGAAGTCAGGAGTGTCAGAGAAGTATGTAAGAGTGGTACAGGATATGTACGAGGGTAGTGTGACAGGGGTGAGGTCTGCGGTGGGAGTGACGGATGCTTTTAAGGTGGAGGTGGGATTACATCAAGGATCAGCACTGAGCTCTTTCTTATTTGCAATGATGATGGACAGGTTGACAGACGAGATCAGACAGGAGTCCCCGTGGACTATGATGTTTGCAGATGACATTGTGATCTGTAGTGAGAGTAGGGAACAGGTGGAGGAGACCCTGGAGAGGTGGAGATATGCTCCAGAGAGAAGAGGAATGAAGGTCAGCAGGACTAAGACAGAATATATGTGTGTGAATGAGAGGGAGGATAGAGGAATGGTGAGGATGCAAGGAGTAGAGGTGGCGAAGGTGGATGAGTTTAAATACTTGGTGTCAATAGTTCAGAGTAACGGTGAGTGTGGAAGAGAGGTGAAGAAGAGAGTACAGGCAGGATGGAGTGGGTGGAGAAGAGTGTCAGGAGTGATTTGTGACTGTTGAGTACCAGTAAGAGTGAAAGGGAAGGCCTAGAAGAGGGTAGTGAGACCAGCTATGTTATATGGGTTGGAGACAGTGGCACTGAGAAAAAGGCAGGAGTTAGAGCTGGATGTGGGAGACTTAAAGATGTTAAGATTTGCACTAGGTGTGATGAGGGTGGACAGGATTACGAATAAGTATATTAGAGGGTCAGCCCAGGTTGGAAGGTTTGGAGACAAAGCCAGAGAGACAAGATTACATTGGTTTGGACATGTGCTGAGGAGGGATGCTGAGTATATTGGGAAAAAGATGCTAAGGATGAGGCTACCAGGTAACAGGAAAAGAGGAAGGCCTTAGATAAGGTTTATGGATGTGGTGAGAGAGAACATGCAGGTGGTTTGTGTGACAGAGCAAGATGTAGAGGACAAGAAGAAATGGAAACAGATGATCCGCTGTGGTGACCCCTAATGGGAACAGCCAAAAGAAGATGATGATATACAATAAAAACACAGATTCTTGTGTGGAGGCACAATAGTTTTCCAGCCTTTTTTCCAGCCTTAGGGGGTAAGATGTCTCTCTCCCCTAAGGAAAAACAATAGACCACATGGAAAACTGGTAGTTGTCAGCAAAAAAAAAGCTGCTGAATGAGAATCTTAAAAAAATACGAAAAAAGAATCACGCACTGTTGACAAACTCAGCTGAGAGGTTAGAGTAATCAAGCAATTATAACTGATTTAGAAATAAAGACTTTTTATTGAAAAACAAACAGATAAGTGCTTTTGCCATTAAATAAGCTTTATCAGATCACATGAGCAGGGAGACAAAGAGACTATTGCACCAGGTATGACTTCTGGCAAGGTTAGGGACTGCCAGAAACAAACAACAAACTCCCAGAATTAAAAGCTCCCAGAAAAAGGCAATGCAGAAGCACAGATTTAAGAATGCATGTGTGCTGCTTATAAAGCTCAGCAAAGTTTAAAAATGTATGTTGCAGCCCAAACTTGTGAGGACTTGAAACATTAGGTGCACAGAAACATTCTTCAACAGCCATATATGATAGAAAATGTATAACATTTCTTATATCACAGAAAACATTAAAGGTCTAAGTGATAATAGAGAACACTGGACTGAGTGTAACTCATGTTTGAGTTATGCTCAGTCCAGTGTTCTCCATTGTCACCCTAAATATTGCCTCTTACAACTTGAAATAAGGCATCGTTACCAGTAAGGTATTTACTCAGAAAGAGAATACCCTCTCCGGGTGCTTCATCAGTTAGGACAAGACATCAAAAGAGTCAACTGGGACTGGGAAGTTTAGAAGGGCAGGCTGAAAAGGACCAAAAATATGCTGCAACTTAGATTCAGTTCAATAAAAGCAAGCTAGTGAACCTAAGTAATGAAAAGCATGGGTGATTCTATATAGTGGAAGGTGAAACTATAACAAAAAAATGAAAAGATCTTGGCATAGATTTTACTAGATTATTTAAAAATGGAAATTCAGTGAAGAGAGCTATAAGGAAGGTTGGGAGAGGGGAAGAAGGAATGCATATGGAGTGGTACTACAATATTATAGGGGTTATTCCTTTTTTACAGATGGCTGATGAGACTAAATTTGAAGTCTTGAATACAGTTCTACAGACTGCCACCTCTGAAAATAAATCAACAGAATAGACTTTGTGTAAAGAAAGGAAAAATATAGGTTCATAGGTTCATAGGTTGGTACTGGGCTATCTGCCCGAAGGCATATATTAGCTCAGCCACGTTGTGCGGTATTCACCGCCCCTTTGGTTAGTTCCCTATACCCTTGTACTAGCAGCTAGTACCCTTGGCCCCTATCTAGTAGTGCTGTTGGTGTGATCCCCGGTGTGAACTTTCTGTTACCCATCCACTCATCAAGGTTCCTCTTGAAGAGTGATAGTGAGGGGCTCTGTCTTATGTAGATCAGGACCCTGTTCCATAGTAAGGGAAGTCTCTGCGAAGGGAATCTATCCCTCCAGCATGTTCTATTCATTGTTGTGTTGAGGTTTATATCCCTAGAGCGTGTAGCTCAAGTAGATTTGGTTTTGCTAAGATGGAGCATGTTCAACAATTCTGGGTTGGACATGGCTCTGTACGTTAGACAGAGATCGCCTCTGAGAAAGCGGTATGCAACAGAGAACAGTCTTAGCTTTTTCAATCATGCTACATAGGGCAACTGTTTGAACATTTTCCTATTCTCATAAAGTAACGCATCCTGAGAAGACTTAAGCAAATGTCCAGACAAAGAAATGAGCACAGGAGTGTATGCTCCTACCTCATTATTTTATTTATGACTGAGATTAATACCTAACCTTGTTGAATATATATTATGTATGTTATACCATCTCAGTAAAATTATCAATGCCTGGAGTCAAGGAAGGATTCCCAATTGCTCCGAATTTACAGAACCCTGAGAAAGGAGCACCAATAACCAGTCATCCAAAAAAGAAAATACCAGAAGATTTCTGCACTGAAATGCTTTCCTGATTATAACCAGACTAGTGCTTAAGATATTGGGTGCAAATGAAAGACCAAACGGCAGCACTTCAAAGAAACTGTTGGTTCTCTTATTAATAATAACAAAAATCTCCTGGCTTGTTTACATGCTCTTATGTGCTAACAGATTTCCATCACATCTTATGATAACACCCAATGACTCTGTAGCAATAATGGCACTATTGACTAGAAGCTAACTATGTGTACTGAAAGTGTTGGCTCTCTACTGGAAAATGCAAGAACTTTCTCTGAAATGTTACATGAAGACTGAAGTTAAGTACACACATAGACAGAACAAATAAACCTTTTTGGGTAATGAGTATCCAAACATAAATTCACTTTCTTTTTTTGTCCAAGTCAACCCTTTCCATACCTCTACTGCCTTAGAGGCTGTCAGAAAAGGGTAGAAGGTCATCGGTCACAAAATGGTACAAAAGAGAGGCTGAAGCTGGTGAGTGACATCTGTTAAGGGATCAGAAAAATTACCAAATAAGTTCTAGGGGATTTCTTAGGAGCATTAAGATGGCTGGAGGATCTGGTACTCAGTGAACTTGTACTAACATCTTGGAACCTCCTACTTGCAAAAGACAAGAGCTGGCTTAAAAGCACAAACAGGGGAGTAGAAGCTCTCAGCTATATGTTTTTCTCTCAGTGATTTTTCTAGGCAGGACCTCCAAAGAGGACCTTACCCTTAAAGGGTGTATGTAGAGGTTTTTGCCTCATCTTCTAAATATAAAGAACAGATATGACTTGGTTGTCTAGCAAAGGCGGGAACTGGCTAAGGTAGCTCTGACTTGAGACAAGTGTTGCATCAAAAGTGCACTATCCACATAAAATAAAGTTTTAGAGGTCACATGCCAGATCCTCCCTGTACCTTGGTTGTTGTCCACTCAGAAGACTCAGGTAACCAGATTTCCAAGGCTTGATCCATCCAAGAAGTTGGAAAATAGGCCATTCCAAACAAATAACTTAGGAAATATTAAGTTTGGGTGACTGAGGCAGAGATCTCTTATTGAAACAATCCATAGCTTTTGCCTGTCTGCACACTGAATGGGCTGTATTTTAGAGATCAGTCATATCGGGAAGTGGTCTTTGTCCTGGAAGTGAAGAGGCTTAAGACTGGCTGTTTCCAAGCCTGGAAAACTGCATCTTTCAGAAATGACATTAAGGAAGGAAATGATTAAGGCCACCAAGACCATATGCAAGATATACGTATGGAAATAATATTTGGAAAAAAGGAAGAAAAAGGGTCCTGGGGGGTTAACATTTTGAGGAATTCACCAAAATGAGACTTTCTCAAAGATAAATTCATGGAAGAAAAATACTCACTATGTAATTTGATTCAGATGACAGTCTATCAATTTCTTTGGACTCTGTAGTGTTAAAGAGTTCAGAGTGAGAAGTAGAAAATATGTTGCTCTTAAGTGTAACCATATCTGCATTCTTCGGCAAGATGAACAGGTGCAGAACATGTTACACAATAACCTTACCTGCATACTTCAGCAAGATGAACATATTGTACAATCAACAAGAGGCTAAATTACTGTGGGAGCACATGAAAACTGGTGCACTAATGGCACAAGTACTGTTAGGCAGGTAACATGTTATATCAAGGCATGTGTTAATACATGCACAGAGAACATGTAATTTTATGAAAAAAAAAACTAATGCATTATAATTGAAGGAATTGATAACACTAACTAAGGACCCATTTAGGAGGTTTTGTTTATTCGATCTTTCATATTAGTAGAACATTTCAGAATTAGTTTATTTACTTCATTTTGCTAACTGGGTGTGGCACTATGAGCCGAGGACCTTCTGGGGTGACTCAGGAAACAGTGCTCTGAAATACAACATATGGTACCAGAAACAAATGCTGTCATAGCACTGCTACATGAACTCCATGTAGTACATGATACACAGTTAATGGAATACTCTTCATTATTGCAGAACTGCAAGTGCACATTGTAGAGTTACAGAAAGTACAGTCATGTAAGTTGCACATACCTGTAACAGTAAATGCTTGAATTCGTCATTGCTGCATTAGCCTATATGGGTTGTTTCCCTGTCCAGGAAACAGCAACCAGCCAGCGTCATAAGGCTCTGCCCTCCTCCCCAACATACATACATCTTCACTCTGACTGCTGACTGGCTAATCTCAAGGAGGGAACTCAGCAGGCAGAGTAAAGATTTATTTCTTCAGGACTTGCCCATACAAAGAGAGAAGAGCCTAACAATCTTGAACCAAAACCACAATAATAACAAAGAAATATATAAAACAGAAACACACAAAACCCGACTTTATATCCCAATTGCAGCTATATACAAGAGTAGGGAGGGTGGGGGGTGGGTGCGGCTACTGTAGCAGACAGGAATTCAAACATCTTCTGTTAAAGGTAATTGCAACTTGCACAACTGTGCTTTTTTCATCATTCCCATTACTGCAGTACCCTTCAGGCTTTATGGGTTGATCCAATCTGTGAGGAGGAAGAATCCTGATCCAGGAGCCCCTGACGAATGGCCCTAGGAAATCCAGCCCTGGAACTTGAAAATAAAGCCAGTTTATAATGCTTTGTAAAAGTGTGTTTACGGAGTATCTTGTAGTTCCCTCTAGAATTCTTTTAGAGGTCACCCCTTGCAGTATGCCATCAAAGAAGACAAGGTTCTTGTAAAATGTGCCTTGATACTATCTGGAATGGATTTGCCATGGTGGGAATAACAAAAAGCAATAGCTGAGGACAACCATCTGCAAACCATCTGTTTAGACACAGGATTCCCCTAATAAGAAATAAACATACACTTAGCTTTTTGAAAGGGCTTAATTCTGTCAAGATAGTACCTGAGCTGCCTATGCATATTCAGGGTATAAAGAATCCTTTGCCCCTAGTTTGTAGTTTCTAGGTTGAACACTGGGAGATTAATGGCTTGATTTAAAGTAAACTCTGAAACCACTCTGGGCATAAATAAAGGGGTTATTCTTACAGACACCCTATCCGTGTGCAAAGTCAAATAGGGCTCATCCACCATGATAGTGTATAACTCAGACAGTCTTCTTGCAAATGTTATAGCACACACAAAAAAAAAGTTTTCCAAGTCATGAAATTAAAAGAGTTTGATGGACAGGTTCAGCAGGTGACATGGTCAACTCCTCCAGCACAAAGTTGAGATATAAGAAGAAGCAACCAAAAGGAGGTTTCAGGTGTAAAACTTCTTTCAGAAACTATTTTACCACAAGCAGAGAAGAAAGAGAATACATGGGCAGGCATGCTGAAATAGCTGAAAGATGAACAAATCTTTACAGAGGAATAAGACAGGCCAGAGGAAAGTAACTCGTACAAATATTTAAGCACCAGTGGTACAAAATCCCCGATGAGCCCCTGGTTATTAGTTGGGCACCAAATTGAAAATCACTTCCACTTACCAATATATGATTTTCTAGTAGCAGGCTTTCTTGCCTCATGAAATAAGTGTTTAAAGGAATTAGAATGGAATCATCTGGGCAATTAGTTGAAGTTGACTGAAACTGAGGAGAATAATCCAGGCAATCAGTTGAAGTTGACTGAAACTGAGGTGCATCAAACTCTCCATGTCTTGTATGACTAGATCCAGTCTGTGAAGAACTTGTGGTAATTTCCCTTGGCCAATTTCATAGGAAGGGAGAACCAATGTTGCCTGGGCCAAAATGGGTTCACCACAATGAATTTGAGGGAGTCCTTTAGAATCTTCAAGAGTAGAAAAGGATAATGGAAGACTGCCTTCCAAGGGAATGAAAATGCATCTGTTTTCCAGTCTTGCTTGCAAGGAGCACTACTGCAAAACCTGTTTAACTGTCTGTTTCAAAAGAAGGTGAACAGATCTATGTAAGATGTCCCCCACAACTGAATCTATTCCAGGAAGACCCCCTTCATTCAGTTTCCATTTGTAAGGGTCTGTCCTGGTCAAGTTTGGCTCATCTGCCACTATGGTTTGCTCTGACAGAATGTAAGGATTCCTGAAGAGTTAAGTCCCAAGCCATCACAGCTAGCCTGCACAGGAGGTACACCTCCTTTCTTGTTTATGTACCACATTACTGTGGTATTGTCTGTGATCACTTGAAGTGGTCTTGGTGACAATAAGTGATTTCAAGGCATGGATCAAAGCCAACATCTCCTTTATACTGACAGGCTTTGATCTTGTAACAGATTAATCTGGGGTCTGAGGAGAGAAAGGGAAATCAATGTTCAGCTGAAGCTGTTGTCTCCACCGATGCTGTTCTATTTATAGAAAGCCCAGCACTGGAATTTGATGTTCCAGAGGATGTAAATGCTGGGTCCAGATGTTTTTTTTTTTTTTTTGTTCATAGGATGATACTAGGCTATTGGTCCGGAGGCCCTTATAAGTCTAGCCAAGAATTTCACCCATGTTCCCACAAAGTCAGCACCTGTTTTCCCTGTCCAGCATGGACACAAGTGGAATCCCAGGGGTATATTTTCTGTTTCCTATCCAGTCATCCAGGTTCCTCTTAAACAGGGCTAATGAGGTACTCTGCTTGACATGGAGAGGGAGTCTATTTCACAGATGGGAAAGTCAGTGGGACACAAATGTATCCCACCAACAAGTTCTATTAATGTCACAGACCAGGTTGAGACCTTGCGTGTGGGTTGCACGAGTGGAGTTTGACTGATGGATATGCAGCAACTTCATCAAGGCTGAGTTTGACACGGCCTTGTATGCCAGACACAGGTCACCTCTGAGCAGTCTGTATGAGACTGAGTAGAGGGACAGGGCTTTTAGCCTATCTGTATAGGATAGGTGTTGGAGACCCTGGATTTTCCTGGTCAGGAACCTCTGTGGTCTCTCCAACTGCTGCTTGTGCTTGGCAAGCTACATCCCGAAGGGGACATTATGCTCGATAATGGGTCTGATAAGAGAGGAATACAGGGATGTTATGACCTCCTTGTTACTGGATGAAATACCCTTACTTATGAGGTGGGCCATGTAGAAAGCCTTCCATACAATGGAGGCAACATGGTGGTTAAAAGTCAGGCTGCTATCAACCTGGGTGCTCAAGTCCATCACAATTGATTTTGTGCTTAGTATGTTGTTATTAATGTGATATTTAGTGGAGACACCATGTTCCCCAAAAGGGATAATGAGGCATTTCTTGGCATTCATTTTGATGCCATACTTCTGGGATCATTCATTAGTTTGGGTAAGGCCCTCTTGGAGGATGTTCACATCACTAGGGGAATTTATGACAGTGCCCAGCTTCCTGAGAAATTCTCTTGCAGAAGTCTGAGACTGATTGGAGAAATTCAGGCAAGATTCCAGATAAAAAATCCACCTTCTCTTGTGATAAAAAAGGCCTTTTGAAGAGAAGTATCTAGAAAGCAACTGAGAAATACAGTCTTGTGAGACAGTCAAGGAGGATTTTGCAATATTTATCTAGAAATTCAGATGGGTCAGAAGAGACAAAACCAATGTTAATGGCTCTTGAGATCTGGATAGACTCTACAAAGATAGGTAAGGTATCTAAATAAGGAGGACTGTGAATGCCTTTTAATCTGCAATAAGCTATAACTGGAGTTAGATGTTTTGTGGAAAGCCTTGGAGTTGTATATAATCCAAATGGTAATGCAGAGAACTGATAACTAGAATCAGAGAAAAACCGTACATATTTCTTGAAGCCTGTGGCTAAGGAAATGTGGTAATAAGCATCTTTCAAGTCTAGGAATGAGAGGTAACAGGTTCTGAAAGACACTTTCACACACAGGTAAAGAAATGAAAGATCTAGTGCTGGTCTTCAAGAGGCTTCTTTTTTTGGCATCAGAAATATTCTGGAATAGAAGCCTTTGTCCCATTGACTTCCAGGCACTGGTTCTATGACTCTTTGGATGAGTAAAGACTAAGAACCTCAGGAAAAAATTCTGTTTGGTTTGGAGGATGTGAAGGAATTCTCCTGAAAGGAAAATTTAAAATTTTCTATCCAGTGCCCTCTGTAACCCTTCTGCAGCACTTTTATCACCAAAAGTCTGAAACAATATTTGGTCAAAAGTTGATGTTGAGGACCAGATTGTGGGACAGACTTATAGAGATGTTAACTGTGGAGGAGGTTGAAGAAAGTGGTATAATCACTCCATACTGTTGGTCTGTCACTTTTTCTAAAATGATTGTTGTTATTTCCCTCTGGCCATCTCTTTTTAGTACCTTGTTTGCCAGAAAATTGTTGGTTTTGCTTATTTTGTTTTATTTTTTTTGAGGAAGAGGGAGACCTATAAATTTGTGTTGGGGGACATGACAAATCCCTCTTTCATCATCTTGTTTGAGAACCTATGTGGCAGATGAGCCAAATAATAATTCTTTATCTGAAGCAGGGTGTAAGATTTCAGACTTTCATTCATTATCAAAATCTGATTACATACCAAGGAATATCTCCTCAACACTGTAGCAGTAGCAATGGCCAGAGACACAATATCTGTCCAATCATATACACTCTTCAGAGCATGTTTTGATATCTTGGACAAGGTAGAAACAGTTTGATTCAGAAAGGAACGTTCTTCTGTAGGCAGAGAAGTAGCAAATTCCCTCAGATTACCCATATAAGAAAGCATAAATTTCCACCTGTATGCCTGTTAATTGAGACTTTTGAAAGCCAAATGAAGCATAGACTGAGTCTAATTGGTAGGGGCTCCTTTGTAAGGGCTTTTTTCTTTCTAGGAATGGCAAGAGTGTAATTACATGACCAGAGTACATATCCATGCTGAGCTGAGAAAGAGAAGTCAAAAGCATTAAGCAATGCTGGAGTCAGTCGAAAGCAAGTTGTCACTTTGTGTGTACAAGAATCACACTTACACTTTTTATCCCATCCCCTTCATAGAATAAGATCACAAGCAGCGCATGATTAGCCTGTTGGCACTCCTTTTACTCAAGTAAAACCACTAACAGTAAAAGAAAAATGGTGGGTAGGTTGTCAATAAATGTGCACATAAGCACTGTAAAAACACAACCCTGTCTGTCCCAAAATAAATCTTTTAGTTGCCATTTTAAATGTTTAAACAACTGGAACATATATTTAGTCAAAATTAGCCCCTAATTAGCTAAATAATACAAGTAGCTAGAAATAGTGGCCCCTGACAGGAAACTTCCAATATTGATAAAAAAAGAAAAAAATAAAGTGTTTCTTAAAGGGAAAATACTGGTTTTAGTCCGAAGATTAAATTAAATATATTTTTCTGAAAAGGGCAACAATTTATTTGTGGCGTGATTCCCTAATGGGGACTTATCTGCCAGAAATGAAGCTTTTAGCCAATTGCTGTGCCAGTGAAGCCTGAAAGGTGCTTCTTGTCAAGGTGGCAACAAAGTACTGAAGAAATTATCATCCTGACTGCTAATTTCCCTCTTTGGGGCTAGCCAATCTGCAGCCAGAGTGAAGCTGCCTGTGTGTGTATGTGGAGGTTGCTTTTTGAAAGTGGCCAGTTACTTCCTGGGCAAGGAAATAACCCACATAGCCTAAAAGCTACTGCAGCAGTGGAAATGATGAACACTGGCAAACACATATATAAAACACACACACACACCTAAAGTGCAGGCATTGTACTTTACCTCCAGCCCCACTTGTAAAAGCAGGTAATGATAATAGCAGGTGCAGTACATACATGTATCTTGCACAGTGTGCAACAATGCACATCACAACCATAGTTTGTCAAACCTTCCATCTCCGTAGCATTACGTACCTCCTTGTACTTCAGGACACACAGGCTGCAGTGCCTTAGGTCACTGTAACTTCATTGCCCAAGTGCTAACAGCTAACAGCTCCCTAACATTCCAAGGCTCACAGGCTGTGTTAAATGCCCTACTATTTCCCTAGGGCATAGAGTACTATGTGTGGAGCTTGGTGTGCCTCTGGCATGAACAGTATCCTAAGCTGCTTCTAAGTATGTTGTCCATGTCATTCGGTTACATATTAAGAGTATGCTAACAGACACACACAGGTTTGCCCACGAATTGCATGTACGTCAGCACTACTATTCAGCAAAGAGGGAGTCTGTGAATCCTGTCAATCATGAATTAACGGCAGCTTGTTTCGGCATTGTATGTCATTAATTCTGTTCTTTCAACTACACACGTAATGTGAAACAAACACCCATGAAATTCACCTAAGACTGCAGATGCTGATAAAACACATATCACCTACACATTAAAAGTGAGAAGCCTGCAGTGTTTGAGAAAAGTTCACACATACATTTTCCTATCCTGGCTTTGAGATGTAGAGGAATAAAACCCTGACTACAACCCAGATAACCTGAGTTAAAACAATGGTTTGAGTGATGGAAGAGTCAGGGAGAGGAGGAAGGCAGTGACTGAATGACAGGGGAGAGGGAGTGGTGGTTCTGGTCAGTGCCAAGCAGACAGCCCCAAATATATCCAGGACTACACCCATGGGCTTGGTACTTCCTGCCCAGTGCCTGTAGCTCTCATTTGTGTCTGGGTGGAAGCACCACTGGGGAGAGTTTAGGACTTAATAGCAATGTCCTCATTGTTAGCATCAGTAAATGCCAGCAAGGGCACAAACCACCTCCATGGCTATCAGTGTGATGGCCCCTCACTAGTGGGCTCTCACCTACCAAAAGGGGTTTGAGGTTGATGGTTGGCAGGTATGAATGGAAAAGCACCTGAAAAGACATGCTGTGGCAATATTCTTTTCATTTGTAACTGTGTTGTTCTCATTCTGCATGTTTTAGTTTCACATAGATTCGCTTTATTTGTCTGCATCTGCCCTAGTAAGTATACATTACCTCATTACATTACTTTACTTTACAATACCTACATTAAACTCACCTGTGTCAGCATCAGTGTACCGGCTTAGTGACCGCTCTGATGCCCTATAGCTGCGTTCCCGACGCCGCTGATGTCGCTGGCTCTCCTCTGGAATCACTCGCTCCAGGGAATAGTCATCCAGATGCATGCCTTTGGAACGAGGGTGCCCCAAGGTAGAAGCTGACCTCCTGATTGGACTTGTGTCTGTTATGGTCTGCAACATCAAATATCATTTTTTTAATTGCATAACCTTTTCACAGATCATCTTCACCATGATTAATTGACAACATACTCAAAAGTTATTCATTTAAATGTGGTTCCTTTAGTAATGAGAACCAGGTGTCACATTAATCTTAAGTAAAAATACATCACAGACAGATATATACATTTCTGTTTATAATCATCAAATGTTTCTATTCTGCATTTGTGCCATTCCTCACCAAAAATAAGGGTTAAGTGATACTAACACCTTGTTCTCATGGGCTGGGAAAATGATGAAATGATATCTTACAAAAGTAGTAGTGCATTTCCAAGGACATGACAATCACAACCTATAAATGTAGAATAAAAATATAATGTATAGCTAATACTGAATTCTAGATAATTCTAGATAAACTAATGATGAATTAATATATTTTGTTGTTTGCATTACATTAACTATTGTAACATGCTATTCTGTACTTCTGTAAACTCACTGTGTAAATAGAACTTAGAATGTCAAATGCTCAACAGCTCCACAATGATATATTGAAGAATTAATCCACAGTAAAGGGCTCAGCGCGCCATCGATCACTTTTGCGTCCCTCGAAAACTAACTGAGGCATATAGTAACAAGCCACAGAAGAACACATTTTGAGACCTAAAAATTTAGGGGGTAAGCTAATGATGGTTCGCAGTACTGAGATAAACATGATTTTAAGAACAAACAGATGAAAGACTACAGAAGCTCAAGAAGAACAAAATTCCATTTCCAGCATATTGGCTGTCTAGAAAATGCAAGAAGCAAAGTAAATGCTAAGGCAAAATGAAAATCACAGTTTTTTTTTCTGAAATACTTTCAGACTTTGGGATGTTACTAGAGTCCTTGCATTTAAAGACTGACATAAAAGTACTTAAAATTGCAAAAAAGGTTTAAGAATGCACAGACATATCCAAATGTGTTTATAAATATTTGGAAATCCTTGGTAATTACAGCACACAAGTGAAAAAAAACATGACACATGGTGTATTGCATTAAATATTGTCAAATGTTGTCACCTTCCTCTTGCAAAATGTGTTTTGTGTTTTTTAGCTCAGTTTCACAAAACAAAGTTGTGTGAGGTGCTAACTTTAACAGCAGACATCTGATGTCATTTTCTCTGGTCTCGAGCTGTATCTTTAGAAAGAGTCAGTTCTAATAATGTACAACTTTAAATCCAAGTTTATTAAGCTGCTTTGTACCAATCACCATTAAATTAAAAGATATGTAAAAATAAATAATAAAAAAAAAACATTAAAAGTAAACAGGTAATGTGTAAAGCTATGGATATTAGACAGGAAGCAATTAAAACTCTATGTTGTGCTACAATTGATATCTGAAAGCCCCTAAAACAGGTTAACAAGGTGGCTTACTGGTATATTGCTTTGACTATGGTGTGCAGGGTCCTGGGTTCAAGACCTGCAATGGCTGTTTATTTACCTATACAACCCTGGGATCAATTCTATGGCTCTGCTTGACAGGGACACAGGAAAATAACTTTCTTGGGTGGTGTAAGCCAGGGAACCTTGTTGGCTAGGCTTACTTAGGCCCTTGGGCCAAGAGTCTAGTACCTACCTACCTATGAACAATAATCAGAATACAATTGACAAAATCAAGCTATAAGAAATCAAAGTTTAAAGCTAGATCAAACAAATGATTTTAAAGGAACTTTTGAAACCAGGTAGCATGGGAGATTCTCTCAACCTGAAATGCAGGTGTTTCCAGAGGAATGGAGCCTGATCACAACAGGCCAGAAATGTGGACATTTCCAGATGTGTCCTAGGAATCCCCAACAACCCCAGGGGAAATTAACATAGGGGCCTAACCAGATAATTACGGACCAAGAGCACCTTGAGGTATGGGGGACTAGGATCATACAGTACTAGATAAACTTACAGTAAGACTTTAAAGATGATATGAGTTCAGCTGGTGCAAACTCTGGAGAACCTGGGTAATGTAATGAATTTGTAATTAACCATGCCACAGAATTCTGAAATTGCTGGAAATGACCAGGCTCACTGTTAGACTTCCCCAGGTAAAGGGAGTTATTGTAATGAAGACATGAACACCTCACTGCATGCATCACCGCTGAGTTGTTCTCAGCAGGAAAAAGCCACTTGATGCAAGAGACATTACAAAGATGGAAACAAGATGTTTTCACAACAGACATCAGGCCCCTAAGTGCCCATCTGTCACCGAAAATCACATTAAGATTTTTTGTGTTCTTCACAAAAGCCAGCCTATCAGCATAATAAATCACAACAGGATTAATGGTTAAACACTCAAGAGTGCCTCAGCATGTCATAAATAGCCATGGCAACAGTTTTGGCCATATTAGGTTCATAGGTAGTTACTAGGGTCTATATTATAAGATCGATGTTTGAAAACATCAAACAACATATGGTCGACACCATATGGTCGATGTCTTCAAACATCGACCTTATAAAAAGACAAAAAAAAAAAAAAAAAGAAAAAAGTACCCTAACGGGTTTAAGCAGGGGGGCAAGCCCCCTGCGTCCCCCACACTCCTGCTTCTTAAATATACCAGCTCCGAGACCACACTACATTGCAGCAAACAGAAATCTCCCCTTACAGAGATTTCCATTTACACTCTCGAGATTCTGAGCGTTCAATATTCTCATGTCGACAATGTCAGATTCGACATTGTCGGCTTTTGAGAATATAACATAGGATCAGTTACTAGGCATGAGGTACAAGGAGAACATTATAAAGCCTAGCCCAACTTCTCAGTTGTCCCAGAGCACTATCTGGTTATGTAGCTTGCTCAGAGTACACAGTAGGCAAATGAAGGCTGACAGAAGCAAATCTTTAGCCCATAGCCTTAATCCTCGTGCTGTCAGACAATTTAAGGCCAGGAGCCACAGGTGAATAACAGTCATTCACATCTGGATGCATGCCAGATTCTCACCTAATACAGACAACATACCCTGAGGAAAGGAGAGGCAAACCTGTATATCATAAGCACAGTAATGATGCTGAACACCTTTCTGTCTAATGAGATCACCAGTGACAGCATATACATGCTGAACAACACAGAGCACAGTATGGAAGATTGAAGAGCTCCAGATATCACCAATAAACTGGTGATGAATTTATCCCAGAAGAAAAAAACTGATGATCATGTTTCATGAAGCAGAAACAAAGTCATTAAAGGACAATACACACTGGTCCACAGTACTTTCACAGCAAATCAAGAAGAATATTATGATCTGTTGTCTGAAATGCGGAAGAGAGATATCAAGGAGAGTCAAAGCAGAATAATATCATTGTTCCCTTACTGTAAGAAGGTCATTTAAGGCCTGGATAAGGGCTGTCTCAGTCCTGGGGGGTTTGATTTCCTCAGTCTCACTTCACCTGCTGTGTGAGGCAAGTCGCTTAACCAGGCAATACTCTTAGGCTGAGACTAAAACTGGTCCATCTGGATTAGTGGTCTGGCCCAGTTAACAAATACAAATAAATAGATCTGTCCTGTTTGGAAAAGGCACTGCAGTGGGTCATGAGTAAAGTACTCCCTGAGTATTAGTTGAAGGTGTGAGCAAACAACCTTCTTGATAGTCTTAAGGATAAAAGTAACTGTTAGGGAAGGGTAATAATTCTCTGGACTGTCAGGAACTATGTTATGTTTCTTCAGAGCTGGGGGTGACCAAAACCTTCCTTAAAGCAGATGGAAAAATCTCTGCAGTTTTCTACCTATGATATGTATTAGTTTGCCTGCAATAACAGCACTGGCTGTTAGGGGAAAAGGCTTTATATACACCATCAGCAGTCAATCCTTATCTCCAGTTTTTGAAGAGAAGTCCACTGCTAGAGAAGATTATCAGTGAAAAGGTACAGATTAGATATATCTTCAACATTGCCACAAGGAAATGACAAGAGAATGACTCGTAAAAATAAGGTTCCTGATTAGCCATTAGATTCAGCTAACAACTTACCTGTGCCCCTGTAAAACCATTTTGTGTAGAAACTGGAATGATGAATTAATTCATCAAGCAGCTTGCAGGCTAACTTTTCTAATCCAAACCAAAAAAGGCTCTGTTCCCCTTTTGTGTAAATAGCCAAATACAAGACAGGTCTCCCTTCAGTACAGGGAGACCTCAGCCTGTTAATCACAAACACTGAAGAAGGAAGATAAGATGGCTGTGGTTGGTTGAATCTGTGTAAACTGTATATTTTATCATTTTAATTGAAGATTACAGATACAGATACAGACTGATGTTAGCAGCAATCCCTTATAAATGTTGCATTTGATTATCTTTTGATTACCCCTCGATATTACTGAGCTTCTAAATTCTGTTTGTGGAGTTCTTTGTGAAATATAAGTTTAATTGTCCACAATATATTTGGATTGTTTAAATGTGACAATTATCCTTGTCAGAAGCTCATCTGTGGCTTGTCCTATTTTAAAGTCATCACCATAACTCTACCATAACTATGTTATAAGTTACTATTTGCATACCACTTTAAAAAAATGCAGCTACTTTCTAACATTTCCATTTTTCTGTGCTTCTCACATTGTGTGTAATTCTTATTGACTTTGTCAGCAGCTTGTTAGTAGCTCATGTTACAGTTTTTAATGTTGTTACTTAAACATTATTGTTTCCAGCATCAGATCATGGTCAAATGGGGCCCTAGGCATGGTAATGTATGTTTTATAATCATAGTTCACAACTGAAATTGGTCTATATGAATTTGAATTTAAAGGAGTTTTGCCTCTTTGAGTAGTACAGCCACAATACTTTCTCTAGTACTGTCTCTCCTTCTAAAAAATTAAGTAAACCATCCAAATCTTTATTACTTTTTTCCCTCCTAGCTTCCAAATTTCTATAGGAATGCCATCTGTTCCTGCAGACTTCCCTGTTGATTGATTATAGATTACCATTTTTATCTCATCCTTTGCAGTCTTACACATTAATTCCTAAGCCTTATCTTCCTCTACCCTTGGCATATTTAAGTCTTCCATAAATGTTTCCATTTGCGTGTTTTCTCAGGTCCCCATTCCTCAACTATATACAGATTTTTACAGAGTTTCTAAACTATCTCTAATACCTCTATAGGGCCTGTGGTTAGTTTTGTACTCATATCCATTACCCTGCCAGCACCCCTTTTTATTTTCTGTTGTCTAAGTCATTATGCTAACAGCTTTTGTACTCTTGAGTTGTTATTAAAAGACTTGCTTTACAGTCATCTTTCTATACTCCTGCATACTATCCAAATACTCCCTTAGTTTTCCTTTAGCACCCAACAACTGCTCCTTGTCTTGTTCAGTAAGATTCCCCTTCATCTGCAATCCTTTAACCTTTGAGAACTCCCTATATAATTCCTATTACTTCTTTCCCAGATCTCTTTTTCTCTGATTTCTACCCTATTTTTAAATTTCATTTTATTTGACACCTATCTCTTCTGCGGAAATTTGTACATTCCCTAGCAACTCTTGAATAATTTTCACTACCACTTCTTCAAAATCCTCTCTTTTTAACAGGTATGTAAGAAACCACAGATGTCTCATTTTTACACGGTTACTCTGGATCTTTATTTTAGTCTTTATTGGTGGATGGTCTGAAATAAGTATTGGATGTGTTTCAAAAACTCTCCATTAAATAGACATGCTCTTGTGAAACACAACTTCTGTCCAATCTAGCTCAGTTAGTGTACCTTGCAAAATAGTATGTAAATTATATCTAGGTTCCTGCTAAAAATGTCACATCTTCTATTCCAAATATTCTAATAATAATAATAATAATAATAATAATACTTGTTTGTTAACCAGGTAGGCCCACTGGACACACAGTCCCTTTTCAGGCTGCAACCTGAGATCAATGTCTGGTTAACTGCTTTGCTCACGGTCATACAGCAGGCAAATGAGGGCTAAGGGAATCAAACCTTATACCACAAGAAAAAGAAGTTATGTACTCACCATAACATTCCATGTTTGTTGTCCATCTCACCTTCATTCTTTGCTGGTTGGGTTGGAACGAGAATTGGTTCCGACTCGGCCTATACTAAAGCGCGAGAGCTTCTACTGGCTCAAGGTTATACCCTATCCCATCATGCCTACGGAAAAAAAAAACAGATCTTGTTTGCAATTACTAAATAGTACTAAGATAATTATACCTATATACAAAGTTACAGCTGCAATATGTGCTGTATAAGACTGAGGAAGGACATCAGAGAACACAATTTCCAAATCCAACAAAGACCTCTCGATCCTTCAGGAGCGGAGGTTGAGGGAAGGAGGCTGGGATGCAAGAATGTAGGAGAGATGGACAACAAACATGGAATGTTATGGTGAGTACATAACTTCTTTATGTTATGTTGTCCTATCTCGCCTTCATTCTTTGCTAGTTGGGATAGTGTCCCTAGCACTTTCTTTCTTGGGTGGCTCAAGGGAACAAACTCTTCAGAACAGTGGATCCAAAGGAAGCCCTGTTCCAGGTCAAATCTACTTTCTAATGAGTGATAAAGGTATGAGGCCTTACCCATGTGGCTTCAGCACAAACTGAATCCATAGGTAATCTAGCCTGAAAAGCAGATGAGGTGGCAATGGCTCTTGTTGAATGACCTTTTATCTTACCAGGCAATTGTTTATTTTGAGAGGTATATGAGTAGGAAATAATATCAGTCAGCCACTTAGACAGAGTGACTTTTGATATTGGAGCATCCTTTCTTTAGTCTGAAAAGGATACAAACAGCTGATCCGATTTTTTGAATTGTTTAATCCTGTCCAGGTAGAATCATAGTTGCCTGTGTACATCTAATTGGTGTAATTTATACTCTGCCTTGTTGCTGTAATTTGGGAAGAAAAGAGGTAGGTCAATAGATTGATTCAAGTTTGCCTCAGAACAAACTTTCGGGAGGAATGATGTATTAGTTCTAAGGGAAACTCTATCCTTACAGAAAACCAAGTAGGGGAGCATATAGACAATGCTTGGAGTTCTGACACCCACCTAGATGATGTGATTGCTACTAAAAATTCTGGGCTTTCCACATTAGGAACTTCAGATGACAAGATGAAGCTGGTTCATAAGGAGGAAGGATTAGAGTGGACAATACCAAATTGAGATCCCAAGGACTTGGTGCTTCTTTCACTGGGGGCCTTAAGAAAAAGGTGCCTCTCAAAAAGGCCTTGCACAGTCTATGGGACATAATTTTGAAGCCCATTTCTCCAATGTGATAGTTAGAAATAGCAGACAATTGTACTCGTATGGTCGCCGCTGCTGCACCTTCATTGAAAGGTTTTGCTAAAAAGTCCAAAATAGATCATACAGGGACCGTGAAGTGATCAATGTGATTGTTTAGAGCCCAACAGGAAAACCTCTTCCATTTGCTTGCATAAAGCTTCCTAGTTGTTGTCCATGGGATGAAATCAGAATATGTTTCACAGCAGGAAATAAGTCTGGAAGCCTGGCTAAAACTGGAAGTGGAGCAGCCATGCTGTCAGTTTGAGGGTTTTGAGCAAGGGATAGAGTATCCCTGACTGGTCCGTCAAGAGGTCTGGAACTGGATCCAGAATCCATTGATACTCTTGTAGATGGGGCCATAAGAAGGGGAACCAAATTTGACGAGGCCAGTATGGGGTGATAAGTATTAACTTGCTTCTCAACGTGTTGGCTTTCTGCAGAACTTTGGGGATCAAGGGAAAAGGAGGGAAAGCATAAAGGAGACCCAGGGGGCCAATCATGTATGAGTGAAAGGAGGGAAAGCATAAGGGAGACCTGGGAGGGCAATCATGTATGAGTTAAAGGAGGGAAAGCATAAAGGAGACCCGGGGGCCAATTGTGTATGAGTGCATCCCTTGGTGACTCCCCCAGAGGGGGGATCAGGGCAAAGTAGCTGCTGCATTTGGCATTCATGGATGTGGCAAAGAGGTTGCAGCAAGGCTGGCCCCACTTGTGAAAAACCTGGTTCACAATCTGTTGTTTTAATGATCACTCATGAGGCATTAGAAGAGCTCTGATTAGTTTGTCTGCTATCACGTTGGATTTCCCTGGGATAAGCGTTGCTATCAGAAAACATTGGGAAGAGACTGCCCACTGCCATATTCTTTGAGCATCTCAACACAGGGGGAAGATCTGGTTCCTCCTTGTTTGTTTATGTACCACACGACTGACATATTGTCTGTCTGGATTGCAAATTGTTCCTAGTGGAAGGGAGTCCTGGAATGCCTGCAATGCCAAAAGCACCACTCTCATTTCTAGGACACTGATATGCAAGTAATTCTTGTATTCTTGCCAGACACCTTGGATAGTCTTCCCCAGATAATGTCCCCCCACCCTATCTGGGAAACGTCCGTGGTAACTGTGGATATTGGGTGTGGAGGAATGAATGGTCTGCACAAAACCACCTGAGTAGAGTGAAGCCACCAGCATAGGTCCCTTTTGCAGGATTCCATTATGATGATCTTGTGAGACATGGGTAACTCCTGTATGGACCACTGGGTGAAAAGTAACCACTGAAGGATTCTCATGTGTAACCATGCATGAGGTACCAAGGTTATTGCTGCCGCCATGGTAAGTAGGACTTTTAGAATAACCTTTGCTTGAACTTTCTTTTTTGTCAGGAAATTTTCTACTTGCTGATGTAGGGTTCATATTCTGTCGGAAGGAAGTTTGGCCATCATTTCCTTTGTGTCTAAGTCTGCTCCAATAAATTCAATATGCTGTGACGGCAATAAGGCAGACGTTTCAAAATTTACTGTAATGCCTAGTTGAGAGCAAAGGTGGATGGTGGTGTCTCTTGCTCTGGTTAGTAAATGCTTGGTGGTGGCGGTTTGGAGCCAGTTGTCCAAGTACAGAAACACCCGGAATCCTAGATGTCTCAAGTGAGCCATGACTACTGCCATGTATTTGGTGAACACTCTGGGGGCTGTAGTGAGACCAAAGGGTAGAGCTCAAAATTGGCAGTGACTGGCTCCCAGCTAAAAGTGCAAGTGACTCCAGGATTGCCTGTCCATCTTTATATGGTAATACGCATCCTGGAGGTCTATCGAGCACATCCAATTGTCTTTCCCCAGAAAAGGGACTATTAACTGCAGTGTCACCATCCGGAACTTTGATTTCTTTACTGATTTGTTTAGTGTGCCGAGATCCAAAATGAGCCTCCAGTCCCCTGAAAGAACCTTGAGTACGTTCCGGATCCAATTTGGTCTGCTGTGACTTCTTGGATGACTCTTTTTTTCTAGCAACCATTGGATTTCTAAGGTTGCCTGGTCCCTCTGAGTGGGTGGAACATCCAGGACTGATCTTTTTTTTTTTTTTGAATGGGGAGAGGAAAGGGGCATGTAGTAACCTCTGTATATGATCGCTTGTACCCATTTGTCATTTGTTATATTTAGTCAGGTGTTTGGGTACAATGACAAGCAACCTCCGACTGCCTCCAGAGGTGGACAGATGGGCCTCCATTCAGGAGCACTGGAAGGGCCTACCAAGGAATGTATCCCTGTCACCCTGATTCTGCGGACCCCTTCTGCCACAAGGTTGGCATCTTCCATTGTTATTTCCACCTCTGCCCCTGGGGGAAGGGTCACCACATGCATCTGGAAAGGCTCTTTGGGACTTATGGAACCCCCCCCCCTTTCTGGCCTTTGGGGTAAGGTCTGCTGGGGAGGGAAAAATGGACTCCCATGGCAGACAGAGTCTTTCCTTCTTGTTCACACCTGGTCAGAGTCTCTTTCACTTTTGGCCCGAACAAGGACGAGGCATTGAATGGGGCATTGATAAAGGAAGACTTGAAGGGCTCTGCAAACTCGTATAAGCGCATCCATGAATGTCTTCTTAAGGAGATTCCTGTACCCGCTGCCCTACTCACTCTATCAGCTGCATAGGAGATAAGCCACATGGAGGAGTTGGCCATCGAATTTAAGGTAGCAAGCTGAGAGGTGACTTTGTCTGAAACCTCCTCAGCTGTAGAACCTTGGAGAGCATCTCCCAACTCCTTCAGGAGATCCCTCTGAAGTCTGGTAAAGTGGGTTAAATAGTTCGTCCTGAGGGTGAAGGCTACTGATGGATACATACGCTTTCCGTATCTGTCCATCATTCAAGATTCCTTATTCATTGGATGGACAGATGAGGAAGTCTCAAACAATTCCTTTTTGGTGGTAGTCGCCACCACCATAGCATCTACCAGGACACCTTTTGTCAGGAATTCCTTGCCAGAGGGCACTGTAATAAACTTATTTGGCCTCCTTGGAACAGGTTCCATAGACTCTGCAGAGACCCACACCTTTCAACTGACTACACTGAGGAGCTGATCGAAAGGTGGAGTCACACAAGAGGTAGAAGGGTGAGAACCAAAAGCTTCCAGGTACACTGACTTGTCCTTGGAAGTACTGATGGGCTTCCAGTCACCCCTCTCTTTAAGAATCTCCAGAATGTCTACAAATGCGATATCTTCAGAGGGGGACCGTGGGGACCCTTATGAGTCATCCAGGTCGATGTCTAGGGTGATGGACTCATCTGGGGAGTCTATATGCTTCTTCTTGAACAATCTCTTCTGAGGGACATCCTCAGAGGAATACTCCGGAGATGTTTTGGTCAAGATAGTTCTTGCCTGCTGGGGCTTCCTGGGGCTAAGGGTCTCTACGCTTGGGGGAGAGCAACGGTGCTGAGACTGACAGAGGTGCTTTTGGGGGAAGAGTACTCAAACCCGATACTGGAGCTGTCAGGGGTGACAGCACTTTCTCCATCAGCTCAAAAGCCCCACTCACCCTGCTCTGAGGAGGTCCCTGGTTCTGAAGACTCGGAAGACCGACCGTGAAGCAGAGTGGTTGGCTCCAAAGCTGATATAGGAGCAGAGCTCAACTGCAGTGAAGCCCCGAGAGGGAGAATCGGCTTGGACAGCTATCTGATCCAACTCCCCTCTCTGGACCCGACGGGAAAATGTTGGCGCCTAGACTCCTCTGATTCTGATGGAACTGAGGTAGTCAGCGCAGGTGTAGGGACCGACGATTCTGTTCGAGGTCTCGGTTCCAACATTTCCACTACTACCGGGCATGAGACCTCTGGCTCCAAAATCCCCTATCGGATCAGAGGAGGAATCAAAGAAGGAAGTTAGCCTTTGTCGGCTCCAGTTCCTTTTGGGTCAGAGTCGATAGGATTTTAGCCAGCGTCGGTGTACAAAGTAGTTTCTTCACCACCCACTCCACGTCATTATCAGACAGACTCCTGGAGGAATGGGAGGGCAATGAAGATGATCTCGCCCTTTCTAGGAGCGGAGATCTTAAGGTTGGAGTAACTGGTTCCAACACAGGGTACCATCTCCTAACCTGAAACTCTGTCAGTTCCATAACAACTGATGGAACCAAAGATGTAGTCTTCTCACAGCCAAGAGCCCATGGTTCCGAAGTAGATGATTTTGTTGCAATTTTTTAGGCGGCTCCAATGCTGGATCCAAAGCCAGAACTCTTTTACCCGACTTCTTCAATTTTGAGGAGGAAGAAGGGATCCTGAAGAATGTTCTGAAGTCTGAGGTCCTTCCAAAGCCTCTGAAAAGGGAACCTGCAGCAAACCTCTAACAATAAGTTTGTTTTTGCATTCAAGGAGGACTCTACTGCTGAATGCATGGTAAAAGGCACAAGATTCCTGCAAGTGTAGGGCACCCAAAACAAAACTAGACTGCCCATCAGTAAGAGACATTTTTTGGGAGCATTTATCACATTTCTTGAACCTAGACTGTTTGGGTTCTTTTTGATCCTTAGACATGTCTGCACTGAAAACTCAGACAAAATAATATTTTTAAACTCTTGTTACTTCACAAGATACTCAGAGCAAAAGAAAAAATAAGCCAAAAAAGCAGTACACTCGGCTGATTACCAAAAGAAAACAATTTTATATATATATATATATATATATATATATATATATATATATATGGATTCACTACTGAATCCCGAAATAACACAATTCCGAAGACCTAAATACCGAGACTATAATCCCAAAACCCCACATTACCGAAATATTAAAACCGCAAAATTCAAAATCGCGATTCCCCCATGTGGGAAGCTGTGCCCCCCACACCCCCCCTACTTTAATATTCTAACTCTGAGATTGCACAAACATACACACAAGGCAAACTCACACCAACACATTACAGCCCCACACACACACACACACACACACACACACACACACACACACACACACACACACACACACACACACACACACCACAGTCACAACACACACTTAGACACACTAAAGCCCCTCACAAACACACTTACACACACATACCTACCTGAACCACAACACCAGAAGCGCTAACTCAAAATCCCTTAACATTGGGATTTTGAATTTTGCTCTTCTGGTCTTTCGGTAATGTGGGGTTTCAGCTATATGGTCTTGAGCTTTTGAAATTCGAGATTTCAAAGGTTCGAGATTCAGTAGTGTTCCTATATATATATATATATATATATATATATATATATATATATATATATATGGGACTAGGACATTTCACTGAATGCACATTTCACTGAAAGTCAAATTAGTCTGCACTTTTCAATGAAAGCTCAATTTACTGAAAACTCAACTCACTGAAACACATTTCACTGAAAGTTATATATCACCTTTTCCCCACTGTAGTGCAACCCTGGAGTTAGTATATATACTAAGGGGGTGTGGGGCATAGCCCCCCACATATTTTAAATATTTTGAACTATATACATGGATACTTGTATTTCCAATATATTACTGTTTTCTGAACATAATATATACTTAAAATATGTGGGGGGTGTACCCCCCTTACTATATATATTAACTCCAGAGTCGCACTACAGTGGGGAAAAGGCCATATATAACTTTCAGTGAAATGTGTTTCAGAACGTACAAGTCCACAAAAAAGCCACAAATCTGTGTGGAAACATGGCAATAAAAACAAAAACTCAAGCTGTAGAGACACAATGCAATGCGAAACTAAGTTTAATAAAACATAAGAGCTTTCATACTTAAAGTGCTTCATCAGACAATCACAGTATTAGAAAACCAAACAATATATAGCAGCACCAGTAAAATCCAACCAATCATCATTGCAAGCGGTTTACAATCACATAGTCGATCGCACTGTGTGCAATCAACGTATGTGCGTAAATCAGGTAGCAGAACCATTAGTGCGAGTACTATATTGTCGAACCTTACAATAGCAAACAGCCGCTATAGCAAGGTTTGACAGTGTAGTGCAGATCGCACTATAGTGGGGATTGGGAAATGTACCCTTTCTGCAGTGTAGTGCGATCTCGGAGTTTGTATATATAAGTAGGGGGTGTGGGGGGCGCAGGGGGTCTTGTCCCCCTACAAAACATGTTAAAATATGTTTAGCGGCTAAGAGAATTTCAGTGAAGTTGAAATGTTTGACATTCGACTTCACTGAAATGCTCAGTTCGGCATTTACTGTGGTCGGTGTTGTGATTTCCAAACATGTTCTTCAGATATATGCACTTTCGGCCACAGTAGTGTCGAACATGTGATAGTAAACAGAAAATGAAAACCAGATAAAGAAGAACACAAAATACACCAGCACAATTACACCAGCAACTCAACTCTTTTTAATACAGCAACAGTTGCTGTATTAAAAAGAGTAGAGTTGCTGGTGTAATCGTGCTGGTGTATTTTGTGTTCTTCTTTATCTGATAGTAAACCACTGCAAGCACAATTAGAAGCAATTAATCAGTCATTAAGCACACTAATTCATCAAGCTTTCTAAAAGCTTAAAAACTAACATATTGATAAAAATATTGATAAAAATATAACTAACCTATACTATACTCCATCCCTTTAGTTGTACAATAAGCATGATCCCTGATATGTTCCCACAGACGTCGGTTGGTTTTACCTACATAGAATTTACAGCATGTAACACAACGTGCCATGTAAACCAGGTTTTTAGTATTGCAAAAAGCCATAACTCTAATATACCTTGTCCGTTGAGTATTTGGATGTATAAAAATGTCACTCTCGTCAACAAACCTACAAAAATTACATTTCATACACTTCTTGGTTCCAACAGCTATCAAACCTCTATTGGCACTCTTCATCGAATAACATAATCTCTGTTTAAGGGTGCTCTAATTTTTATATATAACCTTAGGTTGTACACCTACCAATTCTCCTAATAATTTACAACTAAAGGGATGGAATATAGTGCACTTGCAAAGCATACTATTAGTGCTGTTGCACCACATGTTCATAGGTTCATAGATTAGTACTAAGCTAACTGCCCTTGCGAGCCATTTTAAGCCTAGCCAATTATCCCTTGTGAGAATCAAACCCTGCACCTTGTGTTTGTAAGGCAAACACCTTAACCATTAGGCCACCCTCCCTGGCAAAAGCTCTTACCACCCCTATACAGGTTGTTCCAGATAGCATTAGACTTGGTGATATGTATAATAAAACTGAAAATGCAGAGTAGAAATGGATCTTAAGACTGGGTGCCCATTTGGGTTCTGGTCTTACTGATTCTGTATCATTTAAACCTGTCCTTAAAGCACGTAGCATAAAGTAGTTATATGTATTTAATTGATATATCATGTGCTATGTATGCCTATTTTAGATATATTTGTTGTCAGTTATATTTTTATCAATATGTTGGTTTTTAAGCTTTTAGAAGGCTTGATTAATTAGTGTACCTTATGACTGATTAACTGCTTCTAATTGTGCTTGCAATGATGATTGGCTGGATTTTATTGGTGCTGCTATATATTGTTTGGTTTTCTAATACTGTGATTGTCTGATGAAGCAGTTTAAGTGTGAAAGCACTTACGTTTTATTAAACTGAGTTCTGCATTACATCGTGTCTCTACAGCTTGATTTTTTGTTTTTATTATCGTGTTTCCATACAGGTTTGTGGCTTTTTTGTGGACTTGTACGTTCTCCTGTGCGGTTTGTTACTGAGTACCTGCCTGTTTCCTTGTAAATATTAAAGATTAATAACAAATGAAAATACTTAGCCAGGAGCCAGTTAGAAGTCACCCGATCTGCTTGAGTGGCAAACGAGATATGGGAGTTCTTCCCTAGGCATAATGGGATAGGGTATAGCCTCCAGCCAGTAGAAGCTCTCGAGCTTTAGTATAGGCCATGTCAGAACCATTCTCGGTTCCAACCCAACCAGCAAAGAATGAAGGTGAGATAGGAGAACATATCATCTACAGTTTTAACCCTCTGGTCTAACTGCCAGACTTGTATAATGTTTCAGGAATCTGCCCCTTTTTGTTACATTTTCCATTCTAGGTGCTCCTGACACATCTTCCTTTGCATATCATGTTCCAGCACCCACCAATGAATAATATTCCCTGCTGGAAGCTAATTACTTCTCCATTAATTCTTTTAAGCACTATAATAGTAGTTTTCTGTAGAATATAAATACATTCCACTGTGATCCTACGTCCGTGCCACTATCCCCTTATTACTACATATCTACTCTTGGTGCCTTTCTTCTTCTTCTCTCTCACTATCATCTTGTAATTAGTATTATTACTCCTGTTTTCCTTTGTCTCTGATACTCTGCTGAATAGCCATTCTGGAATCCTTCTTTGCCAAATTCACATGCTGACTTCTGTATAAATATGTCTCTTGTAACACTACTATTTGTACCCTACACTTTTTCATATAATGCAATACTGTTTGAGGTGGATTGTGTGAAAGTCTGCTTTATAGGCTTTTGATTTGAGACAGTCAGAGCCTTAGATGCACATCTCATGGTGGGTGCTGCATGAGTTGGGTGTATGTTAGGTTGCTGAAGATACTTGTTTCTTAGGTTAGATTTAGGTCTTTATAGTTTAGGTGGGCTACTTTAAAGAACCTCAGCATGTATAGGTCTATGTGTTTAGTTTGTATTGTGTGTGATAGGTATAGTGTGGTACTGTGTACTACTGACATCCTGTTTGCTATTTATAGTGGCTTTATGTGAGAGCTTCGCTTCCAATAATATTATATAACTAAATCTCTCACACACTGTGTTAGGTTGTATTGTGTGTGATAGGTATAGTGCGGTACTGTGTGCTACTGACATCCTGTTTGCTATTTATAGTGGCTTTATGTGAAAGCTTTGCTTCCAATAATATTATATAACTAAATCTCTCACACACTGTTTTAGGTTGTATTGTGTGTGATAGGTATAGTGAGGTACTGTGTGCTACTGACATCCTGTTTGCTATTTATAGTGGCTTTATGTGAGAGCTTTGCTTCCAGTAGTGTTATATATCTAAATCTCTCACACACTGTGTTAGGTTGTATTGTGTGTGATAGGTATAGTGTGGTACTGTGTGCTACTGACATCCTGTTTGCTATTTATAGTGGCTTTATGTGAAAGCTTTGCTTCCAATAATATTATATAACTAAATCTCTCACACACTGTTTTAGGTTGTATTGTGTATGATAGGTATAGTGTGGTACTGTGTACTACTGACATCCTGTTTGCTATTTATAGTGGCTTTATGTGAAAGCTTTGCTTCCAATAATATTATATAACTAAATCTCTCACACACTGTTTTAGGTTGTATTGTGTGTGATAGGTATAGTGAGGTACTGTGTGCTACTGACATCCTGTTTGCTATTTATAGTGGCTTTATGTGAGAGCTTTGCTTCCAGTAGTGTTATATATCTAAATCTCTCACACACTGTGTTAGTTTGTATTGTGTGTGATAGGTATAGTGTGGTACTGTGTGCTACTGACATCCTGTTTGCTGTTTATAGCGGCTTTATGTGAGAGCTTCGCTTCCAATAATATTATATAAGTAAATCTCTCTCACAGTGTTAGTTTGTTTCAGTAGTAGGGGATTGTCAGTAAACATGAAGAAATAGCTATCTTATCTCATGATGCCCATTTCAACCAAGATGGCTACAGAGACATTTGAAAAGTGGAAGGCCATGGTTCCAGATGCCCACTAATGTGGACTGAAGGGGTAAGTAGTGCATATGGGGTTTGGAATTGATAACTGGAGGTGCTATCTCTCTGGTAGTGGAGATTGTGCTGGTCTTAGAGCTGCACACAGCTAGTAATCAATGATCCTTTGTTCCTTCTCTCACCAGAAACAATGTGTGGCACCAGTCCCAAGCTACTTCCTGAGAAGTGGTATTACTCCAGGTGTTGATTGGTTAAGTACATTTGCTCTAGGCTTCTCTTGGTAAATACTCTGGGTGGAACCTACAGCAGCTGGATGCAATAGAAAACCAAACTGCACAAAGACCCTGAATAAGTTCTCACTAAAACTGCAACTAGACCACTCAGTGAAGTCCCATACACACTGCCCATTAGAGACCAGCAGGAAATGGTGCTCTTCTACTCTTTCTGTCACCAGGAGCAAAGAAGCAGCACTAATCCCAAACCAGGACCTAAGAAGCACTTTTCAGGCTTTCTGACGATTGGTAACCACTAAGAAAGTCATAAAATAACACCCCTCTGCTCCTTCTCTTACCAGGCTCAAAACAAAATAAATGATCTCAAGCCTATTCCTGAGAAGCAGTTTCCAAGCTTTCCAGTGACTGGTAGTGTAGCCCCAGATATTAAAGATTTTAAAAGTAAGACGGGAAAAGGGACTAATACTTAGGAAATTGTAGCATGCACTAAGTGAGTGATGGTATGAAACTTAAGCACAGCAGATGAGACTGGGAGGAGCTTCTAAGACCAAATATTCAGTGTGGGGGAGGGGGGCAGGTCAAAAGCCTCTGGTCTTTGGACCACTCCTTTTTGGCATCTACTTCTCTGAAGTCAAGGCCAATATCAAGGTCCTCTGGCTGACCAGATTTGCAGATGATTTCAAATTAGGAACAGTCACAGAATAACCCACTGGCACTAATGTTCTCCAAGAAGGGCTGACACAGGCAAATAAATGGTGTCTGAGCCATGGCCTAAAACTAAACATCAAGAAATGTGCAATAGTATCCTTTGGCAACTCAGCCACCCCTGGTAACTACCATATTGACAACACATCCCAAAGAGTTGACCCACTAGTCAGGGACTTGGGGACTCACGTAGACCGTAATCTAGCCTTTGATCATCATGTGTGTCTACAGTTGTGAGGAAATCATTTTATATTGTGCAACTTATAAACAAAGTATGGCATCTAGGTCCAAGGAAGTCATTGTTTCACCTTATTTGGCACTCATCAGGCCTATCATTAAGTACAATCCCCTTTGGAATGTATCTAACCAGGCACATCCACAGACGTTCCTCACTAAAATAACATACAGGGCATAAATAACATGTCCAGTGCAGACTGCATTAAACCATTATCCCTGTATTCTTTCTCCTATAGGCTGCTCAGGTGAAATCTACGGCAGGCATACAAGGCTTTGTTGGATGCCACTTTGATGGACCTCCTGCTTATCTGCAACAGAAACAACACCAAAACTACCTGTTCTAAAGACTTAAACCTTGCATATGATATAAACATGATCTGCTGGAGACAGGTATGTATCCCACAGACTACTCCTTCTCTGGAAAAGACTCCTCATCCATGTGAAGCAAAGTTCCTCCCTAACCCAATTCATGTGTCACTTGGAAAACTGGATGGGGAACACTAAATTCATCCCTGGTTTAGCACCTATGTCGCTATTGGACAAAGGCAGCCAGTAAATGGTTCACCTCCCAGGCCCCTGCTTGTAAATATTTCATCTCCTAACCCCTGCTTATACTACCAAAACTTGTCAGAGATTAGGCTTAAAATGGCCTAAGCTGTCATTAGCCTACAACACATCTATGAACATAAGAACCAAGTTTAAAAGCACATTGGGACAGGGTGGGTGGGAAACAAAACTGATTTAAATGGTAAGATTTGTTCAGTAGTATAAATGTAACTCTCTGGATGCATAATGGAGTCCAAATATTTTGCTTGGTTTTAGATTATGTACAGGAGCTTCATCTTCCACGACTCTTAGAGAAAGACAAATGCAGCTTACTGGCTTATGTTTTGTGCAATATATATATATATATATATATATATATATATATACATATATATATATATATATATATATATATATATATATATATATATATATATATATATATATATATATATATATATATATATATATATATATATATATATATATATATATATATATATATATATATATATATATATAATATATATATATATATATTGTGTGCAATATATATATATATATATATATATATATATATCTATATATATATATATCTATCTATCTATATATATATATATATATATATATATATATATACATATATATATATATATATATATATATATATATATATATATATATAAACAAAAAACTGGTTGCCTTGTATAGAAACCAACAATACCTAACCAAACCAGCCAGAATCTGTACCTCAACTTCCGAACTAATCTCAACCCTACTCTATGCGTCACCCATACTCACAAATCTTTGACAATCAGACCTAAAGAAACTCGAAGCCTGCTACAATAAAATTGCAAAATTTGCATCAGGGGACTCCCACCGCAGTCACCACTGTGTCTCCCTTAGAAACCTAGACTGGCTTGAGCTCCCTCAGCTCCTACACCTAACCCAACTTACCTTTGCTCATAAACTTGTAAACCACCTTCCTAAAATTCCCTCACTTCATACACTTCTCCAACCCTACCAGTCCTCCAGACCCCTTCGCTCCTGCAACAAAAATCTACTCCAAGTCACCAAACCCAACAACTCTGCAGGGGAAGCGCTATTCTCCTACTCCATATCCAAAATTTGGAACTCACTTCCCACTGCCATAACTACCCTCCCTTCCAGCAGTCTCTTCAAAAATGCTCTTAAAGCACACCTAAAATCTCACTGGCTATGTCCTTGTCCATATCCCAACTAACCCCCCCTTTCTCCTGTACCACTAATTAGCTGCCAGCTCTACTATTAACTGTCAACAGGTTATCAGTATTAACTAGCAGATGATTGCAGTACAATGTTTACTCTTTTCTCTATGTGAAAAATTAATACTACTAGGCAAATGTCTTGCACTGTTATTGTCATTGTTATTATACTCTGACATATGTCATTACCTGTCAGACTGAGTCTTTGCTATAAATACGCTGTGTTTTTTTTTTCCTCTGAAATGCTAGATTATACTCTTATATTATGTGAAATTTTGCTTGACTGAATATATGGAGCCTTCCTTGTGATATTATACTCTGACATATAGGTCATTTCTCCTGTTGAACTGTGTCTTTACTATAATTATACTGTTTCTTTTTTCATCTGATATGCTAGATTGTACTCTTATATTATGTAAATCTCATATGTCTGAATATATGGAGCTTTTCTCCCCGGGCCTCCGCTGAAAATGGGCATATACCCAGTCGGACTTTTCCGGTCAACAAATGTAAAATAAATAAAATAAATAAATAATAATAATAATATATATATATATATATATATATATATATATATATATATATATATATATATATATACATACCCACATACATACAACAGAGGAAATGAAAGTTGAAAACAACTACTCTAGCCAATAGTGTTCATCTTCCCAGAACTGTAGAAATCAGCCCCTACTCCGACTGGGTTTACTGACACAATATCTCATTACCTCTCAAATTTAAATTTGACTAAAAGCACAGCAATTAACTGCAACAACAAATATTAATCCAATTAATAACACAGGAAAAAAGAATGCAAACTCTAAAACTAATTCAATGAATAGGTTTGGTTTCAGATTCAGAGAAGAAATAGTACAAATGCAAAACAATGACAGAACCCACTCAAAACTGATTTTAAATACCTAGGTGCAGCACAGAACCTACATGGAAAAAACAGCAGAAACAGCAAGCAGCTATAACTTCT
This sequence comes from Protopterus annectens, assembly GCF_019279795.1. Taxonomy (NCBI): domain Eukaryota; kingdom Metazoa; phylum Chordata; order Ceratodontiformes; family Protopteridae; genus Protopterus; species Protopterus annectens. The sequence goes on along the minus strand of NC_056743.1, from coordinate 1,929,252,903 downwards.
GATTCAGAGAAAATACAGTAAAATACAAAACGGTGGAACCACACAAAAAGGTTTACCTACAGGCTATCAATGATCATTTCATTCAGCATTTATCAAAAACTTAAATATTGAAAAAGGAGAGTATAAAAACCTAAAAAAATGCAAAAAAACATTTTTTTTGTGGAGGGAAAGCCCTCATATGGGGCGAAGCTCTCCATGGCTCAAAATTATATATATACCAATTCCACAGTTGCACTAGTGAAGAAAAGTGGACTTCCCCTGGAAAGCAGACTGCCAGCTTGTATAATACAATATATTGGTGCAAAACTCACCATGAAATGAACCTATTGCACTTAGGTCACTTGACTAGCAGTGCAGTGAACACCGTAGGTAAGCCACACAAACATTGCAGCTGCACAGTCTGCTCACAATAAAAGGGCCAGCTTCTTGATTTATAATTTTTGCTGTACGTTGGATTGGATTATAAATCATGTTCTGCATGTTTTATTTTGGGTCTATGTCAAATATTCAAACTTCCAAAATGTCGAATACCATATGGTCGAGACCATATGGTCAATATTTGGAAGTTCGAATATCTAATAAAAAAAAAAAAAAAAGAAAAACATACACTAACAGTGTGAGCAGGGGGGCAAGCCTCCGTGCAGCCCCCACACCCCCCTACTTAAATATACCAACTCAGAGACCGCACTTCAGTGCAGAAAAGGGAAATTCTCCCATTCTGCAGCATACAGCGCCATTAAAAGTCAACCTTCGAACACTTGAAATGTCGAACATATGGTCTTGACCATATAACATTCGACATTTTAAGCGTTTGAATAATTGACATAGACCCTTTTTTTTATTCTCTTAAAGCTGTTGGGAATGGAGTTCTAAAATGGAAAGCCTTATCCAAAAGGGTGTTTAATTGCTTGAATTTAACATTTTCTGAGAAGAGTTGTGTCCTGAACCATGCAGGATGAATAATAAAATAACCAAAAGCACATGCCCTGAAATAGACATACACCAAGGAAGACAATAAACCTGCTTTTTGAGTCAGTTTGGTACTCTCTTCCACATTGACTGTCTCATTGGTAAGATCCCCAGTCCACTTTAAAATGTCAAACTGATATTATGCCATACAGGTCTAATAGTTAATTGCTCTAAATGCCAGTGTGGTGAAGATGTAAACAATTTTACTAAATCTATCCCAAACCCTTCTTTCTTTATCTGCAGGAAATATTCTCTACTGAAAATGGACTCAAATCCAGTTGGACCAGCCCGGTCAACAAATGTAAAATAAAAAAAAAAAAATAAATGTTCAATCTCTTCTACAATCCTAGCTCTATGTGTGATTCCAAGATCTGCCACATATTTTTTTTTTGTACACAGATGGTATGTTGTTGTTGTGTCTTTCGGCTTTTCCCGGTTAGGGGTCGCCACAGCGGAACTCCGGTCCGCTAATGATTAGTAATTGATTTTTAAGTGCCGAGTTACCAGCCCTGACGCACAACCTTCAACGAAGGAACGCCCATTCACGCATGTCTCCACGCAGAAGACACTCTAGCTGAGAATCGAACCGGCAGTGTCTTACTATGAGGCGACAACGCTACCGCAGCACCACCACCGCAGGCACACAGAGGGTATACTCCTTTAAAATTCAAGACATAAATTATTTTTCTTGTGAAGCTGGTTGCTGAGCATCAGCTTCAAGGTAAACCCCAATGAAAAGTGGAATAGCTAAAGGCTTAGGCTGTTTAATTTTTGAAGCCAGATGCATCTTCTATAGAAAAAATGTTATTTCTTGAAATTAATGTTGCTTCCAAATGGGACCTCCTCTGGGGGTGGAGTACATAATGAAAGAAAGGTATATCATCTTTAGCTGTGTCATAGCTCATATGAGATGAAATCTGGTCAAAATAAGAGTCAGAAAAAAGATGGGGTAGGTTTCCTCTTGTCTTGGCAGAGATCTGCTCAGATGTAGAGAATTTAGCTTCTACCCTAAAATGGGAAGTAACATACTACACAAAGTCAGAACTTTCCTGTAGAAAGTGCTTAAAAAAACAGGTGCCTTTGATATTCAGGAAACCACTGCTTGATACCCTGGTATTTTAATGTCACATGTCTACTTCTTATAAACAATAATCAGTCTAGGATCAGACATCTGGCCAACTGATGTCTGGTCTCTGGGCATCCCCACTGCAATAGTCAGAATCCCAGATTGAAATGGAGAAGATGAAACAGAGATAGTTGTGTGCCACAAATGGAACAGGAATCTAAAGGGCTGACACCAAGGAAATGAGATTTTTCCCAGTAACTTCAAAAATCTGTACTGGTAGAGGCGTCAAATATTTGTTATTTTGTAGAAAAAAAGACTGGTTCAGCACTGTCTCTTCTCCTAAAGATTATGGGTCATATGGAGTTAAGAGGAAGATAAGTGACCCCCCCCATGAAAGTAGGTGGACAAACAGTTCACTTCACTCTAAAAAGGGAGTGGATAATCTCAAAAGTAAAGTCTCAGAAGTACATGTGGCCTGCCTCTCAGGAGACACATTAGGCTTCATTATTTTTTAAATTTGTTTTATTTAGTAGATCTTTATATTTCCTTTCTTCATCAAATGTTTCCTATGTTTTCAAGAGAATATGTAGAAGTAGAAATATCCTGTAACTTGTTATGCTAAATGAAAGCCCACCAGTTCTCCTGCCTGTGTGTTTTAACTAAAACAAGTTTGGTGAGTGCAATTTATAAATGTCATGTCCTTTCCCAAGCAGAATAAGCAATACAGACAAGTATCTTTTAAGAGGGAAGTCTGACAGCCACAAAAGCACTTATCCAAAACTTGAAAAAACAGTTCAGCATTCACTTTTTGCAAACAAAATAACATTTTACATAACTGTGCTGAAGTAAGAAAGGTACATGGTCTTCTCTCTTACCTAACTGGGTAATGCTATAATGATCACTGCATGAGACTGCAACCCTCCATCCTGTTTGCTGAAAATGTCTGCTATAAAGACTGACATCCATCTCCGGGAGTATTTCAAAAAAGTGTATATGTTTCCTGTTACAATGGTTCTTCTGATGTGCATGTACTGCAAGCACATTACAAGGTGCTTGTGGTAGTTGACTGTTAACATGTTCTTTCAGCCGGAGAAGCTGTAGGGCTGAGGACAGGATTATATTCTTAAGGATCTCAATGTACAGATATGGAAGATACCAGGCATCATTTCCATCAGAGAACACTCAACCATTAAAAGACAAGGACAAACTGAGGACCAAAAGAGAGAGATGAGGAAGACTGCTTTCGAATTATAATATCGAAGCACACAAATTCAGTGACAGTAATTTAAGGAAAGGGTAATATGAGACAAAGGGGAAAATTGTGGGCAGAAGGGTGAAAGCCTCACAGACAAGCAGACACTATGGATCATAAATCTTTTTGTCTTCTGTCTTTTAATTCACAATGTGCACATAAAGCAGTCTTTAAGAAAGCTCTGAAAAAGAAATCCATTGAAAAATCCACTGTTCATAAAGGCAGGTATCAAGGGTGGTTTTTACCACAACTGATGCTGATATTTTAAGGAGGTTGTCAGTCCCAACTGAAAATAAAATTACTCATTTTTTTCACTGATTAGTATTCATACACATGTACATGTATACAATACAGTTTATCATAGTCATACACACATACATGTACATATATACAATACAGTTTACCATAGTCATACACTCACATACATGTACATGTATACAATACAGTTTATCATAGTCATACACTCACATACATGTATATGTATACAATACAGTTTATCACAGTTTAGTTACAGGGAAATATGTTGCTAAAAGATGGAATGTTAACTGCTGTGATTATTAAATATTGTTCATTGCATGCAGTTCTGCAACTGTTCTTCATATACACGTAAGAGTTTTTACAGACTTAAGTAGCTTTGTTCCAACTGATTTTCAGAAGTTATAAAATCACTTTTTGGTTTGCTGCCTACATTTTGTCAGAAGAACACAAGACAGGCTGTATAAAATGTAACAAGCTATCACATTCTGCTACACACAGATGAAAGTGAACATGTTATCTTTCTTTTTCTTGATAAGACCAATATGTCTCAGCTAATTTCTGATTCAGTAGTTCAGTTTTGAAGTTACTAAGCTCATTCAGAATATAAGGCAGGTGGTAGGGTAATGCTCCTGGAGAAATCCACCCTTAACTTCTTTATACTGACCCAGGCCAATACTACCTCAAAAGATAAACCTAAATGGCCAATAAATACCTATACCTAGCCATAGTGCACCTCCCACCACCTTCTTCCTTTGTCCTCTTCCAAATTCTTCTACAAAAGACAATGTACCACCCATACTCACAAATCTTTGACAATCAGACCTAAAGAAACTCAAAGCCTGCTACAATAAAATTGCAAAACAAATACACCAATATACTGTCTAGGTCCCACCTCCCAAGACATATCTGAATTCCTAGATGACCTTAACGTAATACAACTACTACATGAAACAACCAGGCCTAACTATAGAACTAACCATCACACCCCCGATCACGTAATCACCTCACACCCAGCCAGCATCACATAGGTTCATAGGTTGCTACTAGGTTAACAACCACTAGGCCCCTTACAAGCCTAGCTGCACACTCCAAACCATTTGGGTCCGAAGTATCATATGGGGGGGGGGGGGTCATGTTAGTAGGCAGGTAGCTAAGGATTTGTAAATGGGTATTAGTTAGGATAATACATTTTTATTGATGGCCTCTGTCCATAAGGGACATGGGGGCCAGACCAAGGATAAATTTACAATTTCCCATCCAGTTATCAAGTTTTGGTTTAAATAGGGTCACGGATGAACTCTGTTTTACATGCATGGGGAGCCTATTCCATAGTGCAGGGATTCTTTGGGTCACATATCTGTCTCTCCAGCATGTTCTTTTTATGTCACAAGTGAAGTTTGGTTCCCTGGATCTAGTCTTTCTGGTGCTGTTTGTTTTGCACATGTGCAACAGATCCATCAGGGCTGGGTTTGAGGAAACCCTGTAACCCAGACAAAGATCCCCTGTCAGCAGCCTGTAGGAGACTGAATGGAGAGACAGAGCCTTTAGGTGATCAGTGTAGGACATGCCTGAATTATCTTGATGAGAAACCTATGTGGGTGTTCCAACTATTGCAAGTGTCTGATTAGATACATGCCTAAGGGGGCAGAGTAGAGTGTTACTATAACTTCCTTGGACCTGAATGCCATATGCTTACCCATACGTTGGGCAATATAGAATGATTTTCTTATTTTCTTAGTTACATGTTGGTCAAAGGACTGATTGATGTCTACATATGTTTCCAGATCCCTTACTACTGGGTTGACTCTTAGAGATGTTTTATAGATGGAGTAATTAATTTGCATTGACAGTTTCCCAAAGGGCATTAAAATGCATTTTTAGTATTGAGTTTTAGGCCATGGCTCTGGCACCAGTCATTTGTGTGTGTTAAACCCACTTGCAAGATGTTTCCGACTTGGAGGGATCTATAATAGATCCCAGTTTACAGTCATCAGAGGACTTGGTGAGTCAGAGGCCTTTAATGTTAGCCTTGACTTCCAAGAAGTAGATTCCAAACAGGAGCAGGCCCAGCATGGAACCCTGGGGTACACCACTAGTGACCAGTCTGTTGCTGCAGGTGGTCTCACCAATACTGATTTTGTGGGTCCTATGTGTAAGCCAGCTAGCAATCTAATGAGTTACGTAAGGGTTTACACCTAGCTCAGAGAGCTTTTCAACAATGCTTGTAGAAATGTCATAGCCAGGCCAAGACACACTGTATGCATTGTTTTACCCTCATCCATTGCCTTGGTAACCCTCTCAAAGAAGTCTGCCAGGTTAAGTAGGCATGACCTTCCCTTACCAAAGCCAAATTGGGATGGGTCCAGTGTCTCTAGGATGCCAATGTCCTTATTTATCATTTTCATGATAATTCATTCCCTGGCTTTGAGTATTAGACTTGTTAGACTGATTAGCCTGTAGTTCCATGGGTCAGCTGATGGTCCACTGCTCTGGAAGGTAATGACTGTTGCAGTACTCCATTCACTTAGAATGTGTCCTGTCTCAAGGCTGTAGTCGAAGAGTGCCTCAAGTGGTCCTGATGGGTCATGTTTTAGATTGTTCAGGACTCAACTCTGGATGTTGTCAGGACACATGGAGGCAGTGTTCTTGGCTTTAGTGAGTGCTGCCAAAACCTGATCCCTTATGATAGCTGGGGAGGGGGGCACACAGATTAGAACAGCCAACAAACAAATAAATTATTATTTTTGCCTTCACTATCATCCACCTTCCTCCTTCAGTGCTCACTGCCCGATAACTTTCCGCATTCAAAATGTCAAAATAAAACTGTCCTGAAGTTGATTTCATTTAAACCAAAATTTTGAAAACCTATTCAAAGCCCACTCTCACCTACCAACTCTATAAACCTATTCAAAATCCATTCTTATCTACCAACTCTATAAACCTATTCAAACTCCATTCTTATCAACCAACTCTATAAATCTATTCAAAGTCCATTCTTATCTACCAACTCTATAAATCTATTCAAAGTCCATTCTCACCTACCACCTCTATAAACCTATTCAAAGTCCATTCTCACCTACCAACTCTATAAACCTATTCAAAGTCCATTCTTATATAACAACTCTATAAATCTATTCAAAGTCCATTCCCATCTACCAACTCTATCAACCTATTCAAAGTCCATTATTATCTACCAACTCTATAAACCTATTCAAAGTCCATTCCCATATACCAACTCTATAAACCTATTCAAAGTCCATTCCCATATACCAACTCTATAAACCTATTCAAAGTCCATTCCCATCTACCAAATCTATGAACCAATTCAAAGTCCATTCTTATCTACCAACTCTATAAACTTATTCAATGTCCATTCTCATCTACCATCTCTATAAACCTATTCAAAGTCCATTTGTATCTACCAACTCTATAAACCTATTCAAAGTCCATTCTTATCTACCAACTCTGTAAATCTATTCAAAGTCCGTTCTCATCTACCAACTCTATAAACCTATTCAAAGTCCAATTGTATCTACCAACTCTTTAAACCTATTCAAAAGTCCATGTGTATCTACCAACTCTATAAACCTATTCAAAGTCCATTCTCATCTACCAACTCTATAAACCCATTCAAAGCCCATTTGTATCTATGAACTCTATAAACCTATTCAAAGTCCATTCTTATTAACCAACTCTATAAATCTATTCAAAGTCCATTCTTATTTACCAACTCTATAAACCAATTCAAAGTCCATTCTTATTTACCAACTCTATACACCTATTCAAAATCCATTCCCATCTACCAACTCTATAAACCTATTCAAAGTCCATTCTCACCTACCAACTCTATAAACCTATTCAAAGTCCATTCTTATCTACCAACTCTATAAACCTATTCAAAGTCCATTCTCACCTACCAACTCTATAAACCTATTCAACGTACATTCTTATCTACAAACTCTATAAACCTATTCAAAGTCCATTCTCATCTACAACTCTATAAACCTATTCAAAGTCCACTCTCATCTGCCAACTCTATAAACCTATTCAAAGTCAATTCTCATCTACCAACTCTATAAACCTATTCAACGTCCATTCTTATCTACCAACTCTATAAACTTATTCAAAGTTTATTTGTATCTACCAACTCTATAAACCAATTCAAAGTACATTCTTATCTACCAACTCTATAAACCTATTCAAAGTCCATTCTCACCTACCAACTCTATAAACCTATTCAAAGTCCATTTGTATCTACCAACTCTATAAACCTATTCAAAGTCCATTCTTATCTGCCAACTCTATAAACCTATTCAAAGTCCATTTGTATCTACCAACTCTATAAATCTATTCAAAGTCCATTCTCACCTACCAACACTATAAACCTATTCAAAGTCCATTCTTATCTACCAACTCTATAAACCTATTCAAAGTCCATTCTTATCTACCAACTCTATAAACCTATTCAAAGGCCATTCATATCTACCAACTCTATAAATCTATTCAAAGTCCATTCTCACCTACCAGCTCTAAAAACCTATTCAAAATCCATTCTCATCTACCAACTCTATAAACCTATTCAAAGTCCATTCTCACCTACCAACTCTATAAACCCATTCAAAATCCACTCTCATCTACCAACTCAATAAACCTATTCAAAGTCCATTCTTATCTACGAACTCTATAAACCTATTCAAAGTCCATTCTTATCTACCAACTCTATAAACCTATTCAAAGTCCATTCTTATCTACCAACTCTATAAACCTATGCAAAGTCCATTCATATCTACCAACTCTATATATCTATTCAAAGTCCATTCTCACCTACCAACTCTAAAAACCTATTCAAAATCCATTCCCACCTACCAACTCTATTTACTTATTCAAAGTACATTCTTATCTACCAACTCTATGAATCTAATCAAAGTCCATTCTCACCTACCACCTCTATAAACCTATTCAGAGTCCATTCTCATCTACCAACTCTATAAACCTATTCAAAGACCATTCTTATCTACCAACTTTATAAACTTATTCAATGTCCATTCTCATCTACCATCTCTATAAACCTGTTGAAAGTCCATTCTCACCTACCAAATCTATAAACCTATTCAAAGTCCATTCTCATCTACCAACTCTATAAATCTATTCAAAGTCCATTCCCATCTACCAACTCTATAAATCTATTCAAAGTCCATTCTCACCTACCAACTCTATAAACCTATTCAAAATCCATTCTCATCTACCAACTCTATAAACCTATTCAAAATCCATTCTTATCTACGAACTCTATAAACCTATTCAAAGTCCATTCTTATCTACCAACTCTATAAACCTATTCAAAGTCCATTCTTATCTACCAACTCTATAAACCTATTCAAAGTCCATTCTTATCTACCAACTCTATAAACCTATTCAAAGTCCATTCCCATCTACCAACTCTATAAACCTGTTGAAAGTCCATTCTCACCTACCAAATCTATAAACCTATTCAAAGTCCATTCTCATCTACCAACTCTATAAACCTATTCAAAATCCATTCTTATCTACCAACTCTATAAACCTATTCAAAGTCCATTCCCATCTACCAACTCTATAAACCTATTCAAAGTCCATTCTTATCTACCAACTCTATAAACCTATTCAAAGTCCATTCTTATCTACCAACTCTATAAACCTATTCAAAGTCCATTCCCATCTACCAACTCTATAAACCTATTCAAAGTCCATTCTTATCTACCAACTCTATAAATCTATTCAAAGTCCATTCCCATCTACCAACTCTATAAACTGATTCAAAGTCCATTCCCATCTACCAACTCTATAAACCAATTCAAAGTACATTCTTATCTACCAACTCTATAAACCTATTCAAAGTCCATTCTCACCTACCAACTCTATAAACCTATTCAAAGTCCATTTGTATCTACCAACTCTATAAACCTATTCAAAGTCCATTCTTATCTGCCAACTCTATAAATCTATTCAAAGTCCATTCTCACCTACCAACTCTATAAACCTATTCAAAGTCCATTCTTATCTACCAACTCTATAAACCTATTCAAAGTCCATTCTTAACTACCAACTCTATAAACCTATTCAAAGTCCATTCATATCTACCAACTCTATAAATCTATTCAAAGTCCATTCTCACCTACCAGCTCTAAAAACCTATTCAAAGTCCATTCTCATCTACCAACTCTATAAACCTATTCAAAGTCCATTCTCACCTACCAACTCTATAAACCCATTCAAAATCCACTCTCATCTACCACCTCTATAAACCTAGTCAAAGTCCATTCTTATCTACTGAACTCTATAAACCTATTCAAAGTCCATTCTTATCTACCAACTCTATAAATCTATTCAAAGTCCATTCTCACCTACCAACCCTATAAACCTATTCAAAATCCATTCTCACCTACCAACCCTATAAACCTATTCAAAATCCATTTTCATCTACCAACCCTATAAACATATTCAAGGTCCATTATTATCTACCAACTCTATAAATCTATTCAAAGTCCATTCTCACCTACCAACTCTATAAACCTATTCAAAGTCCATTCTCATCTACCAACTGTATAAACCTATTCAAAGTCCATTCTTATCTACCAACTCTATAAACTTATTCAATGTCAATTCTCATCTACCAACTCTATAAATCTATTCAAAGTCCATTCTCACCTACCAACTCTATAAACCTATTCAAAATCCATTCTCATCTACCATCTCTATAAACCTATTCAAAATCCATTCTCATCTACCATCTCTATAAACCTATTTAAAGTCCATGCTCACCTACCAACTCTATAAACTTATTCAAAGTCCATTCTCATCTACCAACTCTATAAATCTATTCAAAGTCCATTCCCATCTACCATCTCTATAAACCTATTCAAAGTCCATTCTCATCTACCAACTCTATAAATATATTCAAAGTCCATTCTCACCTACCAACTCTATAAACCTATTCAAATCCATTCTTATCTACCAACTCTATAAACCTATTCAAAGTCCATTCTCACTTACCAACTCTATAAACCAATTCAAAGTCCATTCTTATCTACCAACTCTATAAACCTATTCAAAGTCCATTCCCATCTACCAACTCTATAAACCTATTCAAAGTCCATTCTTATCTACCAACTCTATAAATCTATTCAAAGTCCATTCCCATCTACCAACTCTATAAACTGATTCAAAGTACATTCTTATCTACCAACTCTATAAATCTATTCAAAGTCCATTCTCACCTACCAACTCTATAAACCTATTCAAAGTCCATTCTTATCTACCAACTCTATAAACCTATTCAAAGTCCATTCTTATCAAACAACTCTATAAACATATTCAAAGTCCATTCTCACCTACCAACTCTATAAACCTATTCAAAATCCATTCCCATCTACCAACTCTATAAACCTATTCAAAGTCCATTTGTATCTACCAACTCTATAAATCTATTCAAAGTCCATTCTCACCTACCAACTCTATAAACCTATTCAAAGTCCATTCTTATCTACCAACTCTATAAACCTATTCAAAGTCCATTCTTATCTACCAACTCTATAAACCTATTCAAAGGCCATTCATATCTACCAACTCTATAAATCTATTCAAAGTCCATTCTCACCTACCAGCTCTGGAAACCTATTCAAAATCCATTCTCATCTACCAACTCTATAAACCTATTCAAAGTCCATTCTCACCTACCAACTCTATAAACCCATTCAAAATCCACTCTCATCTACCAACTCAATAAACCTATTCAAAGTCCATTCTTATCTACGAACTCTATAAACCTATTCAAAGTCCATTCTTATCTACCAACTCTATAAACCTATTCAAAGTCCATTCTTATCTACCAACTCTATAAACCTATGCAAAGTCCATTCATATCTACCAACTCTATATATCTATTCAAAGTCCATTCTCACCTACCAACTCTAAAAACCTATTCAAAATCCATTCCCACCTACCAACTCTATTTACTTATTCAAAGTACATTCTTATCTACCAACTCTATGAATCTAATCAAAGTCCATTCTCACCTACCACCTCTATAAACCTATTCAGAGTCCATTCTCATCTACCAACTCTATAAACCTATTCAAAGTCCATTCTCATCTACCAACTCTATAAATCTATTCAAAGTCCATTCCCATCTACCAACTCTATAAATCTATTCAAAGTCCATTCTCACCTACCAACTCTATAAACCTATTCAAAATCCATTCTCATCTACCAACTCTATAAACCTATTCAAAATCCATTCTTATCTACGAACTCTATAAACCTATTCAAAGTCCATTCTTATCTACCAACTCTATAAACCTATTCAAAGTCCATTCTTATCTACCAACTCTATAAACCTATTCAAAGTCCATTCTTATCTACCAACTCTATAAACCTATTCAAAGTCCATTCCCATCTACCAACTCTATAAACCTGTTGAAAGTCCATTCTCACCTACCAAATCTATAAACCTATTCAAAGTCCATTCTCATCTACCAACTCTATAAACCTATTCAAAATCCATTCTTATCTACCAACTCTATAAACCTATTCAAAGTCCATTCCCATCTACCAACTCTATAAACCTATTCAAAGTCCATTCTTATCTACCAACTCTATAAACCTATTCAAAGTCCATTCTTATCTACCAACTCTATAAACCTATTCAAAGTCCATTCCCATCTACCAACTCTATAAACCTATTCAAAGTCCATTCTTATCTACCAACTCTATAAATCTATTCAAAGTCCATTCCCATCTACCAACTCTATAAACTGATTCAAAGTCCATTCCCATCTCCCAACTCTATAAACCAATTCAAAGTACATTCTTATCTACCAACTCTATAAACCTATTCAAAGTCCATTCTCACCTACCAACTCTATAAACCTATTCAAAGTCCATTTGTATCTACCAACTCTATAAACCTATTCAAAGTCCATTCTTATCTGCCAACTCTATAAATCTATTCAAAGTCCATTCTCACCTACCAACTCTATAAACCTACTCAAAGTCCATTCTTATCTACCAACTCTATAAACCTATTCAAAGTCCATTCTTAACTACCAACTCTATAAACCTATTCAAAGTCCATTCATATCTACCAACTCTATAAATCTATTCAAAGTCCATTCTCACCTACCAGCTCTAAAAACCTATTCAAAGTCCATTCTCATCTACCAACTCTATAAACCTATTCAAAGTCCATTCTCACCTACCAACTCTATAAACCCATTCAAAATCCACTCTCATCTACCACCTCTATAAACCTAGTCAAAGTCCATTCTTATCTACGAACTCTATAAACCTATTCAAAGTCCATTCTTATCTACCAACTCTATAAATCTATTCAAAGTCCATTCTCACCTACCAACCCTATAAACCTATTCAAAATCCATTCTCACCTACCAACCCTATAAACCTATTCAAAATCCATTTTCATCTACCAACCCTATAAACATATTCAAGGTCCATTATTATCTACCAACTCTATAAATCTATTCAAAGTCCATTCTCACCTACCAACTCTATAAACCTATTCAAAGTCCATTCTCATCTACCAACTGTATAAACCTATTCAAAGTCCATTCTTATCTACCAACTCTATAAACTTATTCAATGTCAATTCTCATCTACCAACTCTATAAATCTATTCAAAGTCCATTCTCACCTACCAACTCTATAAACCTATTCAAAATCCATTCTCATCTACCATCTCTATAAACCTATTCAAAATCCATTCTCATCTACCATCTCTATAAACCTATTTAAAGTCCATGCTCACCTACCAACTCTATAAACTTATTCAAAGTCCATTCTCATCTACCAACTCTATAAATCTATTCAAAGTCCATTCCCATCTACCATCTCTATAAACCTATTCAAAGTCCATTCTCATCTACCAACTCCATAAATATATTCAAAGTCCATTCTCACCTACCAACTCTATAAACCTATTCAAATCCATTCTTATCTACCAACTCTATAAACCTATTCAAAGTCCATTCTCACTTACCAACTCTATAAACCAATTCAAAGTCCATTCTTATCTACCAACTCTATAAACCTATTCAAAGTCCATTCCCATCTACCAACTCTATAAACCTATTCAAAGTCCATTCTTATCTACCAACTCTATAAATCTATTCAAAGTCCATTCCCATCTACCAACTCTATAAACTGATTCAAAGTACATTCTTATCTACCAACTCTATAAATCTATTCAAAGTCCATTCTCACCTACCAACTCTATAAACCTATTCGAAATCCATTCTCATGTACCAACTCTATAAACCTATTCAAAGTCCATTCTTATCTACCAACTCTATAAACCTATTCAAAGTCCATTCTTATCTACCAACTCTATAAATCTATTCAAAGTCCATTCCCATCTACCAACTCTATAAACCTATTCAAAGTCCATTCTTATCTACCAACTCTATAAATCTATTCAAAGTCCATTCTCACCTACCAACTCTATAAACCTATTCAAAGTCCATTCTTATCTACCAACTCTATAAACCTATTCAAAGTCCATTCTTATCAAACAACTCTATAAACATATTCAAAGTCCATTCTCACCTACCAACTCTATAAACCTATTCAAAATCCATTCCCATCTACCAACTCTATAAACCTATTTAAAGTCCATTCTTATCTACCCTCTCTATAAATCTATTCAAAGTCCATTCTCACCTACCAACTCTATAAACCTATTCAAAGTTCATTCTCATCTACCAACTCAATAAACTTATTCAAAGTCCATTCTTATCTACCAACTCTATAAATCTATTCAAAGTCCATTCCCATCTACCAACTCTATAAACCTATTCAAAGTCCATTCTTATCTACGAACTCTATAAATCTATTCAAAGTCCATTCTCACCTACCAACTCAATAAACCTATTCAAAGTCCATTCTTATCTACCAACTCTATAAACCTATTCAAAGTCCCTTCTTATCTAACAACTCTATAAACCTATTCAAAGTCCATTCTCACCTACCAACTCTATAAACCTATTCAAAATCCATTCCCATCTTCCAACTCTATAAACCTATTCAAAGTTCATTCACATCTACCAACTCAATAAACTTATTCAAAGTCCATTCTTATCTACCAACTCCATAAACGTATTCAACGTCCATTCTCATCTACCAACTCTATAAATCTATTCAAAGTCCATTCTCACCTACCAACTCTATAAACCTATTTATCATCCATTTTCATCTACCAACTCTATAAACCTATTCAAAGTCCATTCTTATCTACCACCTCTATAAACCTATTCAAAGTCCATTCCCATCTACCAACTCTATAAACCTATTCAAAGTCCATTCTTATCTACCAACTCTATAAACCTATTCAAAGTCCATTCTTATCTACCATCTCTATAAACCTATTCAAAGTCCATTCTTATCTACCAACTCTATAAAGGTATTCAAAATCCATTCTCATCTACCATCTCTATAAACCTATTCAAACTCCATTCTTATCTACCAACTCTATAAACCTATTCAAAGTCCATTCCCATCTACAAACTCTATAAACCTATTCAAAGTCCATTCTTATCTACCAACTCTATAAATCTATTCAAAGTCCATTCTCACCTACCAACTCTATAAATCTATTCAAAGTCCATTCTCAACTACCAACTCTATAAACCTATTCAAAATCCATTCCCACCTACCAACTCTATAAACCTATTCAAAGTCCATTCTCACCTACCAACTCTATAAACCTATTCAAAATCCATTCTCATCTACCAACTCTATAAGCCTATTTAAAGTCCATTCCCATCTACCAACTCTGTAAACCTATTCAAAGTCCATTCTTATCTACCAACTCTATAAATCTATTCAAAGTCCATTCTCACCTACCAACCCTATAAACCTATTCAAAATCCATTTTCATCTACCAACCCTATAAACCTATTCAAAGTCCATTCTTATCTACCAACTCTATAAACCTATTCAAAGTCCATTCTCACCTACCAACTCTATAAACCTATTCAAAATCCATTCCCATCTACCAACTCTATTTACCTATTCAAAGTCCATTCTTATCTACCATCTCTATAAATCTATTCAAAGTCTATTCTCACCTACCAACTCTATAAACCTATTCAAAGTCCATTCTCATTTACCAACTCTATAAACCTATTCAAAGTCCATTCTTATCTACCAACTCTATAAACTTATTCAATGTCAATTCTCATCTACCAACTCTATAAATCTATTCAAAGTCCATTCTCACCTACCAACTCTATAAACCTATTCAAAATCCATTCTCATCTACCATCTCTATAAACCTATTCAAAATCCATTCTCATCTACCATCTCTATAAACCTATTTAAAGTCCATTCTCACCTACCAACTCTATAAACTTATTCAAAGTCCATTCTCATCTACCAACTCTATAAATCTATTCAAAGTCCATTCCCATCTACCAACTCTATAAACCTATTTAACATCCATTTTCATCTACCATCTCTATAAACCTATTCAAAGTCCATTCTCATTTACCAACTCTATAAACCTATTCAAAGTCCATTCTTATCTACCAACTCTATAAACTTATTCAATGTCAATTCTCATCTACCAACTCTATAAATCTATTCAAAGTCCATTCTCACCTACCAACTCTATAAACCTATTCAAAATCCATTCTCATCTACCATCTCTATAAACCTATTCAAAATCCATTCTCATCTACCATCTCTATAAACCTATTTAAAGTCCATTCTCACCTACCAACTCTATAAACCTATTCAAAGTCCATTCTCATCTACCAACTCTATAAACCTATTCAAAGTCCATTCCCATCTACCAACTCTATAAACCTATTCAAAGTCCATTCTTATCTACCAACTCTATAAACCTATTCAAAGTCCATTCTTATCTACCAACTCTATAAACCTATTCAAAGTCCATTCCCATCTACCAACTCTATAAACCTATTCAAAGTCCATTCTTATCTACCAACTCTATAAAGGTATTCAAAATCCATTCTCATCTACCATCTCTATAAACCTATTCAAACTCCATTCTTATCTACCAACTCTATAAACCTATTCAAAGTCCATTCCCATCTACAAACTCTATAAACCTATTCAAAGTCCATTCTTATCTACCAACTCTATAAATCTATTCAAAGTCCATTCTCACCTACCAACCCTATAAACCTATTCAAAATCCATTTTCATCTACCAACCCTATAAACCTATTCAAAGTCCATTCTTATCTACCAACTCTATAAACCTATTCAAAGTCCATTCTCACCTACCAACTCTATAAACCTATTCAAAATCCATTCCCATCTACCAACTCTATTTACCTATTCAAAGTCCATTCTTATCTACCAACTCTATAAATCTATTCAAAGTCTATTCTCACCTACCAACTCTATAAACCTATTCAAAGTCCATTCTCATTTACCAACTCTATAAACCTATTCAAAGTCCATTCTTATCTACCAACTCTATAAACTTATTCAATGTCAATTCTCATCTACCAACTCTATAAATCTATTCAAAGTCCATTCTCACCTACCAACTCTATAAACCTATTCAAAATCCATTCTCATCTACATCTCTATAAACCTATTCAAAATCCATTCTCATCTACCATCTCTATAAACCTATTTAAAGTCCATTCTTATCTACCCACTCTATAAATCTATTCAAAGTCCATTCTCACCTACCAACTCTATAAACCTATTCAAAGTCCATTCTCATCTACCAACTCAATAAACTTATTCAAAGTCCATTCTTATCTACCAACTCTATAAATTTATTCAAAGTCCATTCCCATCTACCATCTCTATAAAGCTATTCAAAGTCCATTCTCATCTAGCATCTCTATAAACCTATTCAACGTCCATTCTCACCTACCAACTCTATAAATTTATTCAAAGTCCATTCTCATCTACCAACTCTATAAATATATTCAAAGTCAATTCTCACCTACCAACTCTATAAACCTATTCAAAGTCCATTCTCACCTACCAACTCTATAAACCCATTCAAAATCCACTCTCATCTACCAACTCTATAAACCTATTCAAAGTCCATTCTTATCTACCAACTCTATAAACCTATTCAAAGTCCATTCTCATCTACCAACTCTATAAACCCATTCAAAATCCACTCTCATCTACCAACTCTATAAACCTATTCAAAGTCCATTCTTATCTACCAACTCTATAAACCTATTCAAAGTCCATTCCCATCTACCAACTCTATAAACCTATTCAAAGTCCATTCTCATCTACCAACTCTATAAACCTATTCAAAGTCCATTCTTATCTACCAACTCTATAAACCTATTCAAAGTCCATTTGTATCTATCAACTCTATAAACCTATTCAAAGTCCATTCCTATTTACCAATTCTATAAATCTATTCAAAGTCCATTGTCATCTACCAACTCTATAAACCTTTTCAAAGTACATTCTTATCTACCAACTCTGTTCACCTATTCAAAGTACATTCTTATCTACCAACTCTATACTGGTGTCCCATACCCAACTTTGCAGATGCTAACACAGCCACTAAACATTTCTCACATCAGAATATTCACTTCCCCTTAATAGTCAGATGCTTCAAGCACACTAATACAGGCTGGCTAACCAAAGAACTTCAAATACTGTTGCAGCTTTGTAATAATGCCTGGCAAAGATAGAAACAAGATTCATCAACATTAATTAGAATACATTACACCACTCTATACAATATCAATATACCGGGAGTTAGAAGGCACAAATCCATATATATATGTTATCCTGACAAACCTTCAGCCTACACTAACCTAACAATTCTGGCAAGAAGAAAATAACATAAAAGGTAGGCACTCCCCAAAGAAACCTCTACCCATGGATATATACCTTGCCGATCCACCATTTCCTCTCTCTCTCTGACTTCTTCAATGAATTCTTCTTGATAAATTTGCAAAAGTAACATTTATAAATGGAAAGCTGTATCACCAAGAAAACGTCAACCTGTGACAGGGTTGTGATATAAAGGCACTTGAGCAGAAATTCCTTTTTTGTACATAAACCATGTATTATTGTCCCTGCTTGCCCATGTAGCATTTAGAAGATGTGTGCCTTGCCAAATGCTAACCCCTGTATACTTACACATCACTGCATTCTCTCCTTTGCCCCTTTACAATCCTAAGAGTTGCTGTTTTAGAGGAGTATTCCTAGCTCTGAGTATGCTGGGTACAGAGCTGTGTAAGATGCTCTAACCTCTCTGAGAGATGATATAAAAAAGTTTAATATACTGAGAATGTCTGGCAACAACCTTGCTGTCTACATAGCCTAAATGTAGTGTTTATTCATAGGCAAACACACTGTGAATTTGTTAACACATTGTGCATATATCTTCTCATGATTATCTTACATATAGCAGCAAACTTTGTCTTACTATGAGAATTGCATTGTACTTTTGCCACTACACTGACCTCTGTAATTAGATCATTCACATATGGCTGCTAGAAAAAAAGGTTTGTGAGTATTCTCCATATCAGCTGGTTTTGAGAGGGTCTTGTGTGGTGGGCAACAGCTGGGCAGCTCGTGAAGTTGTGGCACATGAGCCACCCCCCCCCCATACTCTGGTGCATGGCATAGCATCTCTGTACTGGGTTAGAAGAGTTGCACATGAAAGATCAGCAAAGTGCACACAAAAAGAAGAAATAAACTAGACAATGATATAAAATGATAAACTTATTATACTTCCATAGCACAGGACAACAGGGAGATGGAGGGAGGTAATTACTAAGCAGAATTGACAAAGCTCTTGAATATCAAATGATATTGTGAATATTCATACACTTGCATGGTGGATACTCACATAGATTAGATCAGGTTGCTGATTTTAGCTAGACTGTTTTATGTTCTAGAAAAATGATTTCAAGACATTCATCTCAAAAGTGAATCTCAAAAGGTGTATGGCTTGTAATAATTTTCAAGAACATATAATAAAATAAGAAGTTATGTACCTACCATAACGTTCCATGTTAGTTGTCTTCTTCTCACCTTCTTTCTTGCTGGATGGGTTTGGAGCCGATCCTCGGCTCCCACTCGGCCAATACTAAAGCTCGAGAGCTAATTCCACCGGCTCGAGGCTCCCCTATATCCCACAATGCTAGGCGGTAACTACTCAGATCTCGTTTGATAGCTATACCAACTAACCCTAGTCTCCATAGAATGGAGAAGGGAAACCCACCTCAAAACAACCTGCGTGAAAGGTATCGCAGACCTAAGAAAGGAGAAAAGGAGGTGGAAGAACGTGTGGGAATGACGACTTCCAGAGGAAGAACACAAACTGAATTCCTGTCGGTCTGTCCAGGCTTGGGGGAAGGAGGGTGGGACGCAAGAAAGAAGGCGAGAAGAAGACAACTAACATGGAACGTTATGGTAGGTACATAACTTCTTAATGTTAAGTTGTCTATCTCGCCTTCATTCTTGCTGGATGGGACCGCGTCCCTAGCACCTTATCCCGGGTGGCCTATCGGAACAGACTCTTGAGAACAGTGGAACCAAAGTTGGCACGGCTTCTGGAAACCATGTCCAATTTGTAATGTGAAATGAAGGTATGAGGAGAAGCCCAGGTGGCTGCTGCACAAATGGAATCTATTGGCAGCCTATCCTGAAAAGCTACGGATGTAGCTAATGCCCTAGTTGAATGAGCTCTAGGTCTTGAGGGTAGTTTTGATGTCTGATCTCATAGATGAAGGTAATTGTAGAGGTGAGCCATCTAGAGAGGGATACTTTAGTAACAGGAAGACCCAATTTCCCTTCCGCATACGACAGAAACAATTGATCAGATTTCCTGAATTGTTTAGTCCTGTCTAAGTAATATCTAAGTTGGCGATGAACATCCAAAAAATGTAGCTTTTGTTCCGACCTGTTTGAATAGTTAGGGAAAAAGACGGGAGATCAATAATTTGGTTTAGGTTTACTTGAGAGGAAACTTTAGGTAAAAAGGATGGATTAGTACGGAGGGATACCCTATCTTTGTGAAACACTAAGTAAGGAGGACGACTGCACAGAGCATGGAGTTCAGATACCCTTCTCGCTGAAGTTATAGCTACCAGAAAAAGTGTCTTCCAAGAAAGCAACTTCAGAGAACATGAAGCCGCCGTTCAAGGGGAAGGATTAAGGATGCCAGAACCAAGTTCAAATCCCATTGAGGCGGGGGATCTTTGATTGGAGGTTTGAGAAGAAATACGCCCCTTAAAAAGGCTTTACAGAGTTTGTGAGCCATGATGCTAGACTCCGAGACACCAACATGAAAATTAGATATGGCAGCCAATTGAACTCTAATGGTAGATGCAGATGATCCTAAATGAAAGAGTTCTGCTAGAAAGTCTAGAATAGACTGGATAGGTGCAGTAAAGGGGTCTATGTTTTTTGATGTTGCCCAAAATGAGAAGCATTTCCATTTGCTACTATAAATCTTCCGGGTAGAAGATTTATGAGAGGCTATCAAGATATCTCGGACCGAGCGAGATATTGAGGGAAGCCTGGCTAAGGTTGGAATCAGAGAAACCACGCTGTGAGGTTTAGAGAAAGCAGAGATTGGTGCAGCTGACCCGATTGGTGGGTTAACAGATCTGGTACTGGGTCCAGATGCCAAGGCTGCTCCAAAAGGTAACGATGAAGAAATGGAAACCATATCTGTCGAGGCCAGTAAGGGGCAATGAGGATCATTGTCACTCTCAAAGCGATGGCTTTCTGAATTAGTTGAGATATCAGTGGAAAGGGGGGAAAGGCATATAGAAGTCCCCGGGGCCAATAGTGGACTAGAGTGTCTCTGGTGGGATGGCCTGGTAATGGGAAGAGAGTGAAGAAGTCGTGACACTTGCTGTTTTGGGGAGTAGCAAAAAGATCGCAGCAAGGCTGGCCCCATCTTAGGAATACTTCTTCTAGAACTGATTTCTTTAGAGACCACTCGTGGGGCATGAGAATTGCCCTGCTCAACTTGTCTGCAATAACATTGGATTTCCCGGGAATGTGCGTTACTATCAGAAAACGCTGAGAAGAGATCGCCCATTGCCAAAGTCTGAGTGCCTCTCGACATAAAGGGTATGATCTGGTTCCGCCTTGTTTGTTGATGTACCACACTACGGACATGTTGTCCGCCTGAATTGCAATAGTCCCAGTGGGAAGAGAGTTGTGAAGGGCTTGCAACGCTAAAAGCACTGCTCTCATCTCTAAGACGTTTATGTGCAAGTGGCACTCGAAAGGATGCCACGTGCCTTGGACTGTCCTGCCCTGATAATGCCCCCCCCACCCAATCAGGGAGGCATCTGTTGTCAACGTGGCGACTGGGGGGGGGGAGAGTGAAGGGTCTTCCTCTGAGAACTTGAGGTGATGTGATCCACCAAGACAGTTGATTCTTGCATGATTGAGTTATCAATATGGTATGGGACATCGGGAGCTGTTGAAAGGACCATTGAGTAAACAGCATCCATTGGAGGATCCTCATGTGGAAGCGAGCTAAGGGGAGAAGGGGAATAGCTGCTGCCATGAGTCCTAACACCTTCAAAACTAGTCTGGCTTTGACTTTGTTGCATTGTAAGAGAAGGGAAACTTGTTTTCGAATGTCTGACACTCTCTGCTCTGTGAGTCTGGCTGAAAGATTGAGTGTGTCTAAGGTGGCGCCTATAAAGGTAATAGATTGACAAGGTGACAAGGCAGATTTTTCGAAATTTATTGAAATGCCTAGAGCTTGGCAAGATTGGATGGTGAAGTCCCTGGATAGAAGAAGCTGATGTCTGGTGGTGGCGGTAAGGAGCCAGTCGTCTAAATATGGAAACACCTGGAATCCTTGACGTCTCAAGTGAGCCGCGACCACTGCCATGCATTTGGTAAACACACGGGGGGCTGTAGTGAGACCAAAGGGCAGGGCCCTGAACTGGTAGTGACTGGCTCCCAGCCTGAAGCGGAGATATCTCCTGGAGCGTCTGTTCATCTTGATGTGGTAGTACACGTCCTGAAGATCTATCGAGCACATCCAGTTGTCCTGACCCATGAAGGGTAGAATGGACTGTAGCGTGACCATCCAGAATTTTGTTTTCCTGACATACTTGTTTAAGTAGCTGAGATCCAGTATGGGTCTCCAGTCCCCTGTTTTTTTTGGTACCAAAAAGAATTTGGAGTAGATTCCGGATCCTTGCTGGTCTGCTGGGACTGATTGGATAGCTCTTTTTGATAGCAGCTTTGAAATTTCTAATGCTGCTTGTTCCCTTAGACTGGGTGGAACGTCTGGAAGGGATCTTTTGGGTTGGGATGGGATGTGAATAAAGGGAATTTTGTAACCCTCGGATATGATCGACTGTACCCATTTGTCTTGAGTAAGGGAAAGCCAGGCTTTTGGGTACAGGGATAACCTTCCCCCGACTGCCTCCGAAGGTGGACAGCCGGGCAGCCCCTCAGGGATGCTGAAAGGGTTTATCAGAGAACATTTCTCTGCTATCCTGGTTTTGCGGACCTCCTCTGCCTCTAGGGCGGCGTCTATTATTATTCCCCCCTCTGCCTCTAGAGGGGAATCAACCTTGTGCATCAGATGAGACTCCCTGGCATTGTTTACGGAACCACATCTTTCCTCCCCTCTGACCTTTGGGATAGGGTCTAGAAGGGGTAGAAAAACGGACTCCTACGGCAGAGAGAGTCTTACCTTCTACCTCACACCTGGTCAATGTATCCTTCACCTGTGGACCAAACAAGGATGATCCATCAAAGGGAGAATTGGTGAAGGACGCCTTGAAAGGGTCCACAAAGTTGCACAGCCGCATCCAGGTGTGACGTCGTAAGGCAACACCTGTGCCTGCGGCTCTACTCGCCCCATCCGCAGCATATGAGACAAGCCGCATGGAGGAGTTAACGATGGAATTCAGGGTTGCCAACTGGGAGTTCATTCTGTCTTGGAACCCCTCAGCTGTAGGATCCTTTATCACTTCACCCATATCCTTGAGTAAATCTCTCTGGAGACGAGTGAAGTGGCATAAGTAGTTCAGCGACCGCATTGAAAAGGTCGCTGATGAGAACATCCGCTTGCCGTACCTGTCCATGGTCCTAGATTCCTTATTAGGAGGATGGACAGGAACCGAAGTATCGGCTAACTCCTTCTTAGTGGCTGCAGCCACCACCATGGCATCAACGGGGACACCTTTGGATAAAAATCTTTATCTCTAGGGGCAGTAATAAATTTAGATGGCCTCCTCGGGGTGGGTTCCACTGAATCAGGAGCCGTCCAGGCCTTCCTTGCCACCACTTCCATAAGGGGGTCAAAGGGAGGGGACACCCAGGAGGTAGAAGGGTGAGAGCCAAACGCCTCAAGATACACTGACTCATCCTCCGAAGGGTTAAGGGCTGGCCAGTTCCCCCTCTGTTTCAGGATCTCAAGGATGTCAGCAAAGGAGACATCCTCAGAGGGGGATCGAGGGGAACCTTCAGATTCCTCTACGTCAGTGTCAGAGGTGATAGACTCAGGGGAGTCAATGTGCTCCCTCTTGCACTGCCTCTTCCTAGGGGGATCTCCTACCGGGTCAGGAGAGGCCTCGGAAGAGGAGGAAATTCCCAATGGGGAAACTTGAGGAGTTGGCTCTCTGCGGTCTAATGCAAGGGGGTGGGTAGAAATCACCGCAGGCACTGTAGATGGAGGGGCTGACGGAGCCGACTGTGGGGCAGACCCTGGTTCTAGCACGATCCGCATGACCTCGAAGGCACCCCTATCAGGCAAGGCCGGAGGTCCCCGCTCCGAAGAGACAAGGACCCCCCCGGCACCGACAGGGCCAGCTCCGAAGCCGATGTCGGAGCCGAACTCACCAGTGCCGAAGCCCCGAGAGGGAGAGCAGGGTCGGACAAGGGTCCGATGCCACTCGCCCCCTCGGAGCCGACGAGGGAAGCTCGGCGCTGAGATCCCTCCAAGGAGGAGATCGGAGCAGATGACGGAGCTGAAAGGGAAGGTAACGGATCCGACGCACCGACAGTCATGGCTCCGACAAGCCCTGGCTCCGAACTCAAAGGAGTCAGAGGAGGAATATATTGGGGAACGGAAATAGCCACTGACTGCTGAGTCGGGCTATGCAGCATTTGGGCCAGTGCCTCGGACTTGAGAAGTCTACTCACTACCCTTTGCAAATTGTGGTCAGATAGCCTGGAAGACCGTGAGGAATGTGTTCTATGGCTCCGTTCAGAAAGAAGAGGGGATCCTGGTGCCGAGTGCACGGAGCCGATAGAGGGGGATCTAGATCTCTTCCTAGAATGTTGCTCCGATAAGAGTATCGGAGCCAATGGAGTTTTATCAACCTCGGCTCCAGCCGGAGCCGAGGTAACAGTATGAGGCTTGGAAACATCGGCTCCGGCCAGAGCCGATGTCGAAGCAGACTTTACATTTCCAGAAGTCGACTCAGAAACCGGAGCCGACTGTTTGGAAGTTTTAGAAGGCTTCCCCGACACAGACTGAGTCGGGGGGCCTTCAGGCTTTAATAAGCCACGCAAGATTAATTTATTCTTGCATTCCTGCAGGACTCTAGGGCTAAAACCATGGCAAACAGCACAAGAGTCCTGCAGGTGCAAAGTTCCCAGGCAATACACACAAGAAGTGTGACCGTCTGTAAGAGACATTTTCTGACAGCACGAGTCACACTTCTTGAAGCCTGAGACCTTCAATTCCTTAGACATAATAAAAGGTCCAAGAAAAACACAAACACACACACACACACACACACACACACACACACACACACACACAGACAGGCCTTAATTAAAAATAAAATACCAGTCACATAAGGGGACTAGAAGGGGCCTAAGGCCTAAAACTAAAGGGAAATAAAAGAAGGAATTAAGGGCAACAAAGTTGTCGAACCAGGAAAAGGGGTATTTAAAACTAAAGGTTTTAGTGAAAAAAGAGTACTAGGGGTCTAAGATTGAAAATTTTAGAATTAAATCTTTGACTAACCTGCCAGAGCCAGTAGAAAAGCACCTCGTCAGCTAAGCGGCAAACGAGATCTGAGTAGTTACCGCCTAGCATTGTGGGATATAGGGGAGCCTCGAGCCGGTGGAATTAGCTCTCGAGCTTTAGTATTGGCCGAGTTGGAGCTGAGGATCGGCTCCGAACCCATCCAGCAAGAATGAAGGCGAGATAGACAACTTAACATTGAAAGTTATATATGTACCATAACAATAAATCTGTGTTGTCCATATTTTGTCTAGTTCAACAGATGGGTCTTGGATCCGATCTTGGATCTGGTCTTGGAACTTCCAAATGCGTGGAATTGGGACTCTGACTCCACCCTTTACCCATAATGACCTGCTGTCCTCCTTCTAGCTACAGATTGAGTTTGCTGACTACCATAATTATAGCTATAAACTGCTAAGCAAACCTTTAAGTAAAAAACTATAAGGAAAAAAACTCTTATGAGGTGGTCAGAAAACTTGGACGGGGGAAGGGGGGTGGGATGTTGAATTACACAAAATGTGCATAACACGGATCTATCATTATGGTAAGTACATAACTTTTGTATCTGATGTTGCCCAATTTTGCTCTGTTTGGTTGGTCTCAAAGAAGGACATTCCTGAACACTGTGGAGCCAAAAGATGAACTGGATCTGGATTGTACACCCAATTTATAAAGAGATACAAAGCTGTGAACTGTAGACCATGTTGCAGCTGCACATATCTCATCAATAGCCAGACTCTTGTGAAAGGCTTCTGGTGTCGATAAGGATATAGTGGAATGAGCAGTGAGTTTCTTGTCCAAGGGAATATTCCGTTTATTATGGACTTAAGAAATGCAATCTGCTAGCCATTTACAAAGTGCAATATTGGATATGTTTCTTCCCATTTTGACTTTTGAGAAGGGCACAAAAAACTGATCTGATTTCCTGAAAACTTTTGTGTAATGAAAATAAACTCTCAACTGCCTGTGAACATCTAACAAATGAAGAAGATATTCACCTTTGTTGGAATATTTTGGAAAAAATACTGGTAGATGGATAGACTGCTGTAAGTTAGATTCAGATGCCAACTTATGAATGAAAGAAGAATTCGGCCTCAGAAAAAAACATGTCCTTATGAAAAATTAAGTAAAGAGGTTTGCAGGTCAGCGCTTGCAATTCAGAGATTTGCTTGGCAGATGTGACTGCCACCAAAAATAATGTCTTCTATGATAAAAATTTTAATTCTGCTGTGGATGCTGGTTCAAACGGAGATTGAGTCAAAGCCTAGAGCATTTTGGTTGATGCCACATGGAGAGGACAGGTCATGGACTGGAGGCCTAAGGAAAAAGGTACCTCTTAAAAAGGTCTTAGAAACCTTTAGAGCAGAAATGGGTGCTTGATCTTGACCAACATGAAAATTTGAAATGGCTGCCAGATGAACTTTGATGGTGGAAAAATTAGAGTCATTATGAAAAAGTTATGATAAGAAATCTAGAATAACTGGCAGGGGAGCTGAAAAAGGATCTATCTGATTTTTAGAGGCCCAGTTAGAGAACCTTTTCCACTTACTTAAATATGCTTTTCTCATACTAGACTTTTGTGAAGTTGTTAGAATGTGGATCACCTGTTTTGAATATTTGGAATCTCTTGCAATCATCAGAATTTAATAAACCGTGTGGCTAGTTTGATCATGTGAAGGTCTGTCAGAGGTTACCTGCAAGGGTGAGGGAGAAGATCTGGCTTGTGGGCCAACATCCTTGATAGACAAAGTAGATGAGGCCACAGAGAAGGAAACTAAACCTGACAGGGCCAAAAAGGTGCATTGAGAATTACCCTTGCTTTGTACTGTTTCACTTTCTGGATGAACTTTGAAATTAGTGGAAAAGGAGGGAAGGCATAATGTAGACCCAGGGGCCAATTGTGGAGAAGAGCTTCCCTTGGTGACAAAATATGCGCTGCATTTGTAATTCAGAGAAGAAGCAAATAGGTCTCAGCAAGGTTGGCCCCATAGGTGAAACAGGTCATTCATCACCATCTAAATGAGGGACCACTCATGGGGAGCAGAATATTCCTGCTCACCCTATCTGCTAATACAATGGACCTCCTGGGAATGTGCACTGCTACCAGAAAACATTGAGAAGACACTGCCATTGCGAAACCATCATGGGTTCCTAAAATAGAAAATAGAATTGGGTACCTCCCTGTTTGTTTATATACCAGGCAACTCACATGCTGTCTGTATAAATTGTTATCACACCTACTGGGAGAGATCTCTGGAAGTCCTGCAATGTGTAAAATACAGTCCTCATCTCCAGAACACTGATTTGTGTACGGGCCTCAGATGAAGACCATGCACCTTGAACATTCTTCCCTTTGTAATGCCTCCCCCCCACCCTAAAAGGGAAGCATCCATGGTGACTGTGGCACCTAGAGGAAGGGATGGATCTGCCACTGGTGAGTGGACAGAAAAGGGGCAACCTTGGAGGACTTGAGGAGAGGAGACCTACAACTGAATATGCTGTCTGCATATAGGGGTTAGCCTTACTAGTGTCTTCATGGAATGATAATGTTGTGACCATTGTAACACTAATGTTCACTGGATGACCTGCATGTAAAAATGAGGGGATGGAGTCAGTGTTATTGCGGAGGCCATGAGACCTAGTAGCTGTAATATGAGACATGCTGGAGGTCAGTTGTTTCAATGAATTCAGGTGACATCCGATAAGCTTGATGGATTGGACAGGAAGCAGCTGACTTTTGTTTCAATTTACTGTGATGCCAAACCAGTGAAGCAACTGGAGCAGGAAGTCCCTTCAGTGAACCAACAGATCCCTGGTCAGTGCAGTGAAGCCAGTCGTTCAGGTAAGAAAACACCTGATAACCCTGCCATACATTTGGTGAACACCCAGAGGGCTGTGGTGAGACCAAATGGCTGAGCTCTGAACTGGAAGTGATTGGCTCCCAGCCTGAAATGTTTAAATCTCCTGGAATGCTTGTTTATCTTTATGTGATATTAAGCATCCTGAAGATCTAATGAGTACATCCATACATCCTTCTCCAGTAGCAGGAGAATGGACCGAACCATCACCATCTGGAATTTTGTCTTTCTTACAAAATTATTTAGATGAATGAGGTTCAAAATGGACCTTAGGTCTAAAAAGAACCTTGAGTAGTCAGCAGATCTGAATTGGTCTGGTGGGACCTGCTGGACAGCTCTTTTTTCCAAAATTTTAGTACTTCTATTGTTGCAGATTCCACCTGCTGAGTTGGTATTTGTGGAATCATTTGTCTCTTTAAATGATTTTGCAAAAAGGGAATTGTGTATCTTCTGGAAATTATCCTTAGCACCCATTTGTCTGAAATGATGGCCTGCCAGACTGGAAGATGCAAGGGTAAGAGTCCCCAAACTACCACCAAGAACTGACAGTTGAGCTACCACTCAGGAGCACTGGAAGGGTTTCTCTGAGAACAGACCTCAAAATACTTGATTTTGTGAACCACCTCTGCCCCTGGGGAAATTGAAGCCATTCTCTCCTCTGCCTTGAGAGGGTCTGTCCAAGGAAGTGTCTTGGCTCGATGCCTGTGACTTTCTAAACCACATCTTTTTCACTCCTCTCTGATTCCATAAGTATGAATGTTTAGGATCTGAAAAATGTATGCCAATGGCAGACAGGTTCTTGCCGTCCTGTTCACCCCTCTTGAGAATATCTTTCACCTTTGGTCTAAAATGTTTGGACCTTTCAAAGGGGGCATTGATGAAGGATATCTTGAAGCCCTCCATAAAGTCACATAACCGCATCCAGGCATGATGGCGTAATGCAATGCTGGGGCGTGCTGCTCTGGTGTCTCTGTTGACTGCATTAGATAATAATTGCACAGAGACAGTCATTATAGAGTTCAGTGTAGCCAGCTAGAATTTACTTTCTTGTGGATATTCTCAGGAGGGATACCTGAGAGGGAGTTGGTCAAATTCTTGGTCAAGTCCCCCTGGAAATGAATTACGTGCCAAATAATTCAGCGCTCTGATGGAAAAGGTCACCGAAGTATAAGTCAATTTTTTAATTCTGCCTAATCCTCTGAACTTTTGATTAGGAGGGTGGACAGAGAGACTGTCTTCAGACATTTCCTTCTTAGTGGCCACCTCAATGACCATGGCATCTACCAAAGGGCCCTTACCCCAGTGTATGTGTCCTTGGGGGAGGACAGGATGCTGTCAGGTTTCTTGAAGATAGGCTGCATGGAGTCAGGTTTCTTCCATACTGTTTGTGTTATGATATCTAATAGGGGATCTGAAAGAGGGAGCATCCAAGAGGTAGACAAGGCAATGTCAAAGGCCTCAAGGAACACTGATTCCTCTGGAGAAGAGTTATCGGAGGACCAACCTCCTTTCTGCTTCATCAATTCGAGTAAGTTGCCAAGACTGATATCAGCAAAGGAAGATCTTGGTGACCCTTCCCCATCATCAAAGTCTGTTTCTTCCATGAACAATTCAGGAGAAGAATTGACATGCTTCCACTTGCACATCCTTTTCTGAGGGATTTGCAGTTTGGGACCATCAACAGCAGGATAGGAATCATACTGGGAACTCTGACTGTTCCAATCGACCTAGCTAAGGGGAGAGAGATGCAAATAAAGTCAGAGGTTGCGATGGATCCAGTCTAGATGGAGTGAGCATATCTCTAGCTGATACAGCTCATTATACTGCCTCAAAATTTTGAACTCAAAATGTGACCCATGAGAGCCTTTCGACATAAGGGAGTTGAGAATGCCCTCCTGGCACAAGCCGGTCCAGAGTTTGGGGCCGATGGCGGAGCCAAGCTGTCAAAGGCCAAGGCACCTAGGGCAAGGGATGGATCCAAAGTTCTAGAGGTTGACCACTCTTCTAGGACCCTGATCCCAATGAATCAGCTCCATGTCTCATCTCAGCCTGAAGCCAAGACAGACAAGGGTACAGACAGAGTCAAAACCACTAGGGGTTTTGGTTCCGAGGGCACCACTCCAGGGGTGACCATTTACAAGGACTATCGACTCGACATGGCAGTCAACAATGGAATCAAAGATGGGGGTAGTAGGAACTATTCTTGCACCTGACTTGGAAGATGGACCTGGGATAACCCCCAACTGTATCTGCTGTCTCAAAAATCTCATCAACATCCTGTCAACATCTGGCTGAATGAAGAGGCTAATGAAGAAGGAGAACAGAGTCCCAAAATTCACTTGCATCCTCAATGGCAGCAAACGAGAGCTGAAGCTAAGAGGAGGACAGCAGGGCATTATGGGTAAGGGGTGTGGTCAGAGTCCTGGTTCCACTCAGTTGTAAGTGTTGAGACCAGATCCAAGACCCATCTGTTGAACTTGATAAAACTGGACAACACTGGATCTGAAGTTAAGATCAACAATGCACTTATAATTCTTTGTAGCACAAACAGCTTCCGGGGTCTTGATTAGAAATTTGAGTCCTGACAATGCAAAAATTAAAATGCGATTTCTGTAAAAAAACAAGCAATTCTTAATCTTGGTGTTACACCTTTAAAATGCAGTCCCTGTGCTCCTGCTACTTATTTATAATAACTCCAAAATCGCTACATCCTTGAGTAAGGAAAACAGTCCAAGACAACACAATCTCACAATTAACGAACATTCTAACTGCACATAAATTCATTCAGTTCTGAGGATCATAATTACAGTTTTCAAACATTCACTGTGTACCTCAACTTCTGTGTGAATCATTTAAAATGGAGTTAGATGCTGTGGCATGTTTTTTTACAGAACACTTTTCTACCATCTTCCTTCATGGATAAGATCCTGCCTTTTGTACTGTTGTCATGGTTTGCATGATATATGCCTGGTTGTGTTAGCTATATCCCCTAATATCAGGCTATATCTCTGTTCCTCCCTGTAACTGTGCTGCTGTCTCCTTTTTAATTGGCACAAGACTGGCACTAAGGCTGCAGCTAGTGTACAGGCATGCCCATGTTTACCAGTTTAATAGATCTACAGGCATTTTTGGGCACTGAATATTAAAACAGCAGTATAGTTACATCCCTGTTTGCTGGTGGTGGTGAGGTTTGCAGCACACACTCTAGTTGTTGTCACTTATGGCAGATCTGAGAGAGTGAAGTCAGTGCTTAGAAGTTTATCTACAACTCTGCTATGAAAGGGGACTTCTATTAATATCCATTTTTTCAGGAATGGGAAATTTGTGACATTTCTGTGGACACTCATCCCTCTGTTCCCATTCATTTTTACTTTCCTTTCCTATTTCCTACCCCATCCTCCATGATCTTCCCATCAGGACATTCAAACAATAATCTCCCTTAGTTAGAATATGACAACATTTTGCAACACGATTCTGCATTGAACGTACCCACTTCCCACACTGCCTGCATTGTATTTTTTCTATGTTCATTAATCAAATGTATACAACTTCCACAGAAGAAATATATATATATATATATATATATATATATATATATATTTATATATATATATATATATATATATATATATTTCAGAATTCCCCTTTTCATATGTACAATAATAACACAAGGCAACCGTTGCAACATATTGTCATTTTACAGTCTGTATTACCTCATTTCATGTGTCTCAGTACATACATTTCTTCCATCCATTTTTTCTTCACAATATCCACTGAATTACATATAATTACATAGATCTTGAAAAACATCCTTATCCCTTGCCCAGAGACTTCTCCAGTTCTAAACTGCAAAGGTACTGCTTTTCAGTCATAACATTTATACTTGTAGAAATATATTAATTTCATGGCAAACACTTTCTTTTTCATCAAGTTTAGCAAAGAAAGTATCCAACAAATTAAACAATTCAATCATTAAATCACAAAGCTATTTACTTCCCTAAGAGCTAGGTGAGAGACTCCCCAACAACATACCTATGCATTAATTTAGTTGTTTTAGTCCTAGTGCACATACCTAGTCTTTTCTTCAGCTGGAAATGCTACCGTCATTGCATATTTTCTTTGTAACTTACTTTGACTCTTTTGCTGTCACCTCCATCTCACTTACAGTCTGATGAACAGGAAGTGTGTCAGAAGTGTTGTCCATCTGCATAATGCCTCTTTGCAGCAAGTCGTCCTGATGAATACTGAGTTCATGGCATACACCTTTCTACTGCTTCCTTCTAGGAAAAATCATTGCCCTCAAATGGATCACTTTTCATGTACAAAAACAAATCAGAGACGTATAATTTACACCATATTCTCCACGCACGTCATCAACATCTTGTTACATTCAGCAGACATTAGATCAGCCACCTACTTAGTTTCTGCACTCTGTTCTGCTGACATAAAGGGAATGATGTCATCCTCTTCCATTCTTTGAACAGGAAGATAGTCTCCAAGTCTCGCCTATGAAAACAGTAGGGGAATTTCTCGAGTGCTCTGGCCAAATGTCCCTTAGCATGAATACTACAGCATGTCTCCTCTGAAAAGAGGCCATGGGTCTAGGGGACTAGCCTGGTCAACAAACATAAGTAAGTAAGTAAAGAAGTAAATAAATAAATGATTTGGTGAAATAAAGTGCCTTCTTAAGCTTACACCTCACTGGCCTTCAAGAAGGGTTGATATGTTCTACTTCTCATACTTATATTAAAATTGTTTTTGAAGTAAACCAATGACTCACTTATGCTTTTTTCATAACATTTGAAGACCATGAACCATGGTCAAAAACTAAATGTGAAAAAATGCATTATCATACCTTTTAGGAAATCAGATAAACTTACAAATCAAATCAGTAGCACACCCGTAAGAGTAGACTCACAAGTGAGAGATCTAGGCACACAGATAGATAGTAGCCTGAACTTTGACCACCATGTGTTCACAGTGGTGAGGATGTCCTGTTATATGGCACAACTTATAAGTAAAGGTATGGCATCCAGATCCAAGGAAATTATAGTTCCTCTGTACTCAGCCCTCATTAGACCAATATTTGAGTACAATGTGCCATTTGGCATGTACTTGACTAGGCACTTACAGCAGCTGCGCTGACCTCAGAGGCTCGTCACAAAATACAGGGTGTAAACAAAATGTCCTATACGGACAGACTATAAGCCTTATCCCTTTACTATGCCTCTTGCAGACTATTAAAGGGTGACCTATGCCTGACCTACCAGGCACTCACAAATCCAGCCCTGATGGAGCTGCTACACATCCACAAGTCAAATGCTTGATCTAGGCATCTAAACTTAGTCAGCGACTCAAACAAAACATGATGGAGAGACAGATATGCGTCTCAGATAATGCTCCTTCTTTGGAACAAGCTTCCTGTTCACATTAAGCAGAGCCCTTCCCTGGTCTTTTTCAAATGCAGTTTGGATCAATGGATGGGGAATTGCCTATGTCTTTTATGGACAGGGGCAGTATGTAAGATACTCAATGTACAGGCACAAATCCATGCCATCCTTTTGCCTTAGAGGCCATATATTGGGTAAAGTCGGGTTATACTGGCTAGGCTTAAACTATTAGCCTAGAAATCTCCTATGAACCTATATTCTGGTTGAATTTTTTTTTTATTGATATATATTTTTAGCATTATATTCCCTGATTTAGTGTTAGCACCCCCATCACTGGATTCCATTCATAGACTTTCAAATGCAACCATATCAGACATTCCTTATAGACAATGTCACATCTTAGTAATCTGAAAGACACCAAGTATAATTATAGTCCCTACAGCCTATCTGAATAGTTCATATTTTTCATCCTTATTTTTATAGTAAGAAATCTGTTTCTTTCCAAGTTCTTTCAAATTGCTTCTCTGAACACAACAAAACAGAGCAGTGTATTAAATAATGGATTGCATTGGTATGATATTAAGTAGTATAATGATCTCCCAGGTGCCACTGGACATACTCTATAAAAGCTACTTTTCTGATTTTGGTAGATCATTTATACATTTCTTAACTGAAAAAGCCCACTTGAAACAAAGGCCCCTTTTCATGGGCAGCCTAGGAGCACAGTTTGGTTAAGTGACTTGCTGAGAGACAAACAACAGGCAGATGCAGGCAAAATGAATCAAATTGTATAACTTGGTTACAGGAATCAGTTCATTAACAGTTCGGCATCCTAATCTTCACTGTACTAACTGCCAGATTTACACACTATTGAAAGTTTGAACTGTTGTCTACCATTGTATATAGATTTTTAATGATGACGTTTTCTGTGATTTGACAATTTATTTTGTAATCATAATTTTTAGATCCTTTCTGACAAATTTCAGGAAATTTCTTAAATTAATGGTAAAGCCATTACTATTGTGCCAAATGTCAGCTTTTTGTGCAGTAATTATGTTGCGCAGTTTGCAGTCATCAGTAAATTTGGCTACAAACAGTCTATCCCTATTATTTTAATTATGTCAGCTGTTATCATCTATGCAGTTATATAAGGGATTCCTCCCCTGGTTCCTTTATGTTTATTGGTTTACTGCGAAATTTGCACGCGATTCTGCACATACACTTGCAACATCCTGTGGCTGGGTAATACTGGTAACACTGTTACAGTCACATTCCCTGTGTCTTGTCCCAGCGTGATGATTTCATTGTTTACTGGTAACATTGTTACATTCACATTCACTGTGTCCTGTGGCTGAGTGATGACTTTATTGTTA
The DNA here is from genome assembly GCF_019279795.1 of Protopterus annectens. Classification (NCBI taxonomy): domain Eukaryota; kingdom Metazoa; phylum Chordata; order Ceratodontiformes; family Protopteridae; genus Protopterus; species Protopterus annectens. The sequence goes on along the minus strand of NC_056743.1, from coordinate 1,929,217,753 downwards.
CAGGTAATATTGTTACAGTCACCTTCCCTGTGTCCTGTGGCTGAGTGATGACTTCATTGTTTACTGGGAACACTGTTACAGTCACATTCCCTGTGTCCTGGGGCTGAGTGATGACTTCATTTTTACTGGTAACATTGTTATATTCACATTCACTGTGTCCTGTGGCTGAGTCATGACTTCACTGTTTACTGATAACACTGTTACAGTCACATTCCCTGTTTCCTGTGGCTGAGTGATGACTTCATTGTTACTGATAACATTGTTAGAGTTGCATTCCCTGTGTCTTGGGGCTGAGTGATGACTTCATTGTTTACTGGTAACATTGTTACATTCACATTCACTGTGTCCTGTGCCTCATTGTTTATTGGTAACATTGTTACATTCACATTCACTGTCTCCTGTGGCTGAGTGATGACTTCATTGTTTACTGGTAACACTGTTACAGTCACATTCCCTGTGTCCTGGGGCTGAGCGATGACTTCATTGTTTACTGGTAACATTGTTACTTTCACATTCACTGTGTCCTGTGCTTCATTGTTTATTGGTAACATTGTTACATTCACATTCACTGTGTCCTGTGGCTGGGTAATAACTTCATTGTTATTGGTAACATTGTTACAGTCACATTCCCTGTGTCCTGTGGCTGATTGATGACTACATTGTTTACTGGTAACATTGTTATATTTGCATTCACTGTGTCCTGTGGCTGAGTGATGACTTTATTGTTATAGGTAATATTGTTACAGTCGCCTTCCCTGTGTCCTGTGGCTGAGTGATAACTTCATTGTTAATGGTAACATTGTTACATTCACATTCGCTGTGTCCTGTGCCTCATTGTTTATTGGTAACATTGTTATATTCACATTCACTGTGTCCTGTGGCTGAGTGATGACTGTATTGTTACAGGTAATATTGTTACAGTTGCCTTCCCTGTGTCCTGTAGCTGAGTGATAACTTCATTGTTAATGCTAACATTGTTACAGTCACATTCCCTGTGTCCTGTGGCTGATTGATGACTTCATTGTTTACTGGTAACATTGTTACAGTCACATTCCGTGTGTCCTGTGGCTGAGTGATGACTTCATTGTTTACTGGTAACACTGTTACAGTCACATTCTATGTTTCCTGTGGCTGAGTGATGACTTCATTGTTACTGGTAACATTGTTACAGTCGCATTCCCTGTGTCCTGGGGCTGACTGATGACTTCATTGTTTACTGGTAACATTGTTACATTCACATTCACTGTGTCCTGTGCCTCATTGTTTATTGGTAACATTGTTACATTCACATTCACTGTCTCCTGTGGCTGAGTGATGACTTCATTGTTTACTGGTAACACTGTTACAGTCACATTCCCTGTGTCCTAGGGCTGAGCGATGACTTCATTGTTTACTGGTAACATTGTTACTTTCACATTCACTGTGTCCTGTGCTTCATTGTTTATTGGTAACATTGTTACATTCACATTCACTGTGTCCTGTGGCTGGGTAATAACTTCATTGTTATTGGTAACATTGTTACAGTCACATTCCCTGTGTCCTGTGGCTGATTGATGACTACATTGTTTACTGGTAACATTGTTATATTTGCATTCACTGTGTCCTGTGGCTGAGTGATGACTTTATTGTTACAGGTAATATTGTTACAGTCGCCTTCCCTGTGTCCTGTGGCTGAGTGATAACTTCATTGTTAATGGTAACATTGTTACATTCACATTCGCTGTGTCCTGTGCCTCATTGTTTATTGGTAACATTGTTATATTCACATTCACTGTGTCCTGTGGCTGAGTGATGACTGTATTGTTACAGGTAATATTGTTACAGTTGCCTTCCCTGTGTCCTGTAGCTGAGTGATAACTTCATTGTTAATGCTAACATTGTTACAGTCACATTCCCTGTGTCCTGTGGCTGATTGATGACTTCATTGTTTACTGGTAACATTGTTACAGTCACATTCCGTGTGTCCTGTGGCTGAGTGATGACTTCATTGTTTACTGGTAACACTGTTACAGTCACATTCTATGTTTCCTGTGGCTGAGTGATGACTTCATTGTTACTGGTAACATTGTTACAGTCGCATTCCCTGTGTCCTGGGGCTGACTGATGACTTCATTGTTTACTGGTAACATTGTTATAGTCACATTCCGTGTGTCCTGTGGCTGAGTGATGACTTCATTGTTTACTGGTAACATTGTTATATTTGCATTCACTGTGTCCTGTGGCTGAGTGATGACTTCATTGTTTACTGGTAACACTGTTACAGTCACATTCCCTGTTTCCTGTGGCCGAGTGATGACTTCATTGTTACTGGTAACATTGTTACAGTCGCATTCCCTGTGTCCTGGGGCTAACTGATGACTTCATTGTTTACTGGTAACACTGTTACAGTCACATTCAATGTTTCCTGTAGCTGAGTGATGACTTCATTGTTTACTGGTAACACTGTTACAGTCACATTCCCTGTTTCCTGTGGCTGAGTGATGACTTCATTGTTTACTGGTAACATTGTTATATTTGCATTCACTGTGTCCTGTGGCTGACTGATGACTTCATTGTTTACTGGTAACATTGTTACAGTCACATTATGTGTGTCCTGTGGCGGAGTGATGACTTCATTGTTTACTGGTAACACTGTTACAGTCACATTTGGTGTTTCCTGTGGTTGAGTGATGACTTCATTGTTTACTGGTAACACTGTTACAGTCACATTCCCTGTTTCCTGTGGCTGAGTGATGACTTCATTGTTTACTGGTAACATTGGTATATTTGCATTCACTGTGTCCTGTGGCTGACTGATGACTTCATTGTTTACTGGTAACATTGTTACAGTCACATTCTGTGTGTCCTGTGGTGGAGTGATGACTTCATTGTTTACTGGTAACACTGTTACAGTCGCTTTCCCTGTGTCCTGTGGCTGAGTGATGACTTCATTGTTACTGGTAACATTGTTACAGTCGCATTCCCTGTATCCTGGGGCTGAGTGATGACTTCATTGTTTACTGGTAACACTGTTACATTCACATTCACTGTGTCTTGTACCTCCTTGTTTACTGGTAACATTGTTTTATTTGCATTCAGTGTGTCCTGTAGCCGGATGATCACATCATTGTTTACTGGTAGGGTGTTATATTCACAATTTTCCACTGAATTATTCTGACGCAACGAATGAATACCATTTTTTTACCTTCAGCTTTTGAGAATGAGAGAAGTTCATAGTTAAATCTGTACGATTTGATAAAAGTAAGAAACTTTGCTAACTTAATATAGACTGGCTTTTATGACTACAGTAATTTTTGAAGGCTAAATAATATCTCTTTTTTTGTTGTATATTTTATTAATGTTGTGATTGTACCATTTTTTGTTACATTTTGCCTGTATATGTCTGTCTTACTGATATGTGTTCATGAATGCAGGCATTATTAATGTCATTATCATTCTTTGAAAGTATTTACTGGTAACGTCTAACAAGGATGATGTAGTTATGATTGTGTTTCATTTTACTCTTAGTAAAAGATGATGTGTTAAAGATGATGATATCATATATGATTTTCTTTGTTAAACATTGCAATAGATCTGTTTACCATATATTACCACCTGACTTACTACTGGAATAAAAAACAGAACACACTGTAGAGCTTGTGAAACTCCTAAATATAAACTTGCATAGGACCTGCCACTGATCTGACGAATTATTGAGCAAAATTTGCTTTTTGTAGCCTTTTATCAGGCCATGTGACACAACTTCAAAAGCTGGAATCCCTTACAAGAATATTTTTAGGGTCTGGCAACATGAACAATTTAGAAAGGTTTCAAGAATGTCATTATGTTCTGTTTTCTATAGTTTACCTAAAGGTAACCTCTGTTTGCACTATAAGGCAATGTCTGATCTTGTTCTATTTGAAAATGTATTTATAGACTGCAAACCTATGTGAGCTAAAACCAGATCTAGGATCCTGATGGTAAAAATGAATATCATTAGTATAAACAAAGCAACAGATACACTACACTGTACCTTCCAAGATTATGTAATAAGCTTCACCTTATACTCAAAAGTTAATTGTTAACCTCCTTCAAAATTAGGGATGTATTCACAACCAGCAAAGTGTTACTTAATGTGACCTGATTGCAGTTGGGTTTTGTTTTGTAAATCATTCCTATTTTCATTGAATGGCTCTACTGTGGCTAGATATGCATCTAAGATAAATATTTTTATACTTAAGTGCAAAATAATTTCAGAAGGATACATACATACATTCTGTGAAGCTTTGAATGATTAAAAAATCTGAATGTTTTAAGATTGTGTTAAGTAGCGATTTGATGAATGCTGTTTCTGAATAGCTCCCAATAATCTTGAGAGGTATAGGAGAACTTAAAACATCGGTATGAGGTTTCAGCAAGCAATGTAGCTCTGTATGGATTTACTGTCATGTGTATATATATATATATATATATATGTATATATATATATATATATATGTATATATATATATATATATATATATATATATATATATATATATATTTATATGTACATACACAGTGATACATATAATGGATATTATACTAGTTCTCAAGTAGATCAAATAATATATCGTTTTTTTTGTTACTCTGTTTCTGCCTTGTTACATGTCATTTTCATTACTAATAGATATTGGTGGAGTTTTTTTTGTTCAAATTCAGTATTTTAAACATTACTGTAATTTTGAATTCGGAGGGGCGGAGCCTAGATGGTCAACTGGTTGCAGCAGTTTTTTTGAGCTCCACAATACTTTATTAGAATACAGGAAAATAATTATTATTTTCAAACAAAAGTAGAAACATCTTATTAAGGAACATAAATCTATAAAGAACACTAATTGTGAAGTGTTTTCATAGAGATTTTCCTGTCAAACAACCTAGAGATGTCTGTATGGAGATGAACAACTCAAAGACTTCCCATTCTGAAACTACACTAAAAAAGGAAATTCAACTGATGTCTGCCACTCTACATGAACTGTCTCTTAAAATGGACAGATTCACAGATAATCTAGAAAACCTTAAGGAAAACTGTCAAAAACAGACTGATGTCCTTAAGGAAATACTGCAGCAACAACAAACTAAAATATTGGATATTGAAACTGCACTAAATGACATAGATGGGAGACTTAAAGAAGATGAGACTCAGTGTGAATTCCTCCTACAACAGAACAACTGGTTAATCAATAAAATAGATGATTTGGAGAACAGGCAAAGGAGAACAAATATAAGAGTATTTGGTCTTCCAGAAAAAGATAAAGGTGAGGACATCATCTTATTTTTAAACTCCTGGCTACCTGAAATACTAGACCTAAAAGAAGGTTTATCCAACGGAATAGAGAAAGCACACGGAGCCATAGGCAAACCAATAACCAATACCTTCTTCTCCTAATGCTCTTCCAATATCCATTGTAGTAAAATTTCTATCTTATTTGGATAAAGAACTTATACTTAAATCAGTCTGGAGGGAAAGCCCCTTAACATACAAACAAAACCAAATAAGATTTGACAGTGACTATTCTTCAAGAGTTCTAGAAATTAGGAAGAAAACCTGGCCACTTGTGAGACTGCTTAAACAAAAACAGAATTAAAGCACAACTTATTTATCCTGCAAAAATCAGAATTTTCCACTCAAATGACATAAGAACCTTCAACAACGTCGAGGAAGCTACTTCATTCATAAAAAATAATAACATAATTTCAGTTCCAGAGGACACAGACTGGTCATCATCCTCTAAATTAAAAAGATCTTCTGAAAAAAACAACTGGACTGATGTGAGGAAGGAGAAATTAAAAAGTGAACTACAGGCGCCACAAATTCTCTCAAAGTATCAACTAAGGTATGATTACATACCTAAACATTCAAAAAGTATGTATTCTCAACTCATTTTTTCTTGTCATTAAGAATTCTTTCACTCTCACTCAAAACTCCTTTGTATTTTGCTGTGTAATACAAATGTTTATTCATTTTCCTTTAAGGGTTCCTAATACTATGGTTTAATTCTAGCTCAATATAGTTTATGTGATGGGAACTTTGATAATTTTTTCTTAGTAGTATATTAGTTTAGTTTAATTTTTCTTTTTTTTTTTGAACTAGCATGTCACTGAATTGGTGTATTCTTCTTGTTTATTTACATGGTGTTTCAGATGGTAAAAAGCACATTTACAAAAAAAATAGAAAGTAATTCACTTAATGAGTTAGTGTTAACACTAGCCGTAAAAGTATATAGTTTTAATACTTTTTACAGTTTTTTCAGTTTAAAATAATTAAATCCCATTTGGTTAGCGTTTTAACATTCCATTTGACAGTTTACTGTCACTCTTTATCTGGGAACAGCCCCGAACAATTTGAGTGCTGCCTTATCTCGCAGACGAAAGATTGTCCTCATCTTGAGTGTAAATTCAATGGCACTGTTTTCTTCACAAAATGACTGTCAGAGGATATGAAACACAACAGACTGTAATGCGATCCCCTCCAGTAGAATCTTTAATGTATACACATATATTCCACCAGTAATTTCCCCAGATGACTTTGTTATTTTTCTGTATACCCAATAAAGGGCTATTCCAACTGCCGAAGTTTCAGCTTCCTTATCATCTGTCAAAGTGTAGCATTCATTAGTGTAATGCAATTGCTTTAAGTTAAAGAGAGATGCATTCTTTTATAGTATAAAAGAAAATTGACAAACATATGTAAATACATGGAAACATCAAGAGTCATGACAAGTCAAGGAAGTTGACCGTGGCTTTGAATCTTTTTTGTACACGGATTCTGCTGGATCAGACCTTCCTATCAGTGCTTTAGGCTATTTTATTACTTTATTCATGTTGGTTGCATTATTGCTTAGTTGATAGAGAGACGAGATTTGGAATCTTCTGCCCCATTAATGGAAAGTGTCTGGATATCCCTGTTTCCTTATATGTTTACTTGAAGTGACATGTCAAACGTGAGGGTTTCTATGAGGACCCGGGATGTTTAAGGGCAGTCTTATACTTACGCATCTCCCATTCATACCCTTTCACTTTCTTCCCTACAAATCACAGAAATAGAATAAAAGAGAGGGATAGGTTCTGGCCTGGGCTGGTATTAACAATCTTCTCCACCCAGGCCGTTCCGCCACTCCTACCCCATCAGCTGCCCTTGATAAATCCCCTGTTGAAATTGCAAACAGCTTCAACTCCTTCTTTACTGAAATTGTCCAGTCTCTAGCTACCCATCTCACTCCACTGGACACAAACACCAGCTCTGGCACATCTAGCCCTGATCCACCCAGCAACCAACCCACCTTTACCTTTCAAACTGTACCTACCAACCTGATCAGGACCTTACTCAAAAAGCTAAAACCTACTACACTAGCTGCCGACCACCTTCCAGCTGAATATCTTCAAAACGCAGCTGGTGCTATACACCTTCCCATTTTTATTCTGATCAACAGATCCATCTCAGAAGGATCCATCCCAGCAATATGGAAAATATCACATGTTATACCTCTCCATAAAGGAGGAAGTTCCACAGAATTATCTAACTTTAGACCTATAGCCATTCTTTCACCACTAGCTAAAATCATGGAAAGATGCATACACAAACAAATCATGCATTTTCTTATTCAAAACGGAAAGCTCGCCCACTCTCAGCATGGCTTTAGGCCATTCCACATTACCACCACTGCTCTTTTATCTTTCTCTAATGTCATCAGTCTTCATCATAACAACAACTAGCTATCTTCAGCACTCTTCCTAGATCTCTCAAAAGCTTTCAATATAGTCAACCATCAGCTACTGCTCAATACCCCACAAACCATTGGTTTAGACCAACATGCAATACAATGGTTTCACTCCTACCTAAATGGTAGACAGCAGGCTGTCTTATGTCATCCCAACTTCCTCTAACCCTAGGTATCCCACAAGGTTCCATACTAGGTCTCCTTCTTTTCTCTATCTTTATCAATGATCTGCACACCACCATCCCAGGAGCCACCTGCATCCAATATGCAGATGACTCAATGCTAATATGCTCCATCTCCTCTCCTACACAACTTCTAACCCTCACCCAGACCACTTTTAGCACAGTAGAAACATGGCTAGCTAATCGCCGCCTGTTTCTAAATCCTAACAAAACCATGCTATTACTTTTCTCCCCTAACTGTAGAATTCCTCCTCCTTCCTTCCTTCTACATCAAATCTAGCAATGACACCATTATCTCCCCTGATGACCATACAAAGCTTCTAGGCGTAATAATAGACAACAACCTTAAATTTTATTAAACATGTCAATCACACTATTAAGTCCGTCAACAAAAAACTTGGCTCCCTGTACAGAGCCAAATCTCTCCTCACCCCCCTAGCTAGGGTAGCTACTGCAAGATCACACCTCCTCTCTACCCTTATGTATGCCTCCCCTGTACTCACCAACCTATCCAAAACTGATCTCAACCAGTTATCAGGATGTTACAATCATATAGCCAAATTCGCTACAGGCATTGCTTTTAGGACCCACCATTGCCAGAACCTCAAAGCACTGGGATGGCTAGAGTATCCTACCATTCTACAGTTCAACCAGCTTATAGTAGCGCATAAAATACTCCATCAACATGATAACACCCCTACCCTCAAAAATATTCTCACCCCTCATAGTGCCCCCCAGCCATTATGCTCAGCTGATAAACTATGATACTGACCCAAAAATCCAACAACTCTGCAGGTGATGCCCTGCCAACTCAACCGGTAAACTCTGGAATCTACTCCCTCCTACCATTACCAAGAAAACCTCACTAACCTTATTTAAAAGAGAACTCAAAAAATACCTCACATCTCATTGGCTGTGCTCTTGTTCTAAACCTGACTAACAACTTTACTAATACTTGTCTTGCTACCCAACCTGCTGTTTAGTTAAGTATCTATCTATGCTTCATAGCATTTGATGTCTAAGCACTGTGAATTATGAGATCTGATTGTATTCTATGTTCACATTTTCTGATAGTCTCTGCCAATCAGATGTAAGTCTGCACATTGTGTATACTGATATCTGCCTGTATTCTTTGTCTATATTTTTCTAAACATGTCTGCCTGAGTTTATCACTCAGTGATGTATGTACTGTCGGAATGGTTCTTTGTAAAAAAAAAAAAAAAAAAAACAATAAGATGACTGACTGCTCATAGGCAAGACTAGTCTTCTCAGATGGTGGTTTCTTTTAGTTTAATTAAATATGCCTTTGACGATGTGGCTTTATTATAGATTTGGATTAGGTCACACAAGGCTTGTAACTCATATGGCATGTCAGTTAGAGGTGACACACTTTTATGATAGCTGCAGAGTTACTGTTTAGTATTCTGTGCATACTAATCATTGCAATGCACAGTGGATATAAAACTAACATAGTCTGTTTCACTTTACTCATGTTGTCTGATATCAATAGAGTTGAGGTAAAAAAATAGGATATACAGTTTTTGTTCTTAAAAATAGGTAAAGTTGATTTAACAAACAAGTGTTCACCTTCACATCTAATTGATGTCAACCACCCTGTTCAGTGAGTAAGATACAACCATATATATGCTTTGTTGGTAGTTTCTTTTCACAGTTTAGAAGTCATATACAGTGGATTAATAGACTCTATTATTTTCTTTATTAAAAGGTATATATACAGTAGTACTGATACAAATTAAATCATCAGTGAACTCATTTGTAATTCATTCCATTAATTTCAGCTGCTGTTAGAAGTGTTTACCTTATTGCTTTGTTAATGTTTATGGACCCCAAATGTCAAAGCCAATGCAATGAAATTTGGAAAGTGCTTTGTAAATAGTATAAGAGTTTATAATATTTAACACTCTTTGGTAGATTTTAACTTAGTAGACATGCTTCATTCTTGAAACAAAGATTTATTGTTGCCATGTTCTTGCTAAATACATACAAATTATATGACTGTTGCATATTAGAAATTTTGTTATTATAGCACAAACCTATATTCAATGATACATAGTTCATATTACATAGTTTAGTAGGGATTACAGAAGTTCATATAAGCTATAGGGTCTTTAACACAATGTAGTTCCTCACAAGTAATGTAATCTAATGTTTAGTTAAGCTGTTTATTCTTGAAACTAGTTTAATAGCATTTGACAAAAAGTATTATTCATTACTTATCACTTCTAGTGGTATGTCAATCCCAGAGCTGTTAGACATGCTACACTTAAAGAAATCCCAATCTCTCTGAACAACACATTCCAGGGATCTAAACCTTGTCGCCACAATAAACAGAACATGTTGGAGGGATAGATTCCTGTGCCAGAGACTTTCCATACTCTGGAACAAACTACCCATTAATTTCAAGCAAAGCAAAGCTCCTCATTGGCCCTCTTTAAGAAAAACCTTGACGACTGGATGGGAAATAGAAAATTCATCCCAGGGATCACTTCTGCGGCACTGCTTGACAGGGGCACAGGAAAATAATTTTCTTGGGTGGCGAAAGCCAGGGAACCTTTTTGGCTAGACTTATATAGGCCCCAGGGCTGATAGCCTAGTACCTACCTATGAACCTATAGATAGGATTACTTTATATTGTAATATTTGTTTCTTTGATTAAGATAAAGTACAAACATTCATCAGTTATAAATAAAATCAAAGCCTTTGATACAGTCAGCCACCCCCTACTAATATCTAAACTTGCTCATCTCAACCTCTTTTCATCCTCCCTACACTGGTTCAGTAGTTACTTTTCCGACAGGCAGCAATCTGTTAAATGGTTATCATCTTCTTGTCCATTTATACCTGTCCCAACTGGGGTAACCCAAGGCTCAATCCTGGGTCCCCTCCTGTTTAACATCTTTACCAATGACCTCATAACCTCCTGTAAACAGTCTTCCCTCATTCAATATGCTGATGACTCTACCCTCATCTCCATTTTTGACAACATATCCGAACTCCATACTGCTACCCAAAATGCCCTTCTTTCCACAGAACAATGGTTATCCAATAATGTATTCATCCTTATCCCAAAAAAGACTAAGCTCTTACTCTTCCTTCCTCAATTACTCACTTATCACAAATCTACCTTTACTATCACATCCTCCAACAACACTATAATCCAACCAGAATCCCATTCAAAACTCCTAGGTGTCATCATAGATGATGAACTCAAATTTAACCTACACCTGTTACAATGTATAAAAAAGACACATCAAAAGCTCGGTCTCCTGTATCACAACAAAACATTTCTGACCACAAATTCTAGACCAGTCCTTGCTCAAGCTCTGCTCCTCCCCTCCCTTCTGTATGCTGCACCAGTATTCCCCAACATCCAATCTACATCCTTGAACAAATTACAACAGACTTATCACAAGCTAGCCAGATTTGTCACTAACTCTCCATATAACTCACATCACTGTCTGGCCCTGAACTCTCTCCAGTGGCTTGAATTCACCCATCTGCTACTACTAAGACAATTCCAAATTCTACACTCCATCCTCTACAAACCAGTATCCTGTCCTGCTCTCTCAACACTCATCTCAGTCTATTCTCCACCTTGGACTCTTCGTACCTCTAATCAGCAATTACTTGACAGCTACCAACCCAAAAAAGCAGTAGGTAAACTCCTATACAAACACTCCAAGGCTTGGAATAAACACTCACTAGAGATATGTTCCACCATGCACCCATCTCACTTTAAAGAAAAAAATCAAACTTCATCTACTTAACTGTAAACTCTGCCCCTGTCAACCCCCCACTTAACTGCCATTACCCTCCTTTCTCATCCTATTTTCTAACACTCCCTCTACTTCCAATGTACTCCATTATGGGTATATAAACTAACTAAATCAAATGCACTGTAAAAACTCGTGCTGTAAGCATGTAAATATTTGTGTTACTCTGTACAAATATGGTGCCTTTGTTTCAAGCTTAGTGTGTATTATCTTTGTAAATTGAAATGATCTATTCTTAATACTTTTTACTTATTGATTGTTAAACTTCTGCATAGTATTTTTTTTGGAGCTTTTCTCCTTGGGTCTCCACTGAAAATGGGCCACTAGCCCAGTTGCACTAACCTGGTTAACAAATGTCAATAAATAAAAATACATAAATAAATTAGACTTACAATTTGAAAACTTTTATTATATTTCAGGTCTACGTGTCATCAAATCTAAGTCCAATTTTATGTTATTAGATAAGAAAAATGATATTTATTTAAACATAAATCATATAATTGGTAAACAGGTTTCCTCTATAAACTATTTAGGGATAGTATTATGTGAAAACGTAGATTTAACTTTAACCAGAAACTATAATAATATTGTGAGTATTGTAAAAACACATATTGAAAATAGAATAAATTGTACTTAAAATTTGGGGATAGTTTGCAACTAATTAAGATAGTTCTACTCCCAAAAAATAAATTATATAACACAAGCTATTCCCATGATTCCCAATAAAAAACTTCTAAAAGAAATAAATAAAATTCTTGTAAATTAAAATTTTTATAAATTTCCTTTGGTTTCCAAAAAGAAACAGAATAACCTTCTTAAATCACATAAGACCTTGGGATTTAGGAGGGATTAATTTTCCAGATTTAGAGACCTACATGAAAGCATCCATTTTTAAAATAGTCATAAATTGGATAGATCCAAAATTCTTTTACCATGGAAGTCTATACATACTATCATCTTTATAAATGAAAATAAATTAACTAAAAATCTATTACTAAATGAACACAATAATAAACTTTGGCATATTCATTGTGTTAATATGCAATATAATACATTTAAACATACTAATATGAATTATATAAATTACATTTACAATTTATTTAGAAGTTTTATTAATAACAATACTGATATAAAATTATGGTTGGAACTATTAATGGTGGAAATTGAAAAGGGTAATTGTGAGGTGGAGTTCAGGGAAGAGTTGAGACAGGCACTGGGTGGCAGTGAAGAGTTACCAAATAGTTGGGTAACTACAGCAGAGCTAGTAAGGGAGACGGCTAGAAAGGTGCTTGGTATGACATCTGGACAGAGTAAGGACCACAAGGAGACATGGTGGTGGAATGAGGAAGTACAGGAGAGTATACATAGAAAGAGGTTGGCAAAGAAGAAGTGGGATTGTCAGAGAGATGAAGAAAGTAGACAGGAGTATAAGGAGATGAGGTGCATGGCAAAGAGAGAGGTGGCAAAGGCTAAGGATAAGGCATATGAAGAGTTGTATGAAAGGTTGGATACTAAGGAGGGAGAAAAGGACCTGTACCGATTGGCTAGACAGAGGGACCGAGCTAGGAAAGATGTGCAGCAGGTAAAGGTGATAAAGTATAATGAGGGAAACATACTTACAAGCAAGGAGAGTGTGCTGAACAATGGAGAGAGTACTTTGAGGGGCTGATGAATGAAGAGAATGAGAGGGAGAAAAGGTTGGATGATGTGCGGATAGTGAATCATGAAGTGCAATGGATTAGCAAGGAGGAAGTAAGGATAGCTATGAAGAGGATGAAGAATGGAAAGGCTGTTGGTCCAAATGACATACCCGTGGAAGCATGGAGGTGTTTAGGTGAAATGGCAGTGGAGTTTTTAACCAGATTGTTTAATGAAATTTTGGAAAGTGAGAGCATGCCTGAGGAATGGAGAAAAAGTGTTTTGGTACCGATTTTTAAGAATAAGGGTGATGTGCAGAGCTGTAGTAACTACAGAGGGATTAAACTGATCAGTCACAGCATGAAGTTATGGGAAAGAGTAGTGGAAGCTAGATTAAGAAGGGACATGATGATTAGTGATCAGCAGTATGGTTTCATGCCGGGAAAAAGCACTACAGATGCGATGTTTGCTCTGAGAGTGTTGATGGAGAAGTACAGAGAATGTCAGAAGGAGTTGCATTGTGTTTTTGTAGACTTAGAGAAAGCATATGACAGGGTGCCTAGAGAGGAGTTGTGGTATTGTATGAGGAAGTCGGGAGTGTCTGAGAAGTATGTAAGAGTGGTACAGGATATGTACGAGGGTAGTGTGACAGCGATGAGGTATGCGATGGGAGTGACGGATGCATTTAAGGTGGAGGTGGGATTACATCAAGGATCAGCTCTGAGCCCTTTCTTATTTGCAATGGTGATGGACAGGTTGACAGACAAGATCAGACAGAAGTCCCCATGGACTATGATGTTTGCAGATGACATTGTGATCTGTAGTGAGAGTAGTGAACAGGTGGAGGAGACCCTGGAGAAATGGAGGTATGCTCTAGAGAGAAGAGGAATGAAGGTCAGCAGGACTAAGACAGAATATATGTGTGTGAATGAGAGAGAGGATAGAGGAATGGTGAGGATGCAATGAGTACAGGTGGTGAAGGTGGATGAGTTTAAATACTTGGGATCAATAGTTCAGAGTAATGGTGAGTGTGGAAGAGAGGTGAAGAAGAGAGTACAGGCAGGATGGAGTAGGTGGAGAAGAGTGTCAGGAGTGATTTGTGACAGACGAGTACCAGTAAGAGTGAAAGGGAAGGTCTACAAGAGGGTAGTGAGACCAGCTATGTTATATGGGTTGGAGTCAGTGGCACTGACAAAAAGGCAGGAGTTAGAGCTGGATGTGGCAGAGTTAAAGATGTTAAGATTTGCACTGGGTGTGACGAGGGTGGAAAGGATTAGGAATAAGTATATTAGAGGGTCAGCCCAGGTTGGAAGGTTTGGAGACAAAGCCAGAGAGGCAAGATTACGTTGGTTTGGACATGTGCTGAGGAGGGATGCTGAGTATATTGGGAAAAAGATGCTAAGGATGAAGCTCCCAGGTAACCGGAAAAGAGGATAGCCTAAGATAAGGTTTATGGATGTGGTGAGAGAGGACATGCAGGTGGTTGGTGTGACAGAGCAAGATGCAGAAGACAGGAAGAAATGGAAACAGATGATCCACTGTGGTGACCCCTAATGGGAACAGCTGAAAGAAGATGATGAGCTCCCTAAAAAAATTATGTAATAAAATTCATAGGAACACCCTTAATATATGGGAAACAAAAACCTTTACATGCTGGCAGCACTGTATAAAGAATCTGATGATCCTAGATATCCAACAATTAAAAAATACATATGGTTTATCAAGCTCAGACTGGTTAGTTCTTCATAGTATACATTCATATGCACAAGATCTATGCAGAATAATTGATCATTCTTGCTTTAAATCTATGCCTAAACTTATATTCTTCATGCATGAAGTATTATATAAAGATATTAATTAGACAGATTTAACATCGAGATTATATAAAATTTTAATTAATTATAAAGTCAATTCCAATCAAAATTATTGGAATTTTATCACTAAAGAGCACTCAATAAGTTTATCAATTGAAAATAAAACTAATCTTCTGTACTCCATTAAATTAACCTCTAATTTACAAATGTGGAAGATTTTCACGTGGAAATTTCTGCACAGAGTGTTTTATATGTCCAACAAGATAGCTAAATTCAACTCTTCTTAAAATGTCATATGTTGGAGATGCTCACTAAGTTGTGTAGCTGACTGGTCACATATTTTTTTATGATTGTATAAACATTAAGAAATATTGGGAAGAGATTTGTAAATTTCTTCAAGCCATCTATACAGATTCATTTGTCTTAACAAAGTCATTGATTCTTTTGAATATTAATGAAAGTATTGTAATGAATAATAAGGATCTTTATCTTCTTTGGACTATACTAGCAGTAGCTAAGAAATGCAACAAAAGAAAATGGAAATCCTCCTCTGAACCTACTATTGAAGATTTTCTAACTTTATTGAAAGAAACTGCGCTGATGGAAACAAAAGTCAAGGAACTGAGAATATTTCCTAAAAAATGGACCCTTGGGAGAAAGTTCTCTCCCTTACTGAGACACTTAAAATAGCTACAATCTCTTCTGATTGAGAGGAGAGAGAGCAAGAATTACTTTGACAATGTGTAACTCAGCCATTTTCACATATTGTTTCCTTTTATTGAAGGTCAGCTGTATATATTGTACATAGTTTGGTATAAAATGTACTCATTCAGAAAATGTAATTGTTAATATTGTTATATTTGAAAAATAATAAAAATTATTTGAGGGGGAAAAAATTCTCAAGTCGATGTTTTCTAACATGATTGCTATTCTCATATGTCCCTGTAATTAAGTGTTGTCTCTGCCAGTTCAGCCTGGATTGTAAATTTAAAGGGTCTACAGACCAGTTTGTTTACATAACTAACAAATGTAATAAATAAATGAATAAAGCTTCTTGAATGCCATTAGGTAATAAGCTTTGTAATCAAACCAGTAAACCTAAGGAACTGTTTGCACTTTTGCACCATGCAGTTGTTGAAGAAAAAGTAGAAATGTTCTGAGTTAAACAAATTAGAATGTATTTTCCAGATAGATTCGATCATGAAACTCTAAGACTGAAGTAGTTGTCTACCATTCATATACATCATTATTTCATTACCATGTTACTATGATCACCACATCCCACTCATTTAAAATCCAGATAGAAGTGAGTGCTGCTTATATATGTCTGAGCTTTTAATCAGTGAAACTTGGCAATTTCTGGATAACTAAATTGAAGACATGTCAATGGATGAATTTAAAAGTACAGTAAGCACATTTTGAGCACTGTTAATAACACACTGCACACTACAAGCCTGCAGATTTTTGTACTTTGAATGTGTGGTGGTGTCAAGGAATGGGTATGTGAACCGCTTGTCAATACAACAAATGAGAAAGAAGCTGCAAAGCTGTGATAGTTGTTGATTTGGGTTATAAGATATAGTACAATCATCAATGACAGCATTATTTTGGAATATTCTCTACTTCATCACTCTAGAGAATGCCAGACATTTCTGTCCCTCAGATGTTGTTTAAAAATGTTGCATCTAGTTTACGACACTGCTAATTTTAATATTCAGTTTTAATACCTATTAGAATAGATTCATGGTGTTCTTGCTATTGTATATGCTGATTTATTATTTAACATTTCATTTGTGGTTCATCCTGACAGTAGGAAGTCCCAAACATTAGCAAAAACTTTTATTTTATATTTCTGTCTGTTGTTTTAATATGTACTGTGATGCCCGCGCACTGGCCCAGTAATCAAGGAGCCTCAATCCTCACCACTAGCACCAGTGAGGGGCGTGCACATTGGGGAGGATAAGTATACACACACAGTAAAGTACAATTTCCCTTAAGAACACACAGAGATCACAGTCAGTCTGGGTCTGGTTTCTCCATTTCTCCCCAGATCTCCAATAAGACTGGCACAGCTATAGGGTTCAGATCACAGCCAAGTAGTCAAGCCAAAACCTCCAGTACCCTCTCTGTCCAACAAGTGCTTCGTGTCCCTGCCCAAGTAACTGACAAACACACACTTTGAGATTTGGTTTATATATAAACACACAGACACTCCTGGGGAAGGCTGGCACAGGTTCTCCAGCTGGGCCCCCTCCTACCTGGCTATAAGGTAGTAATCACTGCCATCAACTACTCTTATCAGCTACTAATAAGGGCCTTCCCAAAGGGTGTCCAGTTTCACTATGTAATATTACTGTTATCCAAATAGTAAGTGTGACTAACCAGCAAGACTATTGTAGTGGCTTGGACAGTATCACCAAATACATGCAAGCACTCTCTAAGAGCTTAAATTATCTCTACATAAAACAGCCACAGTTGAAAGGTTTAAAAATATTTAATAATAAATAAAAACACAAGACAAATTTCATCAATTTAACAGAGTGCTAATCAAGAGCTCAGAGATCACAGGAAACTTTTAAAACAATATTGTAGGATAGTCTGACATAAATATAGAAAACAGCTATACTAATCTGGCTAAATTTCTATATAACTCTAAGTGAGATACTAAGTTCTAAATAACTACTTAGATACACAGCAAAGCAAGTGCCCGGTGAGTTGTTGTCAGCTTTAGATAAAATCCAAAATGCTCTCCTTTCTTTCTGTCCTTAAATTGATAACACAGTACTGCTGAGTCATTTCAGATTACAGCATTCTTAACAGTTCTGATTTAGTTTCTCAGGCTCGCAGAACTTAAAATTTGCATTTCTTTTTGTAATCTAAACCTGCAGGAAGCCACGGCATCAAAAGGCATTTTACATGTAAAATCTAGTAATTAACTCTTGTCCTAAGACAATAGAAAGAATTCCCCAGTCCAGACATCCTGTCTCTGAGCTTGAGATCAAACAGTCCTAAAATGCTTGAATTATTAGCCTTCTTCCAGTGGGGTGCACTGTGGCCACATTCTTGAAGCATAGAACACAACACAATGTTCCTACATTTGTTACACAAGCCTGTGGATCCTATTAATATTTACAAGGACATAGAATTAGTTACAAAAATTCTATCTAGCTAGGCTGGCAACCTTCACATGTACCATAGTCTGAATGAAGCATACACATATTATCTTTCTTTGATCTGGCACTTTTTGTCTTTTCGGCTTTTCCTGGTTAGGGGTTTCCACAGCGGAACTCCCGTCTGCTAATGATTGGCAATCGATTTTTATGGTACCGAGTTGCCAGCCCGACGCCCAACCTTCAACGAAGGCACACCCATTCACTCATGTCTTTCGGAGGCCACTCGACCACGGGGAGGACATCTTTAGAACAGGGCTGCAGACTTTCTCTAGCTCACAGTTTAGATTTTTAAGTTTTATTACAATGCCACCAAAAGCAGTTATTCTCTCATTTAACTAGGAAGTAATAACATTCAGATTTAACAACTTCTATTAATTTCTGTTCTCCCTTTGATTCAAAAGATTCAAAGATTCAAAAGAAACTTTTTGTCATTTAGGACACACAATTGGTACCTAAATGAAATTTTGAGTGAAAGCTCTTTTACAAGAAAAAACAAATACAAAAAGACAAGACGTGATAGGTATTATAGCAATAACCAATATCATCGGTGTTGTATATTGAAGATTTACCCACTGCTGGTGTGGTTTAATCACAAGGGCGAAGCCAGAGTAATTAAATAAGCCAACTGTGGGTAAATCTTCAATATACCACACCACTGAGTTGGTTATTGATATTATACAATGACATTATTTAGAAAACAAATACTTACTTTTCTTAAATAATGTATTTGTATAATGCCTCCATGGTGCCCTTCCATGTTTTTCCAGTATCCTGGGGCTTTTCTGATGTACTGCATATGCGTATGGGATTTATGTTCCCATGCTTATGCAGTACTCAGTGCTGTGCAAAGGAAGCAATGGAGAAAGGAAAACCTCCACTGCTTTTTTTTTTTTTAATAAAAGAAAAAAGAAACCAGGAGACTTTTAACGTTTGGGAGAGCCGGGACAGAGAAAGTAAAAGGATAATCAGGTATGTCACTTTAGTTTTGCAGAATGTACCTGATTCCTCCCTTGTTCGTTTGAGGTATTTGGTTTTGTAAATTTATTCAAAAAAAGAAAGAAAATTAAAAATATTATGAAATATACTAATGGAAAAAAGTCCGGGCAATTGGACCTTTTTCCATTGGTATATTCTCAGATTTACAACAGGTACGCTGGTTGGTCTGACCAATCAGCGTGCTCCTTTTTGAAGACTACTGGCCAGTTACTGTATAATAAAGAATAAACAACAACTATAGTACAAAAGTAAATGTCTAGGTAGATGCCGCACATGCATGCACACTATTTATATATACTGCACAACAATGACTACTAGATGATTAACACATGAAATGAATAGTACAGTATATACCATGGTGAGATTAGGTAATATTGCACATAAGGAAGTGATTGGAATTGCACTTGAATGAGGATATATTCATTTTAGTATGCAATAAATAAATAAATAAATAAATAAATAAATAAATAGAATTACTGTGTGAATAAAAGGAAAAGAATGAGATCATAACAATCTGTTACAGTTCTGATACATCCAGATTTACATCTGCATTAATGAGACTTACTGCAGTTGGATAAACACGTTGTTATGCTTAAAGACATACAAACATACAAATATCTTAGCAACATAGCTTCTGATTGCTGATAAGGACTACTTTATTCCAAGTACAAGTCCTACTTAACAGCTTATTTTTTTATTTTTGTTTTTTATAAGAACTGCCTTGTGCATGTCCCATATATATATATATATATATATATATATATATATATATATATATATGTATATATATATGTGTGTGTATACATATTTTTAATTAGATTTTTCCCTTATAGGAACTACTTTATGCATATCCCATATATATTTTTTTTCAGTTCTGTTACAATTTTTTGTTATTACTTTTCAGTAGGCTATTCCAGTTATTCATTACAATTTCAGTGAAACTATACTTTCTCATTTATTTGAACTAATCACCTTGTATATTCAAAGTGTTTGTCTTGACCTCTTTTAATATTGTAAAGTAATTTAAATGTTTCTAGAAAGCCTCTTCTATACTTCCATGTAATCTTATGTTCATGTCACTGCCATGTTTACTTCAACTGTCTGTTATTTAATGTACCCATGAAATAGTAGCTTTAATACAGAATACAGATTAAGGCATTGTAATACCTGGCAGAATACACCATTTCACTTCAAGCTTTCAATCTGTTTTCATGGGCAAAGTCCACATCACTCCCAAATACTATCTCCCCATCATAATCCAAGAAAGGATGGAATTTTGTGCACACCTTTGCTAGCCATATGATGCCTGTGCAGATAACTCAGTCAATATGCACAAACACATGGATGGTTTGCTTATTTCCTGTACAAAGTCCACTCTTTGTGCATTTTGCCCACTTTACTGACTGCATTTGCTAACTGTGTTTTCTTGCAGCAAAAAGTCTAGACTCATGTTCAACAGATTAATTCAGCATTTGGAAATGAGCTGCATCTCAAAAGTTGTAAATGCCATATCTTTCAATCAAACAGTAAACAATATGCTAGGTTTCGAAACTTCTTAGTACAAAGGAGAAATTATTCAACTCCCCGATCAAATTTTATGTGACCAAATGTTATCTAGGGAAGCACATTTTATCCCAGAAAATTGTACTATGTGTGTATAGAACAAATGAATGATGTGGTCAGATGCATCGGGTTTACATCGTAAGTTCGAAGTTTGAAAACTTTGAATCTCATATGATCGACATCATATGAGCGAAATTTTCAAACATCAAATGTTACAACATTACAATGGAGATATCCCTTCACTTCAATGTAGTGCGATCTTGGAGTTGGTATATTTAAGTAGTGGGGGGGGGGGGGTGCAGGGGCTTGCCCCCTACGTAGAGTGTTCAGGTAGGTTTCTTTTATTTTTATTTTGTTTATATTGTACCTTTGAAGTTTGGAAACCTCACTCATATGGAGTTGACCATATGAGATTCAAAGTTTTCGGACTTCAAACATATAATATAGACCCGATGCACCAATATCTCTTCCTTACACTCCTTAACAGCTGTTATCAAAGGGGTCATCTGGCAATGGTATTAGATTAGCAAATACTAAATGATATTGCTTACTGTAAGAGTCTTGATGGCAAGCTGCAATAACCTTGCACTTCGTGTACTCACTATGCTTTTACTACTGGAAACTTGCAGGAAATTAATAAAAAGCAAATCTAGACAAAACATAAATAAAGACTTCACTGTCCACAATGAAGTACAGCTGCACTCTAGTGATATAAATACCCTATAAGAGGATCAAACTATATATATGGCTGGCTTACCAAGATGCTCATATCTGTACATGGCTGAAGAGTCACGTCTCCAGACCCTCCTTGCTTCTTCAGTGAATAGTCTGATCTGTGCCTGGCTAATTGGATGGGTATAAATCCTAATAATTTGGTGTTGCAGGAATGCTACTACAAATAAAACATATTACTGAAAACTTTTGACATGACTTGGAACTGATAGTGCACCCCTCATAAATGGAATAACCTCAAATATGATGTCTGAACTCGAATACAAAAATCTATTTTCTGGAAATTCAAGAAGAAAAGCTCAATATTCAGCATTCATTGATTATGCAGTCAGGCCTACTGACTATTCTGAACTTGTGTTTCATTAATATAGAGGATTATGATTGTTTCTCCACTCATAACCAAGTTATTATATGTCTGAAATAGAGATGTCAAGAAATTGACCTTAAGTGTCCAAGCTATTGACATACTGTGTGTCTCAAAAGTCATCTGCAGTTGTAAGGCTATTAGTCCTCAATCCCAGATAAAAATTAATTTCATAAGCTTTAAAGTTATAGCTTGTATTTTCCTTTGCTTTGCATGAGCATGTTAACTTCTTGCATATTCCAATATTGATATAATTTAAGGCTCACTGAGTCAGCCCTGTGTAGCTTATAGACAATATTTACTGAGTTCTGCTTATTGAAACATAGGCAAGGGAGGATGGTATGAGCATTTCTAGATGGGAATGACAGATTATCTGTCATCACGGTGTAAGGTCACTTTTAAAAGAACATGGAAAACTCTTCCAATAATGAGGTCAAGGGTCAGGTTTATTAAACTGAAGAATATACTGTACCTATTTTGAAGGGATCCACCCTTCTTCACAAATGCCAACTTACTGATAACTAAACTCAGTGAACTCAGCTTAGTAAAGCCCTACCACAGAGTACAAATTGTTCATATCTTTTACAGGGAAGCATGCCATCCTGTACTCCCTACTCTCTACATGCTCCCAGAGTTGGATAGGGAGAGCCATATGGAGATAGTTTAGATAAGTCAGTTGCACATCATCATCCTGGCATCCTGGACAAGTGGAGAGATATGCAGTGTGTCATGATTTGACGGTGAGAGCTAGGTATATTAGGGATACACCATGTTTACTGGTGGACGATGCCTTAGCGTCTACTTCTTTGGATACAATTCACAGTATACCTCACAGGAAAGCACTGCTGCAACAAGTAGTGCGTGCAAGGAGAAAAACAGGTGTAAGGGATGGCGATGAAGAGCTAAGATTACATAACATTGATTTTGTTGACTACCCATTGAAGATTGGAATGTTTATCAGTAAGCTAATGTTTGATTCAACAACAGATACTACTGTAGTTGTATTTACAACACTAAACAACTTATATACTTGAGCCGTGCATCTATCTGGCTTATGGACGGGACATTATTTAGCAAAGGTGTAACCATAAGGCAACTATACAGTGTTCCTGGTCTAGTTAAGTATGATACTCATAGTAAGGCTGCCTCCTTGTTGTTTTCCCTTATGTCAAAGATGTCACTACAATCATACAACTACCTATGGCACTGCACATTTCATCTGAGAATGGTTTTGATGTTGAAGTCTGTTACGTTTCTTGCGATTCTGAAGTTGTCACTCTTAAAAGTGTTAGGTTAAATGTACCTGGTGCTCGTTCTAAAGGTTTCTTGTTTTACTTCACACAGAATGTATGGCGGAATGTGCAAGCATTAGGTTTATCAACATTGTACAACAGTAAATAGTCTTTCCAATTGGCTATCAAAAGCCTAGTTGCTCTTGCATTCCTTAGGGATTCTGAAGTGCATTCTACTTTCCAATTACTCAAGGAATCATTTCCTGTAGAAGGGAGAGATATTTTAAAATGCTTCTCAGAGTGGTATGTGTATGGCAAGCAATGTAAATTTAACACTAGGACCTCCTGCAGTGTACGGCTCCCCCACTATTCCCAGTTTCTTTCTGAAACGTTAGTGATCTGAATGATTTATTCTTGCCAGGAACACAAAACTCCGTAGACGCATTGCATAGGAGACTTCAATGTCTTTTAGGTGCAAGGGGTCCAGATTTGTCTATTGCCAGCTGCTCTAGTGAGGGAGCAGGACCGTGTGGATGAACTATGTGTCAGAATGACAACAGGGTGTCCTCCTCCGCTGAAAAAGAGAAAGCTGATTTTAAGGCATCAGCAGTTTGAAACTGTGCTGGCTAATAAAGAGGCTTATTCACCTCTTTAATTTGTAATAGCAATAGGTAAACTTCTTAAACACTCACTTTAACTTTCGTTACGTCAGATGGGTGCAGCAATGTTTTCTGGGATTCACCGTGTCATGGGATTATGTATTTTGTAGAGTACTGCGGCGGCATTCGGACAGATTTATATACTTAACCCGCGGTGGTGGTGCTGCGGTAGCCTTATCGCCTCAAAGTAAGGTGCTGTCCGGTTTGATTCTCAGCTAAAGCGCCTTCTCCGTGGAGACATGCGTGAATGGGCGTATCTTCGTTGAAGATTGTGCGTCAGGCCTGGCAAGCCGGTACGTAAAAATCAACTGCCAATCATTAGCGGACCGAAGTTCCGCTGTGGCGACCCCTAATCAGGAAAAAGCCGAAAGAAACAAACATCACGTCTTTGTTGAGGATATGAGAGAGACTTATGAAGTAGATTTTACAAGAAATGTATGTTTATGTTCTTTAAAGTTGTGCTATTTATTATTCCTGCATACAGCTCAACACTGGTCTTTGGGACCATGGATATACCGATCTTAAAACTGCTTTGTTTCACCATATGTTTGTTGCTATAATCTGTGGTTTGTTTGTTTAGTTGTGGAATGGTAAAGCGAAAACCACTACGGTGACGCGTAAAGATACGGCTTAAAAACAGTACATTCTACTATGTCACTTAACTTGGTGTGGAAATTGCTGTGTCTTTTGGTGTTTTGAAATTCGTACTTGTGATAGTCGCTATTGTGGAAGTTCGTTGTATTGCAAGTTCCTTTATTTCATCGGCTTTTTCATATTTCGGTCTAAGTAGACTCATATATAGGTATACACACACACACACACACACACACACACACACACACACACACGCAAGTGTGTGCATTCATGCAGCAACTACATGGCTACAGCTAAACAGTCACAGTACTAACAAGAGTGTGTCCTGATGCCATGGAGCAGGTGTTTCATGGCTTCCATATTGAAAAATGACATCCAATGTATCAAAGAACAGAAGAGCGTGCTTTTGATGCTTTACCAAAGAATCAAATGAAAATAAGTTCCTCATCTCACTGGTACATTTAGTATTGTAGGATAGTACTAATTTAGGATCATTTAAATGCGAGGAATAGTCTACAAAATATTTCAATAAATTAAACTGATAACCATAGTGTAATGGTTAAAGTCTTTACCTCCCAAATACAAGGTACAGGGTTTGATACCTAACAACAGGTTAGTGGCTAAATGTGTAATAGTTTGCAAACTGTTATCCTTGTATTTAAATATGAACAGACTAGTTAAAATTGAAGGTGTTAGGTCACTTTCTTTTCAAAAACTTGTTTTATAATATCACTGCTTCATTTTTAGGAAATAATAAATAACCCTTATCTTCTAAAAAGACTTGTGATTAATCTACTTTTTTGGCTGACATAAAGACCACAATTTCTACCTTTCAAGTCAAGTGTAATCTTTCAACAACTGTACAACTCTCTCTGTATAGATATTCCTTCATAAAGAAGTGTTTGACGGCAATGGAGCAGGCACGGGAAGCATGTATTTGATGTAGCAACTGAGGTATATGAATTGTCAGGGAGGAGACAGTCGGTCGCCCAAAATGAAATAAACTACTTCAACAACTTGTACTGTCCAGCTGGATGACAAGGGTCAGACAGGTAGGTGCAGTTTGAAGAACTGACATGTTTACCATTGACAATATAAGATGTATGACACTACAAGATATGTGCTTAACTAAACTTTTTTAAACTTACCTGAACTCTCTAACAATCACTTCTGAGCATAAAAAGTGCCTCAATGGCCATCCATTGTTTATTATGTTATAGCACAAAGTGTTCAAAAGTAAGGTTTAAACAGTACAGACTAATTCATTCCATGGTGTCAGATCAAAAACAGTATATAAATCATCTTAGGCACTCCAAATAAATTGCATTTTGCAAAGTGGCCATACTAGGTGAAAACTGGCTGAAGCAGAAGCCATTATGCAGCACATTGCAGAAAATCATAATTTACAATTATATTTTTATAGTCAAAGTTTTCAGCCATGTTTGCACATACCACCTCTTCATAGCAGGGCAAACTAAACTGGTAAAGAACCAGAAAAAAAAACTGGTAACCATGTTTGTGTGGGATATTATAATGCAGTATTTACTGTGGGGACAACAACAGCTAGATATTACATATCAGTGGTGGATTCAGTCACTGTACCGTTACCTTCCATTAGCTGCATGAGGAGATTCAAGCAGCAGGCTGCAATCATGTTTACTGAGTTATGCTGCAAAAAAGAAAGTACAGTATCTTGTTGCTTTGGACTGCTGACAAAACAACTTCCTATCAATATATGTTGATAATAAAGGTACAGATATTTTTGATGCTTGGTCTCTACCTTTCTAAGTAAAATATGCTATCCTCTTAATTCACAAATTCTGAGCAATGTTTTATACCAGCAGTGACTATTATTTATTTGATAGATACAGGTTTCTTTAAAAATGTTAGAGGGCAGATTGATCAGAACAGTTTGCAACTAAGCTGAAAGTTGCTTATAAAAGGTTATGATTATGTGGTGATGAAACCACGTATTATTTGCAAAAATTGCTCCCAATGTATGTGAAAACTAATATTGTGTAAGAGGTAACAGCAGAATAGGCGAAAGATATCACACGCTGCTTTGAACTGAACAATACTTCTACTGTGAACATTCAAGCAGTAGCAAGGAAGCTTAGCACATGCAGTAATTCACAGAGCACCAAAATAAAGCTCTACAAAGACCATAATGTTGAAAAAGATTACATACAGGCTAAAATACATGCTTTGTTTGCTCAGGATAACAAAGTACCTGGTAAATGTCAGTGTCATACCTCTCAACTGTCCAGATTTTCATAGAATGTCCAGATTTTTGACTCATATTTTTGGTCTGTTCCTCATAAAATTTGTGGTTTTCTAGCAAATCACCAGGATGATCTGAGGACTGAAGTCACTAAATAATGACGTGCATTTCAGTTTCACACTTCAAATCCTTCAGAAAATGTATATTTAAACAAACTCTGTTACTCTAGCAACTTTCTAAATTTATAAGAGCAGTATTTAAAATGTGTCCCTATTTGTGGGCCTTTGTTCCCCCATTTTGTCAGGCTTTATCCAAATTTCTTGCACTAAGAGGTTGAGTGGTATGGTCAGTGTAAAAAGTCTCACAGGTTTCTGTGTTCTACAAAAGCGTAGAGATGAACCTATAAAACAAAAGTCTGAATCATGCTATGCAACATGCTGGCATAGGAAAGGAAATACTGCTGCTTGTTGATTTAGGAGTAAAAGAGTGACAAGGCAAGGCACTAGATCAAGTCTTTGCAAGAGTGTACACTTGTCTTCAAAACTGTCACATCACATTTATGCTGGACATTGATACGTAAGTTAATATAATTCCAGTAACTATGTTTTGTACCTTCTTTAAAAAGCTGCCACTATGGAAATGTATAAAGCTTGACAGGTTATGGAAGTGAAGTAGTGGATGTAAAGGGTTATTGCAGTATGTATTGCCAGTCCAAGGACAGAAAACTATTTATGAATTTTACATAGAGAACATAAATGCACAGCCAGTGCTATGGTTCAAGACATGTTCAAACCTAATATTGTAAGCT
Organism: Protopterus annectens; assembly: GCF_019279795.1. Lineage (NCBI taxonomy): Eukaryota > Metazoa > Chordata > Ceratodontiformes > Protopteridae > Protopterus > Protopterus annectens. The sequence goes on along the minus strand of NC_056743.1, from coordinate 1,929,190,244 downwards.
AAGGGTAAAGCAAATGCACTGAATATAATTTTTGGAAGAATTCACTGATGAATTTCTAAGCATTGGACAGCTCCCTGGTGAATGCAATATACACATTGATCTGAAACTGCATCTGTTGTTAAAGATTTCCATCATCATTAAAGACTGGCTTAAAGAAACTACAAATTTATCAGAGTTAAAAAGATGGATGAATTATTTTGTGGTTGTTAAACAAACACACACACACACATGCGCACGCGCACACACGTGCGCACGCTCGCAAACACATATGCAAGCTCAGTTAGATCCCACAGACTTGTGCAAAACTATCAAAAGATCACATTATCCTTTACCTATTTTTGACCATATTACACCTAAGCTGGCAGGTACAAACCTCTTCCTTGTATTTGCTACTTGTTCAGGCTACTGGGCTATAAATTTAAAAGTTTCCAAAGATTCAGATAATCTCACTACATTCAGTTGCATATTTGGGAGATACATCTTTTTTTGTTTACAACTTGGTTTGATTTCAATGGAAAATGAGTTTCAGAATAAAACAGATAAAGCTTATGAAGGTCTTGAATGTACTGCAGGCATTTCACGTGAAGAGTGTTTGGTCAGAATAAAGATTAACATGATGAGAATTTTCATGCAGCATTGCACGGGTAAGCATAACGTGACAGACAAGGACACTCTACTTCTGAATAACTAGTCAGTGCCAGTTGGATCAACAAGTAGCACACTTATTTTTGATGCCAGAAGATTAGAAGACTGCTGGTTCTATTCCCACACCAACTGCTTGGATTCAGTTTCTAATACTGATACTACAGGGCGGCAAAAGGGCAGTGTATGCTTTTCTTTCGTTGAGATATGAAACTGAGGACCCATTCATCTGAGCTGGTGGAATGGCACTTAACACAAAGAGTAGGGCATACTTTATTAAACATTCTAGTCAAAATCAATTACAGTTCAACAGCTTCACAAACAGTTTTTCAATTCAGTGTATAAAGATACCCCCAACACTCTCATCACATCAAAATGATTATTTTCATATTCATCACATCATTCTGAATCTTTATAGCAATCAATAGTTGTGCCCTGTACATATATATGTTTGGTAACCTACTTAGTAGTTCTACCCTGTACATTTATCTGTTTGGTAACCTACTTAATAGTTGTGTCTTGTACATATATATGTTTGGTAACCTACTTAATAGTTCTACCCTGTACATATATATGTTTGATAACCTACATAATAGTTCTGCCCTGTACATTTATCTGTTTGGTAACCTACTTAATAGCCCTGCCCTGTACAAATATCTGTTTGGTAACCTACTTTAGCCCATTCTCCCTTCACCATTTTTCATTACTTAGCACTTTTCCCCATCTCCCCTTCAACAGCACCCACAACCTTTGAACTATTTTGCCTTATCATCTAATGCTTTCCTTTGGATATTATTTTCAACACAGCTATATAACAAAATGTTTTCATCTATACTTTTTGAATAAGGAACCTCTGTCGTTTTGCCAACATTTTCCAGAAACCTTTAAATCTATTATAGTCAAAGAATAAATAATTGTTTCACGTACTCAATACACTTTATATATATATATTTCAGTTCTTTTACTTTATATTTAATTTCTCCCTTTACTGGAATCCTGTTATGTGCTAGCTTCAATGGAAAAACATATCCCATACCTCAGACTCAACTTTTTTTTTTTAATATATTTTTCCTATGCTTTATCCCGACTTTTCCCATTTGGGTGCTGCAAAGTATTTTCACAATGTATTTTCTATTGTCAATTTTTTTTGTTCTCCACATACCTCTTAATTTCCTCCTTCCATATACTCCATTTTTCCTACATACTGCACTGTACTATTTCCCCCTGATAAACTTGCACCTTTTAATTCTTCCACAAAGTCTTTATAATTTATCTTTATTAACTTCTACACTATATTTTTGACCCATCACTGTCTTCACCTTAAGTCTCAAATTGAAAGAGCTTATGACCTGAATGGATGTGCCATATTCAATTCCGTCTTCTTCCTACATATAAATTACTACCCTTTTTATTGGGTTCAGCTATGACCATCATATTATCGGAAACAATGTTCATAGGTTAATTGGCAAGTACTAGGCAATTGGACCATTTCAAGCCGAGCCAAAAGCTCTGTTAAAACTTTCTCTCTAGCCTCAAGGAGGGCAAAACAATATAGACAATGTGAGAATTTGAGGCTGCCATCCAATTACCTAGGTTTATCTTGAAGGTGATAAGGGTGCTGCTCTGCCTGACATGTAGTTGAAGTTTGTTCCAGAGGTGAGGGATATGTTGGGATATGAATCTATCATGCCAACATGTCGTATTTATCTACTGATGAAGGTTTAGTTCCATTAACCAAGTATCCAATATACCATTAGTTCTGCGAAGGAATAGGAGTTCAAATAGAGCTGGGTCTTTCATGGCATGAAAGGCTAGTCATAGAGGAACTGTAAGAGACTGAGTACAGAGAAAGGGCTGCCAGTGTCTCCTGATAACCAAGATTTCTGAGGCCAATGATTTTTTTAATTATGAATCTCTGAGGTCTCCCAAATTGTATGATATGTTTAGATAAATACCATCTCTGAAACATTTCCTACAACCCTACTCTAATAATTATAATCTTCACTCATCTAACAAAGACTTGCTCCTGGTTACCAAATCATCCAACTCACGAGATGACTCTCTGTACTCAAACTTTGTTGCAAAAAACTGGAATACCCTCCCTCATAGTATAAGAACCATAAATAAACTCAATCAATTCAAAAAACTTCTCAAAATACACCTATATGAATCATGGCTTTGCTCATGTAAAACTCCAGGTTAGATACCATCTTACCCACAATTAGACTTAAATACGCCTAACACAACTATACTACCTACAAACGTATCACTTGTAGTTACTACTATTCCTTTATAAACAATCTCCTTCTTACCTGTTTTTTTCTCCACTGAAGTATTATTAACAATGCTTACCATGTTAGGTGTATCTCTGTGATAATTTAACTTCCTATCTGACTTCTATGTTTTTTGTATATACATAGGTTATGCATGTCATGTTCTGTTTTATTACTGTTTTATTTTTATTACTATTCTGTTACTATGTTTTTTCTGTTAAGAATTTGATTGGAGCTTTTCTTCCCGGGCCCCTGCTGAAAATGGGTTCTGTCCCAGTCGGACTGTCCCAGTAAATAAATAAATAAATAAATGCCAAAAGGTTATATTCAATAATGGGTCTGATAAGATATGACTAAAGGGTATTTAAGACTTCTCTGGATCTAGTGGAGATGCCTCTGGAAATTAGATGGCGGGACAAAAGGCTTTGCCAACTACTGTGGAGACATGATGGTCAAATGATAAGGAATTATTAACAAGAGTACCCATATCCCTTCCAACAGTGTCTGATTGGAGGGATGCAGCTTCTATACAGTAAATTAACTGTTTTGTTTACAAAAATCATCTATGTTACATTTTTCTACATTTAATTTGAGACCAATGTCCTTGCACCAATTGTTAACATAGTCTAAACCATGCAATTGTGAATTAGGTGAAGAGTGAATAACAACACCCAATTTACAATTATTTGCAAACTTAGTTAACCAATGACCAGAAGTGCTGGTCTGAAGGTCTGAGAAATATATGCCAAATAGCAGAGGGCCCAAAACTGATCCCTGTGTGTGTTCTCATCCGTTCTACCAGCATACTTTCTGGTACTAAATCTGCCTAAAATATCCTACTTTCCTAATGCAACTGATTTCACCAATAAACTTTCTTGTTATGTGACGTTATAGACCTTCTATAGGTTAGTTATTGTCTTAATTTCTCTAATCCGTATTTACCCCAAGAGCCTTGGACAAATTTCCCTGCATCAGAATGTATATCATCTCACATCTCCACTGAAAATAGGCCATTGAGCTAAATGGACTAACCCGGTCAACAAAACAAAACAAAAAAAAAAAAAACATATAATTTATTAATTCTAAAAAAGGTGTCATTTGAAATAAATGAGGTTAATTATGTTGGGCATGTTCCATGAATGAAGGAATAAAGCCAGATCCAAGAACTAAAAGCCATTAAAGGACAACCATACTAAAAAGAAAAGAAGAAAAATGCATGTTTTATCATAGCTTGAACTTTTTGCAATACTAACCTTCCTGCATCACTTTAAGTGGTTGCTTTTATTTTCTCATTTGTTATATACCAGCATGTCTTGATAACGGAATGCCATGCTGAATTTCATTTTACAGCATGGATTTTGCTTTCCTGATTACTCCTACTGCTACTATAAATATCAGTGTTATTATAAACCATTTCATTTTATATGTTAACCATCTCAGTTTGTAGAATGATATTATATAGTATTTACTGTATGTTTTGACCATCTACGTATTATACAGCGCATTACGTGCACTCCCCAGTTTCAGCATTTTCATACCCCTGGGCAGAGCCTGAAAATGGTCCACTGGGATCAGTGCTCTGCTTCAGTTATAAACAAATACATTTATTTTATAGGGACACAGAGTGCGATGTAGTGACAGGATTGTTTACCTTGGTTCTGTTTTGCCTATTTTTGTGTGTTCATTTGTTTTAGTGCATCAGTCAGTCTTTGTCAAAGAGTCTGCTTTTGTTAATGGACATCTCTGCCATATAATTTTCAGATACATTTGTATACTAGGCTTGAAAGTGTTAGCCATTTTTCATAAACGTAGTGTTACATCACAGTGTCTAGCTATGGTTTGAAATTTGACTAATAATTTATACGCAGAATAATATGAGATGGTTAGGGCCATACTCCTTAATGAACCATTATGATTATAAACTGAAAAAAATGTTTATCTTATCTTGATGTTTAACTCAATAATAATGTCCCTGCTCTTATAGGTTCATAGGTTGGTACTGGGCTATCTGTCCGAAGGCATATATTAGCCCAGCCACATTGTGCGGTATTCACCGCCCCTTTAGTAGTTCCCTAGACCCTTGTACTAGCAACTAGTACCCTTGGCCCCTATCTAGTAGTGCTGTTGGTGTGATCCCTGGTGTGAACTTTCTGTTACCCATCCACTCATCAAGGTTCCTCTTGAAGAGTGATAGTGAGGGGCTCTGTCTTATGTAGATCGGGACCCTAATCCATAGTAAGGGAAGTATCTGCGAAGGGAATCTATCCCTCCAGCATGTTTTATTCATTGTTTTATATCCCTAGAGCATGTAGCTCGAGTAGATTTGGTTTTGCTAAGATGGAGCATGTTCAACAATTCTGGGTTGGACATGGCTCTGTACGTTAGACAGAGATCGCCTCTGAGAAAGTGGTATGCAACAGAGAACAGTCTTAACTTTTTCAATCGTGCTGCATAGGGCAACTGTTTGAGGCCAGTAATCCTCATGGTTAGGTACCTTTGTGGTCTCTCCAGCTGCTGGAGCTGTCTAGCCAGGTACATTCCAATTGGTGCATTGTACTCAATAATGGGTCTGATGAGGGAAGAGTAGAGGGGCACAATTACATCCTTAGATCTTTATGCGAACCCTTAGTAACCCTTGGTTACTGATTTTTATTTTGTACTAAAGAAAACTTACCTGGTGGGGGCATACATGCTGACATGATTTTCATTTTTGACTAAGACTTATGTTTCCCACCAATGTACTGTCATCTGCAGAAGATGACATTATAATGTGCCATCCTCTCAGAACACCAGTACTTTGAATTACCGTTGCTTTCAGAATCACACAGGACAGAATGCCACTGATTTTTTCAGTGTAATTTACTATGTTTTAAATAAATTGTAATAAGCCATTTCTTTTTAGCTACTTTAGAGGTTTGCAAAACTAGCAATCCACTGCAGGGACTTATCATTATGAAATAACTCTATCTGTATTATGAACGTTCTTGATATTTAAGCTTTAGCTGATCTCTGATACCAGGCAGTAAACAAGCTGGGAATTTCAGAAGGTTTACAGTCCCAGTGAGAGGGACAGGTGTGAATAAGAATACATAGTAAAAGAGATATGAATCATCAGGTAATGAAAAGGTTCATGACCTCATTGGCTAGGAAAGGGTATCATCTATCAGAAACTGGGATACAGAAAGCTGAGCTAAACTGATCTATTGATGGATTTACATTTGCTTTCACAATATGGCAGCATCAAATTATTGCAGCTGGTTGCAGATGCAAAGTATGTGGAAAATGGTGATCATTCAGAAAGTACTCAGGAAGGGGTCTGTATCACATTATCGAAATTCCAAAATATCGAACACCATAAGCTCGACCTTGGAATCTCGGAATGTGATATTCTCGAACGCCCAGAACAGTGAATATTTTCCAAGGGGAAAAAATTGCTGTTCCGAGAATACACACACACAGCAGAAGCACACCAAAATACATAATCCACATATACACACGTCACAAAACCCTACACTAAACCGTACATACACTACTAGCTATCCACTTACCTTAACCCAACGCTAACCCTAAGGTCTCTGACTAACGCACACTCATCTTACCTGCTCCCTAACCCTAAGGTCCCTAACTAATGCACACTCACCTTACCCACTCCCTAACCCTAAGGTCCCCAACTATCGCACACTCACCTTACCCGCTCCCTAACCCTAAGGTCCCTAACTATCGCACACTCACCTTACCCACCCCCTATCCCTAAGGTCCCTAACTATCACACACTCACCTTACGTCGGTCTGTTCACACACTTACCTTAACCTGGTCCGTCACCTTCACACGACAGTCGAGGAAATAGTGAAGCTGCAGAAATGGCCCACCGAATACTTTCCCTAGGAAAATATTCAGTGTTCTGCAGCTTTGCTATTTCAAGCGTTCGCTGAATAGGGGTCGATATTATAACATTTGAAGTTTTAAGACTTCGATGTTATAATATAGACCCCTGAGGAAGTTGTCTAAAATACACACCGAAAATGGTTTACTGTTTTCTTCTTATATATTAAGTGGAAAGGAGTTTCTAATTTTGGAATAAATGTGATTTTTCATCCCCATCATTTGATGTTGGTGTTGTTTTGTTGTGCTGAACTGATTTGTTGGAAATAAATAAAACAGGACATGACTGTGTAAAAAGCAGTTGGTGCATTCTGTGTTTGAGTTCTTTTAAGGACTACAGTACTGATAGCTAACTTTTATTTTTTCTGTCTCTGTCACCAAAGTCCTTGAAAGGACTAGAGAGGGAGAGTACATTTTAAGGGGTTGTGTTCAGGGCAGGCTGGTCTATGTGTATTTAGATTTATGCTCTATACCAGCGAATACCTCGACATGTCAACATGAAGATCCAGAGACGTGGTTTTCTTGTGTGTTGGGTAAAGGTGAGTCTTTGTTTTTTATTTCATCTTTTATTGAATTATGGACAAGGATTTACATGAAACAAGTTTTCTGTTTAGATGCACTGTGTGTTTTATGTTATCAAAAATCTCTTCAAAATTGGGATAAAGAGGTAGTTAACTTTCCAAAACTCAGTAAGGTTAAAAAGATATAGCTTGAATGTTGATACGGGTATTCAGGTGGATGAAGGAATAATGATTGTTTATTATCCTCATATAGTAATTTTTTAAAAACTAAGGAAAAGCAACCTAATAATTTTTGGATTAATGATGATTCTCCTCAAAATTTAATAAATGATGGTTGTGGGGTACAAACTGTTGAAGTAGTTTAAGTGAAGGATATAGTGAACAGATCAGGTGGTGTAAATGTTTTGCTTTTACACAGTTGGAGGAAAAGATACATTGTAATATGTCTTTTAGTGGTGTAAAAAGGGTAAAAAGAACTTCAGATTTTAGTAATAAAGTTGTAGATGAGAGGAGGGACACTGAAAGTGAGTGCAGAAAAAAGAGAAGAAGAGCTATATGTGTTTTAATTGAGGTTGTTACTGCTGTGGGTTTATCTCCATCTAGGTTGGGGTGTCATGAGGGTAAAAATGTTTCACCGAAAGAAAAGAAAGGTTATAAGAAACATGTTTTGGTGAATGGTGATTCTCTGCCTAAGGGGATCTGTAATATTTTGCCTTGTAAAACTAAGGAATGCCTTCCAGTGTCTTACCTTAGAGGGAGAAAGGTATATTTGCATTATGGTGTCACGCTGAGAAGACTACTTTTGAAGGAAAATAAATACGATGTAGTAGTCCTGTCCGCTGGGGTTAATGATGTAGGTAGGACTAATGAAAAAGCTTTTGTATTTTTCTCAATGAAATTATTAAATTAAGTAAAGAGAAATATTTTGATTTGGTTTTATACAATGTTGTACCGTCTTTTTGTTTTAATGATGTTTTAGTCAAGCTGGCAAGAAGCTTTACTAATACCATTAGAAAAGAAACATTTTAAATGGTATTAAATGTGTTTTATTTGGGGAAAAAGATGTCCAAGGATAGGAATTTGATTGGGCATGATGGAAGACATCTAAGTCAAACTGGTAGTAGTTTTTTGTTAAAAAAGCTTTATTGTTCTATTGATTCTTTTTATTGGACAAGGTATCTTGAGGGATACTGATGAAAATGTTATGGATGGTGGTGTGAAATTTTTGTTGTGTAATGCAAGAAGCCTTAGTAATAAGATGCAGTATTTTAAGGCTATTGTACTAAACATGGTTCAGCCATTTGTGGCATATTAGATCAGTTTGTGCTACAAAGATATCTGGATAAAATACTGATATGGGTGTCATCTAATGGTATGAGGTTTAATAATAAATAAGGCAAGTTTAATGCATTTAGGGATGGCTAATCTATTGTATCCTTATACTTTGGATAATCTGAAGAACACAGTGGCAGAAACTATTAAGGATCTGGGGGTAATGATTGATAACACTTTATGTTTTCAGCCACATCTGATGAATATTATAAGGAAGTGTTATTGTAAAATACGTAATATTTTCAGATCCTTTGACAGTCAAGATAAGACTGTGTTATAGAATCTGTATAAAACTCTAGTTAAACCTATAATTGAATATTGTGGCACAATTTATGTATTCAATAATCAACAACTTAACAAAGCAAATTCAAATGCATTTTACTAGGCAGATTTGCAGTATGCAGGGTCATAAATATAAAGAAAGATTACAGTTATGGTATTTAAATGTTTCAAAGAGTTTAATTTTGGTGGTATGGTTGGTATTTGGTATTAATAGTTGTGTCAGTCAACAGGGTGGAAATAAAAGAAAAAGAGATATGGTTAAGAAGTAACAAGAGTTATTTAGAGGGACTATTGCAGAACAGGGGAATCTCACAGAACAAGAAGTGGCACAATTACAGTGTGCGAAAGAGAAGATAAGGGGCTACCTTGATAATATGCATGAGTTTAGAAAATCACTATTAAGCAACTGTTTTTTGATAACAACTCCGGAGCGCAGAAGCTTTTAGCACAATGGCTCAGGCAACAGAAAGTAGAAAGGGTTATTGCCAAGCTTATGGAGTCTATAACAAGGAAAATAACTAAAGATCCTGTAGCAGTATTAGAAATATTTCAGAAATTTTTAGAAAATCTATATATAGCAGAGAAATATGGAAATCAAGAAAAAGTACAAATGGAAATATTTACAGAAGAATTAATTATGCTAAGGTTAGAGGTAGAAGTGGCTCAATTACTGACAGCTGAGTTAGGAGGAGATGAGATAAAAACTGTGATGTATAATCAATCTACAGGAATGTTTCCAGGAATAGATGGTGTTTCTATGGAAGTCTGGAAGCTAGGAGGGAAGAAAGTGCTAAAGATCTGGAAGGTTTTGTTTAACAGTATTTTAAAAGGAGGAGAAGCGCCAACATCCTGGAAGAAAGCAGTGGTAGCTGTAATACCTAAAGGGAGTAAAGACCCATCAGATCCAGCTTCATACAGGCACATTTCAATTCTAAAAATGACAGTACTGTATATATATCTATAATGGCTAAAAGAATGGCAAAATTGATGCCAAAATTAATAGATGTGGATCAATGTGGTTTTGTGGAGGAGAGCCAAACATTTGACAGCATTAATAGAACAACGGTAGGTCCTCTCTGATAATTTCTGCTTGAACAGTTTGAGTCATTTTCAAACCTTTTTGGCATACAAAATTAATGAAGCTAAAACAAAGGCAAAACTGGTAAATTATATACCCAGATATGAATAGGTTCAGCAATAACCATACAAATGAGGACATGATAAAATGAAATATTTGTGAGTATGGATTAAAAATTATTCTGGTGTAACAGCTAAGGATATGAGGTATGAGACTAAACAAAATATAGTACAAAAACTGAGAAAATGGAAGCTTTGCTATATGGATATGGATAGAAAGATACAAGCAGTTAAAATGTTTTTAGTCACAGGTGAGGTATATTTTTATCAGTCAGAGGAGAAGTTGTGGATAGCAATTAATAAAGAGCAGAAATGCTTTATCTGGGAGGGGAAGATGGCAAGAGTCAAGTGGGATAAGATGACTCTTCTAGTAGAACAGGGTGGATTGGGATTACCTGATTTGAAGGGGTATTTCAGAGCTACACAGTTAAGGCTCCTATACATAGCAGAAGCAGAAAACTATACTTCATAGTGGAAAGGGATGATGATGAAACGGGGGGGGGGGAGCTCAAGAAACAAGGAGAGAGTGTGATTTTGGATGCAGGCCTTTAAGGAGAATAACAATAATAATACAGAATATTATATATATAAAGTAGCAGAAAGTATCCTAAGAACTAAGTCAACACTGGAACGGAGAAAGGAGATTCTGCCAATAAGGATGACTGCAATTAGGGATATAGACAATAGGCAATATGGAGCTGGAATTTATTGGAGAAAACTGGCAAAGAAACCAAGGTATTGGGAGCAAATAACAAGAGAGGGGAAAGACAACAGAATGGGAAGCCACCAAAAATTTATTTGGACTGCAGGTTAGAGGTTACCTTTCCTATCAAGGACTGACATCAGAGTACAGACAAAGAGAAAGAAATAGGGTCCTAAATGAAAGACCACCACTGGTAGAGTTTTAGTAGAATCTAGAACAGAAGCTGCCGTTAAAAAAGGAATAATTGGTACAGCATATAAAATATTGCAAGATAACTATAAGAATCAATCAGAGGAGGTTAGAAAGGATTGGGAAGAGAGATTGGATAAGCAATTCACAAAGAAACAATAAGAGGATATATGTATTTCTCACAAATATGCAACAAAATCTAGAAAATTTAGGATTTTTGCTTGGAATTGTTTACACAGATATTTTTATACCCCAAGTAGACTACAAATAATTTTTCCTCAGGTAGACGGCAAATGTTGGAGGTGTGACAGGGAAGAAGGAGGTAATTGGGAACATATTTTCTGGGAGTGTGGTGAGTTGGCAGACTTTAAGGATTCCCCGAGGGATGCTGGGTGAACAGATTGGTGTGACAAGGGAGATGAGTTTTTGAGCTATGATACAAATTCGGAACTGCCTAGACATGGGCTTTGTTGTATCTAATTATGGTGGCTGCCAAAAAAGCAATTACTAGAAAATGGAAATCAAAATCTAAACCAACTATACTAGAAATAGTGAATATAGTAACAGAGACAAAACAACTGAAAGTGAGATCTTTAGAAAAGGGTAAGAGCAAACTACATAGGAAAAAAATGGGAATTGTGGGAACGATATATACAAGGGAGGGATGAAGTTTAAAAGGTGGCAGGAATTAAATGAGCTATGTAATTTTTGACTGAAAATGATTGGGTAGATTATAAGTGATTTATAATGTTTGCAACTGGGAGTGTGTCAGTATGGTTTGTGATGTAAAATGCTTGCAACTAGGATTGTGCTTATGTGGTTTGTTTTCATTTATATAAATGTGTGATTGCCTATGTTGTAAGTGATGGTTTAATAAAGGTGTTTCTTGTTTTAAAAAAGGGCAGAAATTGAATAATTTATGTAATGTTGTTTCAGTTATATGATATATAGTGATATGTGTGAAGTATAATATTTGTAAATGTGAACTTGTTAGTACAGTTTTATTACCTTTTATATAAATGCAAATTTGCATATGACACAAGTGATAATTCAATAAAGGTGCTTAAAAATAACTTAAAAAAATGATGATCCAGAGGGAAGCAGAATATAAGAAAATACTACTGTTGTTGATGTGCCTTGATGCAGAGAAAGCATTCTACAGAGTGAGAAGGGATTTTATGAGCAGAGCACTGGAAGCATTTGCTTTCCCTAATAAAATTATAAGAATGTATGAGGGATCAGAGGTGAAAATTAAAATGGGTGGGTGGGGGATTCCTTTTGATAAGTTATTTTTGAGCAGAGGGACCAGGCAGGGGTGTCCTCTTTCTCCTTTGTTATTTGTGTTATATTTAGATTACAAAGAAAACAAGGAAGTCAGAAATTCAAGGATATAATTGGTATGGTAATCAAGAAAAGTTGGCGTTATTTGCAGATGATATTATTATATACCTGATAAAATCAGCAAAAGGCATTTCACTGTTCAGGAACATTCTGAGACAGTTTCAGGTTTTTTGGGGGTACAAAAGTAATGAAGATAAAACAAAGTCAGTAGGTGTAAACTATGTACCCACAAACAAATTGGTTCAGCAATACCCATATTTATGGGGACATGATAAAATGAAGTACCTAGGAGTGTGGGTTAAAATGATTCTGTTATGGCAGATAAGAATATGTGGAGAGAGATTAAACAAAACAAAAGATAATACAAGAACTTAGAAAATGCAAACTCTGTTTTATAGATATGGATGGCAAGATACAAGCAGTGAAAATGTTTTTAGTTCCTTTAGTTTTATACACAGGTCATGCATGTTTTTATCAACTAGAGGAAAAGTTGTTGATAGCAATTAATAAAAAGTTGAAAGATTTTATCTGTGAGGGGAGGACGGCAAGAGTCAAGTGGGATAAGCTGATCCTTCCAACAGAACATGGGGGTTTGGTATTACCTGATTTGGAAGGGTATTTCAAAGCTTCACAGTTAAGGCTCCTATAAAATAACACAAGCAGAGTTTTATAATTGAAAGTAGAAAGGGATGATGGTGAAACATAAGGAAGCAAAGAAACCTGGAAGTTTGGATGCAGATCCTTAAGGAAAATAACAATAACCATACAGAATATTATATTCATAAAGCAGCAGAAAGGAAACCAACACAGGAATGGAGAAAAAAGATTCTGCCACTAGGAATAACTGTAATTAGATGTTCAGAGAATAGGCAAGAGGGGGCTGGAATTTACTGGAGAAAACTGGCAAAGGAACCAAGGTATTGGCAGCAGATAATTAGAGAGGGAAAGGTACTAGAATGGGAAAGGGCCAATAATTCATTTGGACTTTAGGCTAGATATTGCCTTCCCTGTCAAGGATTGATATCAGAGTATAGGCAAAAAGAAAGGAATAAGATATCCTTTGGTACTGGTAGAGTTTTTAGTAGACCCTAGAACAGAAGCTGCTGTTAAAAAAGGGATAATTAGCAAGGCATATAAAATACTGCATAATAACTATAGGAATCAATCACAGAAGGTTAAAAGGACTTGAAAGAGACTGGATAAACAATTCATGAAGAAACAATGACAAGATATACAGTGGATATAAAAAGTGTACACATCCCTGTTAAATGCCAAGGTTTTGTGATATAAAAAAATTAGACCACAGTAAATCATTTCAAAACTTTCCTCACCTTTATTGGGACCTATAACCTGTACAATTCAGTTGAAAAACAAACAAATCTGTTAGAATAAATACAAAAAAAAATAAAAAATGTACAATAAGCTGGTTGCATAAGTGTGCACACCCTTAAACTAATACTTTGTTGAAGCACCTTTTGATTTAATTACAGCATTCAGTCTTCTTGGGTACACACCTGCCATCAATTAAAGAGACTCTGATTAACCCCAAATAAAGTTCAGCTGTCCTAGTAGGATTTTCCTGACATTTACTCAGTTCTCTGCTATAGCAAAAGCCATGGTTTTCAGAGAGCTTATAAAGCATCAAAGGGATCTCATTGTTGAAAGGTATCAGTCAGGAGAAGGGTACAAAATATTTTCCACAGCCATTGTATATACCATGGAACACAGTGAAGACAGTCATCAAAAAGTGGAGAAACTATGGAACAACAGTGACATTGCAAAGAACTGGACATCTCTCCAAAATTGATGAAAAGACAAGACAAAAACTGGTCAGGGAGGCTGCTAAGAGACCTACAGCAACACTGAAGGAGCTTCAGGAATTTCTGGGAAGTACAGGTTGTGTACTACATATGACAACAATCTCCCGTATTCTCCATGTGTCTGGGCTGTGGGGTAGGGTTGCAAGATGGAAGCCTTTTCTTACATAGAAAAACATACATGCCCGGCTAAAATTTGTAAAACAATACATCAGGTCTCCCAAAAGTATGCAGGAAAATGTGTTATGATCTGATAAGACCAAGGTTGAACTTTTTGGCTACAATTCCAAAAGGTACGTTTGGTGCTAAAACAACACTTTGCATCATCAAAAGAACACCATCCCCACGGTGAAACATGGTGGTGGCAGTATCATGTTTTGGGGTTGATTTTCTTCAGCTGGAACTGCTTTAGTCAAGGTGGAGGGAATTATGAATAGTTCCATATACCAGTCACTTTTGGCCCAAAACCTTCAGGTGTCTGCTAGAAAGTTGAAGATGAAGAGGAATTTCACCTTTCAATACGACAACGACCCCTCGCGTACATCCAAATCAACAAAAGAATGGCTTTACCAGAAGAAAATTAAAGTTTTGGAATGGCCCAACCAGAGCCTAGACCTAAGTCCAATAGAACATCTGTGGGGTGACCTGAAGAGAGCTGTACACAAGAGATGCCCTCACAATCTGACATATTTGGAGCACTTTTGCAAGAAAGAGTGAGCAAATATTGCCAATTCAAGATGTGCCATACTGATAGACTCCTACCCAAGAAGACTGGATGCTGTAATTAAATCAAAAGGCGCTTCAACAAAGTATTAGTTTAAGGGTGTGCACACTTATGTAACCAGCTTATTGTATATTTTTTATTTTTTATATTTTTCCCCTAACAGATTTGTTTGATTTCAATTGAATTGTACAGGTTATATGTCACATTAAAGGTGGGAAAAGTTTTGAAATGATTTATTGTGGTCTCATTTTTTATATCACAAAAACTGGCATTTTAACAGGGGTGTGTGCATTTTTTATATCCACTCTATGTATGTTTCCCAAATTTGCAACAAATTCTAGAAGATTTAGGATCTTTGTTTGGAAGTGTTTGCATAGGTATTTGCATAGATATTTTTATATCCCAAGCAGACTCCAAAGAATTTTTCCTCAGGTTGATTGCAAATGTTGGAGGTGTAATGCTGAATAAAGAGGTACTTGGAGACATAGTTTTGGGAGTGTAATGAGCTGGCAGACTTTTAAAAACTCACTGCAGACTACTTTGTCAGAAATACTGGGAGAGCAAACTAGTGTAGCTAAGGAAATTATTTTTTGAGCTGTGCTACAGAATTGGAATTGCCAGTAAGACCTTGCTGAGTTTAATTGTGGGGGCTGCTAAAAAAGCAATTACTAGAAAATGGAAATCAAGCCTAAACCAAGTGTACTAGAAATAGGGTGATATAGTAGCAGACATTAAAGTACTGTAAGTAGGATCTTTTGAAAAGGGTAGGAGTAAATTACATGGAAGAAATGGGAACTGTGGGAAGAATACATGCAAAATAACGTTTTGGAGGACGAATGATGTTTAAGGGAAGGCAGGAATTGAATGAGCTATGTCATGTTTGACTGTATAGACAATAAGTGATGTATAATGTTTGAAACTGAAAATATGTCAATGTGTTTTTTTCATTAATATAAACATATTTGTATCATAAGTGAAAATTCAATAAAGACATTTCTTGTTAAAAAATAGGTTGTGCCATTCATATAATACCAGAAAATAAACATCTTATGATTAATTGTAAATTGGGTAAGACTGCTGGATGGTATAAATCCTTATTTGGAAGGATTCTTTATTGGTGGAATAATATTCCCCTGAAAATTAGGAAGTCAGGATCAAATATTTCTTTTAAAAATAGGTTGGATGACTGGGTTGTATTTTGGGTTTTGATCCAGTATTTTCTGGTGTCAAGTTCGTTGAAGGCCTTTCAAGGCTTTATCCTTGTATACTGAACATTGAACATTGAACATCAAAGGACAAAACAGCACAGCAATGCTAATAAATTGGTAAGCTACTGTCTGTGAAGGTAGAAGAACCAGGCACACTAATTCACTGGATACTTATTATGCTGCAGTAACTGAAAAATCACCAGTGACAAATGCCCTTATCCTAGCAGCAGTGACAAATGATCCACTTCTGTAGAAAAATGTCCCAAAGATGACTCACTGTAAATGAAAGTTATGTATTTACCCTACAGATAGATCTATGTTGTCTGATTTTGTCCTTCCCCAACAGCTGGGTCTTCAGATCCAATCTCAGATGCAACTTCCACTGCTTTTAGACTCCAGGATCCACAGCTCAGGCTACTCCCCTTACCCATAATCGCCTCCTGCCCCATGGATTACCTCAGATTGAATTTGCTTGCAACCCCATGACAGAACAATGGAAGAAAGAACAAATTAACCAACCTCAAGCATATAAAAAAGCTCTTAGACAGGACACTCTTCAGAAGCTAAGAGTGCAATATCTTGGTTAGGAGGCAGATCATGCTGTCATACCAGAAGCATGCAACAAAATCTTCCATTAAAGGGAAGAAGGACAAAGGGTGAGAGTCAGACAACACAGATCTATCTTTATGGAAGTACATAACTTTCATATCTGATGTTGTCTATTCAGTCTGTTCCTCAATAAATGGGACAGAGTGCCCAGCTACTCAGGGTAGTCTCATGGAAGGATATTTTGGAGGAATGCTGAACCAAAAGCCATCCCATCTCTGGAAAGCAGATCCAGTTTATAATGGGAAATGAAGATATAAATATTAGACCATGTGGCAGCAGCACAAATACCATCAGCTGCGGCCCTGGAAAAGAAAGCTGAGGAAGTTGAGACAGATCTAGTTAAGTAAGCCTTGACTGGTGTAGGCAATGTCAAGCCTTTTTCCTTATACAAGTAAGAGATGCATTCAACTAACCATCTAGCTTAAGGTATCTTCGAACCACCCTGACCCATCTTGGCTTTGCAAAACAAGCCAAATAGCTGTCTGTCTTCTTGAACATTTTGGTACAATAGAGTGGAAGAAGTAACATATTTTATGCTACATGGCCAACAAATGAAGTATATATTCTCCTTTATTTGAAAAGTTTGGAAAGAAAACCAGTAGACTGATGCATTGGTTGAAGGAGGTCCCCATAATTACCTTAGGTATGAAAGACAGATTAGTCCATAAAGATGCCCTATTCTTGTAGAACCTATACTTTCCATACATGTCAAATAGAGCACGTTACTGGCCCTCTTCAAGATAAATCTTGATGAGTGGATGGGAAATAGAAAATTCACCCCGGAGATCACTCCAGTGGCTGTACTCGACAGAGGTACTGGGAACTAAGGTCAGGTGACATGATGCCAGGGTAATCCTATGGGCTAGGCTCGTAAAGGCTCCAGGGCCATTAGCCTAGTACACCCCTATGAACCTATAATGTACAGAGGTTTGCATGACAGAGCATAAAGTTCCAACACTCTCCAAGCTGAAATAATAGTAATTAGAAAGATTGTTTTCCAAGTCAAAAATTTTATGTCTTCTCTGGCAGCTGGTTTAAAGGGTGACTGTATTAAAGCTTGGAGTAAACTGGTCATATCTCAAGGAGGGGTGCGGTCATTAAGAGGGTGTCTAAGAAGGAAAGTACTTCTTATGAAAGCTTAACATAGTTTTAGAGATGCTAAGATAGCATGGTTCTCTCCAACATGAAAATATGAAATATCAGCTAACTGTACCTTAACAGTGGAGTAACTTTAAAGCCCCATCATGAAAAATGGAAGCTCGGAAGTCTAAAACTGTGCAAGAAAGATCCAGATTCCTTGGGAGTCTCAAACAGAAAATCTTTTCTACTTCTATTATAAAATTTTCAGATAGATGATCTATGGAAAGGAGTGATAATGTGGATCACTTGTTAAGACAGCCTGGGCTGACTAGCCATCACTAGAAGTGGAGAAATTAAGTGGTTAGCTTGAGGGCTGAAATGTCTGGGTGAGACATTCTGGACAGGTGAGAAAGAAGGCTTGAACTAGGGTCCAGCACCCCAGGTGGGTGTATTAAATGAGGCCCAAGGAAGTTGGAAGATATCCAGTTGGCAACTATTCAGGAGTGCTAATAAGGCCTCCTGGAGAAGGAACCTCTGAAGCCTAGATTTTGTGGACCTCCTCTGATGCATGTGTGATGTCCAACTTTAGAATTCCATCCTCTGCCAAGTGGGTTCTATCTCTAGAAGTGTCTGGTGAGAACCCTTGTGACCTCTGGAGCCACAGCTTCTTATCCCCTTTTTCATTTCTAGAGAATCTCCTCTAGGGGTAGAAAATCATATTCCTATGGTAGAAAGGGGTTTCCCAACTTGCTGACTTCTAGAGATTGTGTCCTTGACTTTGGGTCCAGAAAGGGTTGAACCATCATAGGGGCATTTACAAAGGGCATCTTGAAAGCCTCTGCAAAGTCATGAAAATGCACTCAAGCATGTTTCCCCATGGTAATGCCTGTACAGTTCTTGAAGTGGCTTCAGTCACATTGGATATCAGATGCACACAGGCATTTAATAGTGACTGAAGGGTGGCCAGTTGTGAGTCAATGGTTTTCTTGTTCTCCACAGACATGGACCTTGAGAGATCAGTGGACAGCTGCATGGTGAAATCTATCTGAAACCTTGTAATGTGTGCCAAGTAGTTCAACAACCTCAATGCAAAAGTAGCTGAAGTGTAAACTCGCTTCCCAAACCTATCCAAAGCAATAGACTCTCTGTTAAGGGGATAGACATATGAGCTCCTTCATGAGCTTTTTTTGCTGGCTGCCACTATGACCATGGCATCCACCACCAGGTCCTTGCTCCAGTATTTTCAGTCTTTCACAGCAACAGGATATTTATCTATTTTTCTAGGGACTGGTTTTGCCACATCTGGCGGTTTCCATTCCTGACAAGAGATCAAATCTACCATCTCATTGGTGGGAAGGACCACCAAAGAAGTAGCTGAGCCAAATACAAAAGCCTCAAGAAACACAGATTCTTCTTGGGAGGCAGCTTTGGTAGACCAACCTCTTTTTGTCTCAGAAGTTCAAAGATCTTCCCAAATGAGACATCCTAAAGTGATTTGGGAGACCTCTCCCCTTAGTTAAAGTCAGTGTCTTCAGTAAGTGACTCCTGGGGGATGGAATCAATGTGCTTCCTCTTACACATATGTTTCTGAGGAACCTCAGCAGAGGGATATTCCAGAGATGACTCAGAAGACTAATGGGTGTTATGGATATGGAATGTCTCAAGGTTAGAAGGAACTAGATGAGCCAATGGGATAGACTGAGTATGATCAGGACCCATGGCTTTTCACTGTGGGGCATATGGAACCAAGAGGGGAACAAATGTCTAATCACCAGCACTAGACAGAGCACTTTTGACTCAAAAGCAGAAACCAAGGGGGAACCCTAAACCATGACTGTAGTAGCCAAAGCCTACACACCTGTATGGCTTACCTATGCCATACAGGTGTGGAGCCAAAGCCTCCACACCTGTATGGCCTCGGTAAGCTGAGATATCTAATGCTGAAGCTCTTAGAGGAAGGGATGGCTCTGACAATTTCAGAGTTGATCCCCTGTCCCCAGAACTGGCGATGAAGCTTTAGTTCTGAGATCCCTCCCACTCAAAGGAACTCAGAGCTGGTAGGATCAGAGAATTTGCCAGTGTAGAAGATGACTACATCTTCAGATTCAATGCATACAACTCCTGTAGGAATCTCAGATTCAAGATCCATGAAGACAGAGGGCAGATCCCCATTGGCAAAGTGGAAGGACCAAAGCTCATGGGTCTGATGGGAGATGAAGACAGAAGAACTCCCAGTTGAATTTGGGTTTTGAGGAACTTCCTCTTCATTCTAGTCACATCTGCTTCTGTCAGGCTTCTGGTAGACTTAACATACCTTAGGGAACAAGATGTAGAAGGGGGTCTAGATGACTTCTGCAGCAGTCGCTCTTGAAGAAGCGAGGAATGCAGTCTAGGAGAGACCAACTCTGGTGAAAATTGTGGCTTCAGTAAGGATGGAGTCCTAGATGTTATAGTCATTGGATATGAAGGAAGTATAGGATCTGAAGATCTGGGCCTTTTGGTGGCCAGAGCTGAAGCTGGTAAAGAAGAAGGAGAGCAGTCAGGGGAGTGTTTTCTTATCTCCTTGCCCTTTTCCTTGGGCTTTGGGCTTGTCACACTTCTGCCCTCTAACTTGTCTGAGGATTTTTTGCTGGAAGCAAAAGTCCCAGACTTGAAGTATTCTCCCACAGGAGGGAGAAGTCCTTTCAACACAAGTTTGTTCCTGCATTCAATAACAGCCTGGTAGTCAAGAACTATACAAATGGAGCAGTCCTCATCAAGAAGGGCAGCGCCCAAACAATAACCAGACTTTTGGTCTGTATATGAATTTGGCTGAAAGCCGCACATTTTTTTAAAACCAGATGGCTTGTCAGACATGATGATAGTAGGTAGATAAGATGAAAAACTTTGTAAAACTACCACAAACAGATTAATACAAAAGTTTTAAGTATAAAATACCAACAAAGGTAATAAGGGTAATGTGTGTGTATATATATATATATATATATATATATATATATATATATATATATATATATATATACATATATAAAGTAGTTTCAGAAAAGGTGTGAAAAGATCTATATATATAGGTTTGAAAAGATCTATATATATAAAACTATTTTTTTATTGGGTATGGAAGAAAGAAGTGCACTGTCATAAAAGATAAACTATGAAGAACTTGTCAATAAAAATATTAACAATAATAACATAAAACTTAGCTGAGGCAAGCCTGAGTCAAGAGGCTCACACCTATTCTCTACAAGAGGTAAACAAGATCAGGAGATTATGGGCAAAGGGAGTAGCGTATGCTGTGGATCTTGAAGTCTAAAAGTTTCCAAAGTCAGACCCAAGGCCAGATTTAAAGACCCATACTTTAGGAATGGGCAGAAAATACAACACCAGAATTTGCATCTGCAGCTAGAAAAGCCCAACTATCTGCACATCAGGGGACTTTACTGTTTTGGTCCAGAGTAGTAATTCCTTCCAAATTGCACACAAGGGTGTAACACTCCATGAAGGGCACTTGAGGACAGTCAAAATGAAGTCCTTCTCTCATGCCTCCATACATATCAGCCTGGGCTGACTAGCCATCACTAGAAGTGGAGAAATTAAGTGGTTAGCTTGAGGGCTGAAATGTCTGGGTGAGACATTCTGGACAGGTGAGAAAGAAGGCTTGAACTAGGGTCCAGCACCCCAGGTGGGTGTATTAAATGAGGCCCAAGGAAGTTGGAAGATATCCAGTTGGCAACTATTCAGGAGTGCTAATAAGGCCTCCTGGAGAAGGAACCTCTGAAGCCTAGATTTTGTGGACCTCCTCTGATGCATGTGTGATGTCCAACTTTAGAATTCCATCCTCTGCCAAGTGGGTTCTATCTCTAGAAGTGTCTGGTGAGAACCCTTGTGACCTCTGGAGCCACAGCTTCTTATCCCCTTTTTCATTTCTAGAGAATCTCCTCTAGGGGTAGAAAATCATATTCCTATGGTAGAAAGGGGTTTCCCAACTTGCTGACTTCTAGAGATTGTGTCCTTGACTTTGGGTCCAGAAAGGGTTGAACCATCATAGGGGCATTTACAAAGGGCATCTTGAAAGCCTCTGCAAAGTCATGAAAATGCACTCAAGCATGTTTCCCCATGGTAATGCCTGTACAGTTCTTGAAGTGGCTTCAGTCACATTGGATATCAGATGCACACAGGCATTTAATAGTGACTGAAGGGTGGCCAGTTGTGAGTCAATGGTTTCTTGTTCTCCACAGACATGGACCTTGAGAGATCAGTGGACAGCTGCATGGTGAAATCTATCTGAAACCTTGTAATGTGTGCCAAGTAGTTCAACAACCTCAATGCAAAAGTAGCTGAAGTGTAAACTCGCTTCCCAAACCTATCCAAAGCAATAGACTCTCTGTTAAGGGGATAGACATATGAGCTCCTTCATGAGCTTTTTTTGCTGGCTGCCACTATGACCATGGCATCCACCACCAGGTCCTTGCTCCAGTATTTTCAGTCTTTCACAGCAACAGGATATTTATCTATTTTTCTAGGGACTGGTTTTGCCACATCTGGCGGTTTCCATTCCTGACAAGAGATCAAATCTACCATCTCATTGGTGGGAAGGACCACCAAAGAAGTAGCTGAGCCAAATACAAAAGCCTCAAGAAACACAGATTCTTCTTGGGAGGCAGCTTTGGTAGACCAACCTCTTTTGTCTCAGAAGTTCAAAGATCTTCCCAAATGAGACATCCTAAAGTGATTTGGGAGACCTCTCCCTTAGTTAAAGTCAGTGTCTTCAGTAAGTGACTCCTGGGGGATGGAATCAATGTGCTTCCTCTTACACATATGTTTCTGACGAACCTCAGCAGAGGGATATTCCAGAGATGACTCAGAAGACTAATGGGTGTTATGGATATGGAATGTCTCAAGGTTAGAAGGAACTAGATGAGCCAATGGGATAGACTGAGTATGATCAGGACCCATGGCTTTTCACTGTGGGGCATATGGAACCAAGAGGGGAACAAATGTCTAATCACCAGCACTAGACAGAGCACTTTTGACTCAAAAGCAGAAACCAAGGGGGAACCCTAAACCATGACTGTAGTAGCCAAAGCCTACACACCTGTATGGCTTACCTATGCCATACAGGTGTGGAGCCAAAGCCTCCACACCTGTATGGCCTCGGTAAGCTGAGATATCTAATGCTGAAGCTCTTAGAGGAAGGGATGGCTCTGACAATTTCAGAGTTGATCCCCTGTCCCCAGAACTGGCGATGAAGCTTTAGTTCTGAGATCCCTCCCACTCAAAGGAACTCAGAGCTGGTAGGATCAGAGAATTTGCCAGTGTAGAAGATGACTACATCTTCAGATTCAATGCATACAACTCCTGTAGGAATCTCAGATTCAAGATCCATGAAGACAGAGGGCAGATCCCCATTGGCAAAGTGGAAGGACCAAAGCTCATGGGTCTGATGGGAGATGAAGACAGAAGAACTCCCAGTTGAATTTGGGTTTTGAGGAACTTCCTCTTCATTCTAGTCACATCTGCTTCTGTCAGGCTTCTGGTAGACTTAACATACCTTAGGGAACAAGATGTAGAAGGGGTCTAGATGACTTCTGCAGCAGTCGCTCTTGAAGAAGCGAGGAATGCAGTCTAGGAGAGACCAACTCTGGTGAAAATTGTGGCTTCAGTAAGGATGGAGTCCTAGATGTTATAGTCATTGGATATGAAGGAAGTATAGGATCTGAAGATCTGGGCCTTTTGGTGGCCAGAGCTGAAGCTGGTAAAGAAGAAGGAGAGCAGTCAGGGGAGTGTTTTCTTATCTCCTTGCCCTTTTCCTTGGGCTTTGGGCTTGTCACACTTCTGCCCTCTAACTTGTCTGAGGATTTTTTGCTGGAAGCAAAAGTCCCAGACTTGAAGTATTCTCCACAGGAGGGAGAAGTCCTTTCAACACAAGTTTGTTCCTGCATTCAATAACAGCCTGGTAGTCAAGAACTATACAAATGGAGCAGTCCTCATCAAGAAGGGCAGCACCCAAACAATAACCAGACTTTTGGTCTGTATATGAATTTGGCTGAAAGCCGCACATTTTTTTAAAACCAGATGGCTTGTCAGACATGATGATAGTAGGTAGATAAGATGAAAACCTTTGTAAAACTACCACAAACAGATTAATACAAAAGTTTTAAGTATAAAATACCAACAAAGGTAATAAGGGTAATGTGTGTATATACATATATATATATATATATATATATATATATATATATATATATATATATATATATATACATATATAAAGTAGTTTCAGAAAAGGTGTGAAAAAGATCTATATATATAGGTTTGAAAAAGATCTATATATATAAAACTATTTTTTTATTGGGTATGGAAGAAAGAAGTGCACTGTCATAAAAGATAAACTATGAAGAACTTGTCAATAAAAATATTAACAATAATAACATAAAACTTAGCTGAGGCAAGCCTGAGTCAAGAGGCTCACACCTATTCTCTACAAGAGGTAAACAAGATCAGGAGATTATGGGCAAAGGGAGTAGCGTATGCTGTGGATCTTGAAGTCTAAAAGTTTCCAAAGTCAGACCCAAGGCCAGATTTAAAGACCCATACTTTAGGAATGGGCAGAAAATACAACACCAGAATTTGCATCTGCAGCTAGAAAAGCCCAACTATCTGCACATCAGGGGACTTTACTGTTTTGGTCCAGAGTAGTAATTCCTTCCAAATTGCACACAAGGGTGTAACACTCCATGAAGGGCACTTGAGGACAGTCAAAATGAAGTCCTTCTCTCATGCCTCCATACATATTTTGTAGAAAGTGAATGGAGAACAGCTACAGTCATTCCACTACATAACAGAGGATGTTCCACAGAACCAGGCAATTATAGATCCATAAGTCTAACCAGTCTCATATGCAAAGCCATGGAAAAACTTATGGAATTAATCAGTCAGGATATAGGGAACATCCAAACATTGAACCCATCTCAGTTCGCATTCGTCAAGGGTAGGACATGCTTACTCAACCTGGTGGACTCAAAATGGTACACACTGCATAATTCGACTTGGCCAAAGCTTTTGACACTAGTCCCCATTCAGGCATAGTAGAAATGCTAAATAAACTGTGGATAAACCCCTATATCACTTGCAGGATTGCCAAATAGCTCACAGATAGGATGCAGATAATCAAAATAGGGGAAGTTGCCTCCACAAAGAGACAAATCACCAGTGGTGTCCCTCAGGGTTCTGTGTTGGGACCTCTCCTGTCTGGCATCTACTTCTCTGAAGTAAAAAACAATACCAAAGGGTTCTGGCTGACTATGTTCTTCAGATGACTGTAAGCTAGGAGCAGTCACTGAATTGCCAGATGACTTAGTCATCCTGCAGGAAGGTTTGTCGCAAGTAAATAACTGGTGTGAAAAGCATGTTCTGAAACTAAATGCCAAAAAATGCATTATTCTATCCTTTGGGAAGTTGTCTGCCCCAGGGAACTACTACACTGACAATACTCCCCTAAGAGTTGATCCAGATGTTCAGGATTTGGGAACTTATGTGGACAGTGACCTAACTTTTGATCAACATGTCTAGTGTTGTAAGAAAGTCCTTCTATACTGTACAGCTTATAAACAAAGGGACTGTGTCTAGATCTAGGGATGTCATTGTCTCCATTTACTCAGCCCTCATTAGGCCAATCATTGAATATAATGCCCCCTTTTTTATGAATCTGTCCAGACATATGCAACAATATGAATGCCCACAGCGATACTAAAAGGCTACAAGGCCTAAACAAAATGTCCTATATGGACTGACTCAAAGTCACGTCACTATATTCGGTATCTTACGGAGTGCTAAGAGCTGACCTGTGTCTGGCATAGAAGGCATCCTCCAACCCATTACTGATGGATTTACTGCACATCTGCAAGTCGAATGGCATCAGAAATACTCAGTGTAGGGATCTAAACATCTTCTGCAACATCAACAAAATGGTTTGGAGGGAGAGGGATATTTCACAGAGGATACTGCTACTGTGGGACAGACTCCCCACTCACATAAAACAAAGTTTATTCCTATCCATTTTCAAGTGCAACTTAGATCTATGGATGGGAAACAGACAATTTATCGTATGACTGCCCCTGTGCTACTAATAGGGTCATAGATTCATAGATTAGTACTAGGCTAACTACCCTTTTAGGCCATTTTAAGTTTAGTCAATTACTCGATGAGAGAATCAAACCCTACACTTTGTGTCTATAAGGTAAACACCTTAACCATTATGCCAACCTCCCTCCCAGATGCAGCTCCTAAATGCTTTATCCCATGCATGGGTCCCCTCAAATTATTTGTGGTATGATCCCAGTTATTCTTATTAGGGATAATATATAATTATCGATCATGGGATGGGCAAGGCCAGTCTATAACCAAATGGGATAGGTTACTTTGAGCACAAAAAGAAAAAGGGAAATTGGCTAGGCTTAAAATGGCCAGCAAGAGTAGCTAGCCTGCTACTTACTTATGAACCTATAGCTTTGTATGGTGGTCAGGTATAGAAAAGCAAACCGAAGATTTAGAAAGAACTTTATTAGCTGTCAAATACTTCAAAACATACCACCACTCGTATCCCTGTACCCATGGGAACAGTCATTAGCACCATGGCAACATAGTCACAATGACTTGGTAGTACCATTTATTTACTGATGTGTTTGTTAACCAGGTAAGTAAATTGGTCCAGAGACCATATTCAGACAAGCTGGAGTACAAAAGTACAAAGATAATGCATATGATAATACACTATGTAGGTTTACTACATACACCGCTAATAAAATGCAATTGTTTTATGAAACTAGAAGTTTCATTCATAGGCTGTATATTTCTAATTGCTTTTGGCATATACTCCAAATGACCAGATAGTGTCGGTACAGAATCCACCATCTCTGAGATGACTACAGCACTGTTATGGACAGTGTCTGAAAAGGAAAAACAAAACAGCTTGCCAGTAGATATCTGCAAAGTTATCTTGTGACTGATCTATGCCAAACAGGCTGGGTGTTATTCCCCACTTGCAGTTCCCTTACTTTACTTTTCTTTTACTGTGTTTCATTATCTTTAAACTGTGGCTGTGAGTTTGCAGACATCTTTGCAGGTTGTTTATCCACTGTCTATGGTTATGGGACCGTGGAGTTAGTATACTTAAGCCACTGCGCTTCTTCTGTCTGCAAAAACATTATATTTGTGTTTTGCAGTTTGGTTTTATGAGTACTCTTCATCAGTTGTGATTGACAAGTTATCCTTTCATAGGGTTTAGAAGCTGATGGATCACATAATGGGTAACACTACTTGTCTGAAAAATTTCAAAATCTTCACAAAACATTTGAGATTAAACATTCCGCATCATTCACCATCATCTACCCACATTTAAGCTACCAGAAAGGTTTCTATAAACATTTAAGAAAGCCATTAAGGCATACGTCTTAATCATAAACCATTCCAATACAAATCAGATATTTTTCTTTTCACATATCTAGTATATGCAATCACTAACATGTTAGCAGCAGTGCTATTCCTAATTTATTACCAAAGGTCTGGTCCAGATTTAATAAAACAGGATATTAGGAAACAAATTACAAATTAAATTCATAAAATGAATGTGAAACCCACCAGAAAGTTTAGTACTGGTCATGATGTACTAAGGAATAATTAAAGAACTGAAATATGGCAGCCAAGGCAAACTATTTCAAGGGGTTCTACTTGTATTGTTGAGCACTCATGAGTAAATGGCACAATATTGAACCCAAAAGGCTCTAAGAATGGAATGGAGGCATATCATCAAATGAGATGGGACCGTCATAGTGTGGCATCATGGCACAGTGAGGATCAGGGCATTGCTCCTTTCCCACTGTGGTGCGATCTTGTAGTTGGTATATATAACTAGAGTGGGATGTGGGCTTGCAAAACACAAGTGTTTTGTGTTGTGTGTATTCAGTTCTGTGTTTTTGGTGTGAGTCGTTCAATATTCTGTTCTTCAAGCCTTTTGGGTTTGATATTGTACTGTTTGCTCATGTGAGCATTCAACAATACAGTAGGAACCCATTTCAAGATCAGGTCCTGTAATGCATAGAGCCAATGTAGGAGACAAGACATGGAGAAGGCACGCAGACCATATCTTAAGTTTCAGATTTCCTGAAGGCATACCACCTGTTGCAAAGCAGTTAAGGCTTGTAAGACCTTCAGGCAACAAATGGCACACTCCAAGAAAGATGGGAAACCCAATAGCATACTACAAGAAAGAACAATAACCAATGACATAGCCTAAGAAAAATGGATAAGCATTAGTGCTCTCCAAAATGGATGGATGACCAAGGTCATCCTCTACTCATTGATGGATGACTAAAGCCATTGTCCTAGAAGGATGGATGACCACTTCCGTATACCAGCCATAACAGATGACTCAATGCATACCACAAAAAAGATGGTTGGATCATGTGATAACCAAAAGTGAGGGACACCAGTTTCATTCCCCAAGATCAGATGAGTTCAGTGAAGATGCCATAATGCCTCAGATGGTACAAACATTTAGAGGCCACAATGTCATCATATACTGATATCAGCCACATTTCCAATGCAAATGGAGTCTAGACATAATCCAAATTGCCTCAGAATTGTTCTGCCTCTGCAGAACTAATGGTATATATCTTTCTTTTGCTAGAAAAACTTACAATCTTGCCATATACATTAATATATTTTAATCAAGTATAACCTTCATTACAAGCAATGTCACTGATTATTTAAAACATATTTAATACATCTTGTTTACCTCAACATGAGCAGATGTTACCTTGAATATATACTTCGCAATTTAAACACTTCTTTCAAACTACATTATCTAAATGCATTTTCATTCATGTTAGAATATTTATTTATTTATTTATTTCAGTTTGATTACAGGGGAGGTCCACTGGGCTCAGGAGCCCATTTTCAGTGGAGGCCCGGGGAGAAAAGCTCCACATTACATAATAATATAAAAGATAAAACAAAAGAAAATACAAAAGATAAAATTAAAATTAAGGTTCAAAGATACAGATACATAAAGATGCAACAGTCAGCCTGAATGATATAAATACTGGTAGATTATATTCAGAGACAATAAGAGGTATAGTGTTTACATAACATATGAGTCATATATTGACATATGAGTCAGATATTGACATGGATGATTAAAAAAGGTTACATAGAGTCTGAGTCTTGTTATGGCAGAGTGGTAGAACAAGCATAAATGTTAGGGAGGGGAATAAAGGGAGAGCAAACTATTTACAATACTTACGTATATACACAAGACAATAGTAAACAGTAAGTAAATCCAGGAACAAAGTAGATGGTAGTAGGAAATAGTATAGAAATACAGTTAGTGTGTACGGAGTAAACGTCTAGGTGGGGAAAGTGCAGTTGCACTTCCACCTAGAGAACAAGTATGAATGGAGTAGAGCTTTGAAGTTGTCAGGATTTTCTGTCATTCGTAAAGTAGGAGAGAGAGAGTTCCATTTTTTGGCTAAGGAAAAAGATAGGAGGTGCTGCCCGGCAGGTCGCTTTGGTGTGTGGACTATGAGTAGGTTTAGGTGAGCAGATCTAAGTGGCCTGTTAGGGATGTATGGCTGTAGGATGTTGGATAGTGCAGGACATTTAGAGGGGTTAAATAATAGCCTGTGGGCAGTGGTGAGTTGGAGGTAGTCTAGAAGGTTGGGAAGTTCTTGCCAGTTTAGTGAGTGGAGTGCAGAGCAATGGTGGGAGGAGTGTTTGGCTTTGATGGCGAATTTTGAAATTTTATTATAACAACTTTCCATTTTTGAGGAGATGGAGGCAGATAAGTTAGTTAATAGAGGGGTGCCATACATTAGTGAGGGAAGAAGATAGGTAGTGGCGAGGGTTTGTGTAGAAGAAGGAGAGAGATAGTGGATGTTTCTGTATAACAGGCCTAGTTTTTGATGTGTTTTCTTGATGTTGAGTTGAATATGTGTGTCAAATTTTAGGTTTTCATCTATAGTGACCCCAAGGAGTTTGGCATAGGGAACAATTTCTGTGGTTGAGTTGTTGTGGCTTCTAATTTGGAAGGACTGTTTGTCAAGAGGGAAGGATTTTGAGGGGGGGAAGAGTAGTATTTTAGATTTGTTAGCATTTAGAGATAGGTGGTTTTGGAGCATCCAGTTCTCAGTGGTGGAGAAGGCAGTTTGACTGTATGCTAGAAGTTCAGGGAGATTGGTGACACAGCAGATTAAAGTGGAGTCATCGGCGTATTGTACGATTTTAGTGTTTGGGATGGCAGAGTGGAAGTCGTTGATAAATATATTGAAAAGCATGGGACCAAGAATGGAACCTTGGGGAACTCCAGTGGGGGTAGGAAGGAAGCTGGAGGTGCCTTTCCTCCATTTTGCAGCTTGAGATCTATTGGAAAGGTAACTCGAGAACCAGGATAGTGTATTGTGTGAGAGGTTGAGGTTAGCTAGGTGGCTAAGGAGATGAGTATGGGAGACAGTGTCGAAAGCTTTAGAGAGATCTAGTAGGACTGTTGCTACTATTTTACCAGTGTCACGGGCACGATTGACTATATCTAGGAATGAAAGTAGAGCAGTTATAGTGCTATGACCAGGACGGAAACCATGTTGGGAGTGAGAGAGGAGATGTTTTTTGTTAAGGAAAAGCATTAGCTGAATGTGAATGCATTTTTCCAGTATTTTTGAAATTGGGGAGAGGATGGCTATGGGACGAAAGTTTGAGGTATTGTTATTTATACCACCTTTATGGAGAGGGTGTATAAAGGCAGCACGCCACAGCTTGGGGACGTATGATTCCTGTATGGATCTGTTGATTAGGATGCTAATGGGGAGGGCGATTCCATCTGCAGAAATTTGTAAGAATTTAGATGGAATGTTATCTGGGGCATTAGAGCAAGGTTTCAGTTTGCTGAGAAGTTTTTTTATATATGAGGTGGAGACTGGATTGAGTTGAAAAGTGGGGGGAGGGTTGGGTTTGGAGGCTGGGGTAGAGTGACTGAACTGTGAGGATGGGTTAACAGGGAAGGACTTATTTAGTTCAGCTATGGAATTAATAAAGGAGGAGTTGAAAAGAGTGGCAATTTCTGGGTCGGACTTGGTAGAGTCAGGGCAGGGATTGTTTTTGGTGCCTGGGTTGAGAAGTGAATTAATGGACTTCCAGAATTGTTTGGGGTTTTTAGAGTGGTTGGCTTGGACAGTCATAAAGTAGGATTGTTTGTCTTTGGATATATGTCTTTTAGTAAGGTTGCGGAGTTGCTTATATTGAATTAGGGTCTCTGGTTGTTTATTGTGCTGAGATAATTTCCAGCATTTATCTCTCTGTTGCATACGATTTTTGGTTTCCCTAGTTAACCATGGTGCTGATTTGGATTTGATTCTTGTAGTTCGAGGTGGTGCTTGGGAATTAAGTACATTTAGGAAAGTACAGTTAAAGGCCTCGATGGCGCTGTCAAGTGGTAAAGTCTTTAGATTGTTCCAGTTAGTTTGTTTAAGGGTATTAGAGAAAGTTAGAGGATTGAAGTTCGTTAGGTTGTGTGTATGTAGGTATTGGTGCTGGAGGGGGGGAGACTGGGTTGCTTGAAGGATGAAGGCAGGCAGGTGGTCACTGAAAGAGTCAGGGAGGATTCCAGAGTCCAGGATGTTGTTAGGGTGGGTAGCTAGGATTCAGTCAAGTGTAGATCTTGGAGGATTGATCTTGTTGGGTCTAGTGATAGAGTTGGTTAATTGAGTAAAGTTGAAAAGATTGACAGCTATGGCTGGGTTTTGTAATAAGAAAATAAAAGAAAAAAAGTTAATTCTATGCATCCATTCTTTCTGTAAAATTAAAGTATCTTCCATCCTCTCCAAAACCTCCATCAGGACCTTCCAAAGATACACTTCCTCCCTTTCTACTCCTTTCTATCAACATATAACATCCATTGCAACCACTTACTGATGTAATTCTGCCCTTTGCTTTCCCCTGTTATTTTGTCCTCATGCTTAGTCTGCTCTTTAAGGTGTACGTTTCTGGGCCCAGCTGTGTTGCACAAAGGGATGAAGCTCTGACTGTCACCAAATGATCAGAGTTTAACTAGTCACTCAGGCACTGGAAGAGCTGGGTAGGGGGGTGGGGACTGAGTGGCTGACAGTGGCTCACTGATTAGCTCTGGTCAGTCAAATTGCTACTATGTAAGTGCAGGCCTGCATGACAACAGTGGCTTACAGGACCAGGGAACATGGGCTACTGTTCCAAGACAGTGACTGCAGCCCTCACTGGCATGTTTGTGGGAGCAGGCACATCAGAATTAGAGAATCCCCCTGCAGTGATTCCAGCATTTGTATTAGACACAAAGGGCAGGGTTAGGGACTTAGTACAAAGCCCCTGATGGATGCCTGTATGATAGTCCTAGAGGAAGAGAGGGCGGAAGGAGAGAAGGCAGTGGTACAGAAATAGCATGAAAGAGCAATAGGTTCCTATAATGTCAGGCTTTTCTAAGATCTCCAATTGCAAGTAGCTAATTTTTATCAGTAGTCAAAATGTGCCCTAACAATCGAAAACAAATGTCACAACCAACCCTCTAATGTTTTGCAGCCTGGTAAAAGTTTTCCATCATGCCATTTCTCTTCCAAATGTTCCTCTCAACACATTTTGCATATCATCTTAATGTTTATTAAGCCCACATATAGCAATTAGTGCAGAGGATTATAACTACATTTGCTAATCAGCATCATCCTATAGCCCTGGGTTTGATTCCTTCAGTCTCCATTTATGTATGACTCTCAGCTAATCACTTAATCAGACACTGCTCCAGGTCTCCACTGAAAATAAGTTACAATCCAGCGGGTAAACACAGTTAAAACATATAAACAAACAGACAAAAAAAAAAAATAACAAGGTCACTGCATGCCTAACCTATGTGTCTTCAGGAGCCCATTTTCCCCTCAGTCCACATCTCTGACATCTATTCTTAACTGAGTGGAACATATCATAAATCAGACTAGAGTGTAAAAAACCTATATAACATTCCCATGCAATGTTATTGAATCTTCTGCATATTTTGCACTCAGATGAACATTATTCCATCCCACCATCCTATTAATACATTAAAATGCTGTTCCCAGCCTTGCGTGATCTTTTTTTTTTTTTTTTTATGTCTTGCCTGATCTTGCCTGCAAGGACCTTCTTTGAGTTTTAACTTATGGAGGATGATGCCAGTCTCTTAGTGTTTGATATTAATATAACTATTTATGCTACCTGCATGTCCTCACCTACAGATCATTTCAATTTCTAAAATTTGACTATTAGTCTACCATACCTATATCTATCCATTTCCAATCCATATATGTATTTTACTTAAACCCTAATTACTTTTGCAACATAAAGAGGACCCCTCTTACCTCTTATGCCCAACCTTGAGTCAGTCTCTTGGAAGGTCTTCCTCTGTCAGGGCCAAACGTTTTTCCATTTTCCCTGGTATTCATCTGATTGGATCAGACAGAATAGCCTTAGTTGCAATGCTCATAACCTTCATACTCCCTTAGCATTATCAGGTTTTCCCATGCAGCTCTTGGACACTTACTTTACCATATAAAGCCTTTGCAACCAATTACTTAATACTTCAGACAAAATCATTTTGAGGGAAAAAAAGCTTGCCTAGGAGCCAAAAAAAAAATCCCAATTGCTTAAACTTTGCATCTGCAAAACTTAACTTTTACCTTCTCTATAATTTCTTCATAAGTAAATTTCACCAACAGAATCACAGAAGCTGCCAGCCAAACCCCTAAATACTTTAATTTACTACGATTCCATAAATACTGAAAGTTCTAATTTTTGTTTTCATCTGATTAATTTTATAACCTGAAACCCTTCCATTTTTTTGCAAGAGCCTTAACAACCCAGGAAAGTCCCCCTCTGAGTTTGTTAAGTAAATTAAAATGTCGTCAGAAAACAGGGGCACCTTTAACTCTAACTCACCTTACTTATAACATTCTAGATCTGATTTTCACATCAAAACTGCTAACAGTTCTATATTAATTTAACATAAGACCAGGAATAATGGACAACCCTGCCTAGTTTCCCTTTCAATCTAAAAAGCACCAGAAAGCTGAGCCACCGCCTTGACCTTTGTTGTTGACTCTGGCTGGCCAGGTTTTGAACCTCTGTATCACTTTATCTGATCAGTGTTAATCCTGACAGGTAATGTAAGCAATATATCATCCCCTAAAATACTCACAACAAATGGCATGCCAGGTAGTTCATTTTATTTATTTATTTATTTATTTTACATTTGTTGACCGGGCTAGTCTGGCTGGATACATGTCCATTTTCAGCAGAGGCCCGAGGAGAAAAGCTCCACTATATACTAGTAAATAATAATGACAAAAATAAGCAAAAAAAAAGCACAATACGATAGAAATTCAATTACAAAATCCTTGGAAGAGTAATTAATGAAGAAATAAAGCAAGTAACTCACAAAGACTCTATTCAACTATTTACAGTATTAACAAATTTGTTAGACATTTGTGTCGGGCACGAGTTTAAAGAAACAGCTTTCAACAGCTGGGAGATTTAGATACAAGGTGAGATAATAGGTTGCAGTAATATAAAGAGAAGAAAATATATGGGAGAAGTAATATCCAAGTGGATGGTAGGTGAAGTATAGAGGGGGGGGAATAAATGTAGTGATAGGGACATGAGGAAGAGTAGTGGAAAGAGTTGAAAAGAGAGATGGAAGCTGAGATCAGTCAGGATTTGAGCAAGGGCATAGCCAGTGAGTTATAAGATAGTTTCTTAGTTGTTTTCTGAAAAGTTGTGATGAGCCTAGAGTGGTCAGTTCTATGGGGAGTTTATTCCAGTGTGAGCCAATGGTATTTGTAAACAAGGAGACCCCAGCTTTATTGTGTGTTTTGAGGGTGGCCACTAGTAATTTGTTAGCTGAGCGAAGGGAAGTAAGATTCCTGTAAGGGACAACAAGGTTATTTAGTATAGGTGTATTAGAAGGGTAATGGAGAATTTTATAGGTAATAACTAATTGCTGAAGGAGAATGAGATTTTGAAGTTCAAGCCAGTCAAGTTTTTGAGATTAACACAATGATGTGTGAGAAATGGGGCACCTGTGGCAAACCTGGCAATGCTGTGGTAGGCTGTGGCAAGTTTCTGAAGGTTAGATTTTGAAAGGTTTATAAAAGATGGGGAGGCATATAATAATGTAGAGATAAGATGAGTTTGGGCTAAAGACACCCTGGTGGTTGCTGTTAGAAAGGGCTTAAGTCTATAGAGGGCACCTATTTTTTATTAACAGTTTTGATAGTTAGGTCAATGTGGTAATCAAAGTTTAGTTGATTATCTATTGTAACACCTAGTAGTTTAGCGGAACTATCAGGTGTAATGATAGTGCCATTGTCAGACACAATAAAAAAGGAAAGAGGGGTAGATTTCAGGGTTGGAGAAAATAGTAATAATTTAGTTTTTTTGGGATTAAGGAGGAGACATATATCTTGGAACCATCTTTCTGCTGTTGTAAAGACTTTTTGGGTGGAAGAATGAAGTTCAGCTGGAGATACAGCAGAACAGATGAGAGTTGAATCGTCAGCATATTGAATACATGAGGGTGTTGGGAGTGAGATAGACAGGTTGTTTATAAATATGGAGAAGAGAAGGGGTCCTAATATGGATCCTTGTGGGACACCAATAGTGACTGGAAGCTGAGTTGAGAGATGGCTGTCCCAAAGGACTGCTTGTTGTCTATTTTTCAGACAAGAGTCAAACCAGTGCAATGCTGAAGGTTCAAGTGCGAGAGATTTCAAAGTGTCTAGTAAAAGTTGATGGTTGACCATATCAAAGGCTTTAGAGAGGTCAAGAAACAAAGCAGAAGAGTATAGTTTGTTATTGCGATTTTTGTTGATAGTATCTGTAAAGGAGAGAAGAGCAGTGGAAGTACTATGGAAAGGTCTAAAGCCATGTTGAGTGTCTGAAAGTAGGTTATTATGTAAAAGATGATGTAAAAGTTGCTGGTGTATACAACGCTCCATGATTTTAGATAGTGGTGATAGTAAGGCTATAGGACGGAAATTAGAAAGTTCATTAGAGTTTCCTCCTTTATGCAAAGGAATGATATGGGAGACTTTCCAGAGGGAAGGGATAGTAGATTCGGTTATTGTTCTGTTAATTAAAATAGAGACTGGGTATGCTAGTTCTGCTGATGCTAGCTGCAGATATTCAGCTGGTAGTTGGTCAGCTGAAGGAGTACAAGGTTTGAGTTTTGACAGTAACTTTTGTATATATGTTGTGGAGACTGTACTGAATGTTAAAGTGGGGGTGTTATTTTGAGGGGAGATGTTTTTAAGGGAAGTATGGGGAGTCATGTTCTTTGCAAGACAGGTGACTGTTTCAGTGAAGAAGTTGTTAAATGTATTGGCTATTAGGTTGGGTGGGGTTTGTGCTAAGGTAGCTGGAGTAGGTGTTTTGGTATTTCCTGGATGGAGTAGTTTATTGATTCCTGACCAGAATTTTTTGGGGTTATGATTTTGATTTTTTTGATATTGAAGGTAATAATTCTTTTTATCAAGATGGGTAAGTTTTTTTTGTGGTGTTTCTAAGGTGTTTGAAGTTTTGATGGTCAGTTGGGTTTTTAGTTCTCCATTTTGTCCATAGTTTATTCCTTAATAGCATTGTTTGCTTGGTTTCTTTGGAAAGCCAAGGGGCAGCTTTGGATCCTGTTCTAATTAAGCGTGAGGGGGCATGATACTCAAGAATTTGGAGGAATGTGTTGTTGGAATGGGCCACCGCTTCATCCAGAGGAAGGTGTTTTAGAGCAGACCAGTTACATTGTTTGAGTTCATTGAGGAAAATAGGAAGGTTAAATTTCTTTTTGTTTCTTATAGTACGATAGCTGGCCTGATTGAGATTATTTGTTTGTTTAGTGATATAGGTGAGAAGGTGGTCACTGATATTGTCAGGAGTATTCCAGTTTTATAAGAGAGGGATTTTTGTTGACCAATATCCAGTCTAAGATGGCTTGTTTATTGGTAGATTTGTGAATCCTAGTTGGGGAGTTTATTGTTTGTTGGAAATTAAAGAGGTTGAGGTGATAGATGGGTTTGGGTGATGTGCAGGAATTCCAATCAATATTGAAGTCTCCTAAGAGTATGGTTTCCTGTGGAAAGCTACAGGAGAGCCAGCTGAGAATTTTTCGAGGGTATCCAAGTTGTTGCCAGGAGGGATATAGGAAGATATTATATAAATGGCTTTTCTTTTATTTACTTGGAATTTGCTGCAGAGTATTTCAGCATTGGCAGGGGGTAGGGAGTCAATAGAGGACACCTGTAGTTCAGATTTATAGAGTAAAGCAACTCCACCACCCTTTTGTTTAGACGATCCTGCCTTAAAATGCTATAGCCAGGGGAGTAATTTCATTGTCTTTGGTACCTGGTTTCAACCAGGTTTCAGTGAGACAGAGAATATCAAATGAGTAGAGGTCAATTAAAGCATGGAGTTGTGTAATTTTATTGTTGATGCTACGAATATTTAGGTGTGCTATAGAAAGGGAGTTAGAAGAGAAAGGTGAACTGAAATTGTTAATATTTTGGTTTGAGAGGGTGTGGAGGAGGGAAGTCTTTGGCCCAGGGTTGGGGTGAATGTCCCCATGTAACAGTAAGAGTGTTTGAGGGAGTGGAAATAATTTTGAGTTTTTAGAGGGTATTAGGTAGAACTTTCTAGTTGTGTGATACTTGTTATGGAGTATTCTATGATAATGTGGAGGAAAGTAAGGGCAGGATGAGAGGAGGTTAATGTAGGTTTGTTTAGATAGGGGAAGGACAGTGCTAGTATGTTTAGCTAAGCTAGGAGATCTGCTGAGGATGTAGTACTCATAGGAAGTAAGGGTATGGTATAAAAGAAGGATGTTAAGTAGCAGGAGTAGATAAAGTAGTTTAAAAGGCAGGGACATGTTGAGATAGATGAGCTTGACAAGGTTGAAGATTAGTATTAGGAAGGTAGGGAATGTGTGTGGCAGTTAGATGGGAGAGGAGAGTGTTAAGTGTTAAGTGTGAACGAGGCAGGAAATTAGTTAGGATGTGAGAAAATAAGGGGCGTGGCTAAGCAAGTATAATACTAGGGGCCCTGGGGTGGGTGGGAATTGGGGGTAGGGTAGGGGAGCGGAGTGAGCCCGAAGGGCGAACGGAGCGGGGCACAGCAGAGAAAGGAAAAAGCAGTGAGAAAAAACAATCAGTAGGTAGAAGGTAGAAACAGAAATTAGTAGGTAAAAGGCAAATGTGTGTGTGAGGAAGGGGAATTATAAAACCAGAGAGAAGGGAGGCCAGAGTGGGTAATGGTTAAGTCAGGAATAGTGCAGGCGGAGAGGAGGGTTAGATAGAGGGTTTATAAGGACTGTAGAGAGTGGGGTGTAAGGTTAAAGAGGACTAGGGAAGGAAAAAAGAGAAAAAGAAAGGAGACAAGTGCGACAAGCACGTAGGTGTAGAGTAAGAGGTAGGGAGGGTGGCAGATAGGAGAATTAGAGGGTAAGGACTGCCATCTAGTGGTCAATGTCTGGAAGTACCAAGCAAGGATAATATAGTAGTGGATACCAATAAAAGAAAAAGTAATGGAGAAGGAAAGAGGATTAGCGTGGTTGGAGAATAGAGGTGGTACAATGTCTTTGAGACAGGCGGGGGGAGCAACTATAGTAGACAGGGAGGGGTATGGCTGCTGGCAGATTTGGCAGTTAAGCTACTACACCTAGGATGTGTAGTGGACAACTATATACATAAGGTTAGGAATAAAAAAATGCAATTTACTTTTCTGATGAACTATGGTGCAATAGTCCAACTACAAAATTAAAACAACTTTCTGTTATTTATTTCTGTTATTCTAAGAGCTCAGATTTCAATTAAAAGGTCAACAAAACTGTAACATACATTTGGAGTCATAATGCTGTCTCATCATTCATTAAAAAAGCTCTTTAAGATAAGTCATAATATTATAGTTCACTACAAGTTGTCATGCAGCCACTGAAAAGGATGTAAGGGCTAACAATCCATATACTGCTTACAGTTCTAACTGTATCATATCCAAAACAATACTTCTCTTGTGACACATTAAAGCTTTCAGTCTTCTGTAGAAAATCCATAATGCATGCATGAGGTCTTCCCTCGTCAGGTCCCATCTGAAAAATTGGTCTGCTCCAGCAGTGCTAACCCAGTTAACAAAACATGCATCGTATCTACATACATACATACATAGCTAAACGCACACAAACACTAACTTGAAAATAAGAAGTTATGTACTCACCATAACATTCCATGTTTGTTGTCCATCTTGCCTTCATTCTATGCTGGTTGAGTTCAGAACCGAGCATCAGTTCTAACTCAGCCTAATTCAAAAGCTCGAGAGCTTCCACTGGCTCGAGGCTATGCCCTATCCCATGATGCTCTGGGAAGATAACCTAGATCTTGTTTGCAAGAGAAAGCATAACATCATGTAACAATGGATCAACTTATGAGGAGAAGACCAAGAAGGGAATCAGAGACTCCATAATCCAATTAAAAAATAGAATTATCTGCCCGATTCTCCAGGAATGAAGGAGGGGGAAGGAGGGTGGGAAGCAAGAGTGAAGGAGAGATGGACAACAAACATGGAACGTTATGGTGAGTATATAACTTCTTAATGTTATGTTGTCCTATTGCACCTTCATTCTATGCTGGTTGGGACAGAGTCCCTAGCACCTTCTTTCTTGGATGGCTCAAGGGAATAAACTCTTCAGAACAGTAGACCCAAGGGAAGCCCTGTTCCGGGAGGCCACATCTACTTTGTATTGAGTGATAAAGGTATGAGGTCTTACCCATGTGGCTGCTGCACAAACAGAATCTAAAGGGAGTCTGGCCTGGAAGGCAGAGGAAGTTGCAATAGCTCTGGTGGAATGGCCCTTCACTTTGTCTGGTAATTGTCTATTTTGAGCTGTATATGTGAAGGAAATACAATCTGTGAGCCATTTCGACAGTGTCACTTTTGAGACTGGTAATCCTTTCTTTTTTTCCGAAAAGGACACAAAAAAATTGGTCTGACTTTCTGAAATCTTTAGTTCTATGCATGTAGAAGTGCAACTGCCTATGTACATCCAACTGGTGTAGTCTATATTCTGCCCTGTTGCCATAGATTGGGAAGAACACAGGTAATTCAATAGATTGATTTAGACTGGTCTCCAAGCACACCTTAGGTAGAAAGGAAGGATTAGTACATAAGGAAACTCTGTCTTTGTGAAAAACTATGTAAGGAGGGTGTATAGATAGAGCTTGGAGTTCCAATACTTGTCTGGCAGAGGTAATGGCCACCAAGAAAAGTGTCTTGCATGACAAAAACTTTATGTCACATGATGATGCAGGTTCAAAGGGAGGCAACATTAAGGAGGATAGAACAAAATTTAGATCCAATGGAGCTGGAGGTTCCCTGACTGGAGGTCTTAGCAGGAAAGTCCCTTTTAGAAAGGCCTTACAGAGTTTGTGGGACATGA
The DNA here is from genome assembly GCF_019279795.1 of Protopterus annectens. NCBI lineage: Eukaryota > Metazoa > Chordata > Ceratodontiformes > Protopteridae > Protopterus > Protopterus annectens. The sequence continues at coordinate 1,929,149,993 of NC_056743.1, read as the reverse complement.
TTTTTAGTCCCATTTCCCCAATATGAAAGTTGGATATAGCAGCTAGCTGGACTCTAATTGTAGCTGCTGCCACCCCCTTGTTAAAAAGTTTAGTGAGAAATTTTAGCACTGCAGTGATGGGAGCCATAAAGGGATCTATATTATTATTGGAGGCCCAGTGTGAAAATCTTTTCCATTTGCTAGAGTATAGTTTTCTGGTAGAAGGCATGTGAGAAGAAATCAAAATATGTCTAACTGCCAGGGAGATGTCATGGAGCCTGGCTATTTGCAGAACTGGAGCAGTCATGCTGTCAACTTTAGGGTCTCAATCGATGGATGGAACATCCCCGACGAATGGGTCAGAAGGTCTGGAACTGAGTCCGGGATCCACGGTTCCTTTCAGAGATTGGTCCACAGAAAGGGGAACCAAATTTGCAGAGGCCAGTATGGAGCAATGAGAATCAAAGTGCTTCTCAATGTGTTGGCTTTCTGAAGAACCTTTGGTATCAAGGGAAAGGGAGGGAATGCATAAAGTAATCCCGGGGGCCAGTCGTGTATGAGTGCATCCCTCGGTTTCTTTCCCGGAGGGGGGAATCAGGGAAAAGTATCTGCTGCATTTGGCGTTCATGGACATGGTGAAAAGGTTGCAGCAGGGGACCCCATTTGCAGAAAATCTCTTCCACAACCTCTTGTTTTAGGGACCACTCATGAGGCATCAGAATGGCTCTGCTGAGTTTGTCCGCTATCACGTTGGATTCCCCCGGGATGTGTGTTGCTGTCATTAATCATTGAGAAGTGACAGGCCATTGCCATACTCTTTGTGCCTCTCAACATAAAGGGTAGGATTTGGTTCCTCCTTGTTTGTTTATGTACCACACTACTGACATGTTTTGTGTCTGAATTGCAATAGTTCCTATTTGGAGAGAGTCCTGGAATACTTGCAACACATAAAGCACCATTCTCATCTCTAGGACTTGATATCCAAGTGGTTCTCATGTTCCTGCCAGATGCCTTGGGCAGTCTTTCCCAGATAATGCCCCCCCTCCCCCCTATCTGAGCATCATCTGTGGTCAGTGTGGCTGTTGATTGTGGAAAAACAAACGGACATCCCGTGGTCAACTGAGTCATTTGAAGCCACCATCATAGGTCCCTTTTTGCATGACTCTGTGATAATGATCTTGTGTGACAGTAGTAGATCTTGCATGGACCACTGGGAGAAAAGTAACCATTGAAGGACTCTCATGTGTAAACGCGCTAGAGGTACTAAAATGATAGCAGTTGCCATGGTGCCCAGAACCTGCAAGACAGTCTTTGCTTGTACTTTTGTTCTGGATATCAAGCTCTTGATTTGACAGTGTAGGGACTGAATCCTTTTGGGAGTAAGTTTGGCCAACATTTCCCTTGAGTCTAATTCTGCGCCTAAGAATATAAGATGCTGTGAAGGCAACAAGGCAGATTTTTTTGAAATTTATTGTAATGCCTAGCTTGGTACAGAGATGAAGGTTTTGTCCCTTGCTTGCATTAGTAGATGCTTGGTGGTGGCAGTTAGGAGCCAGTCATCTAGGTATGAAAACACACGGAATCCCAGGCTCCTCAAGTGAGCCGTAACCACTGCCATGCATTTGGTGAACACTCTGGGGGCTGCAGTGAGACCAAAGGGCAGAGTTCAAAACTGGTAATGACTGGCTCCCAACCAAAAGCGTAAGTGTCTCCTGGATCACTTGTCCATTTTTATGTGGTAGTATGCATCCTGGAGATCTACTGTGCACATCCAATCATCTTTCCCCAGAATGGGGAATACTGAATGCAGTGTCACCATCCGGAATTTTGATTTCTTGACGGACTTGTTTAATCTGCTGAGATCCAAAATGGGTCTCCAGTCCCCTGTCTTTTTTGGAACTAAAAAGAACATTGAGTAAGTTCCGGATCCAGTCTGGTCTGAGGGGACATTTTGGATGACTCTTTTTTTCTAGCAACTTCTGTACCTCTAAAGTTGCATGGTCCCTTTGACTGGGTGGGATATCTGGGATGGATTGTTTCTCCAAGGGGGGAGTGGAAAAAGGTATGTATTAAATTCTGGATATGATCATTTGTACCCATTTGTCTTGTGTGATTTCTAGCCAGGCATTTGGGTACAACAATAAGCATCCCCCAAACTCCCCAAGAGATGGACAGGCAGGCCTCCACTTAGGAGTACTGAAAGGGTTTTCCAAGGAAAGAATCCCTGTCACCTTGGTTCTATGGACCCCCTCTGCCGCGAGGTCAGCGTCTTCCACTGTTACTTCCCCCTCTGTCCCTGGGGGAAGAGTCACCACATGCATCAGGAAATACTCTTTGGGACTTGCGGAACCACATCTCTGACCTTTGGGACAAGCTCTAGTGGAGACGGAAAAATGGGCCCCTATGGCAGACAGAGTTTTTTCCTCCTGTTCGCACCTGATCAAGGTCTCTTTAACCTTCGACCCGAACAATGACGAACCATCAAAAGGGACATTAGTGAAGGAAGACTTGAAGAGGTCAGCAAAGTTACATAGATGCATCCAGGAATGTCTCCTTAAGGAAATTCCTGTATTTGCTGCCCTGCTTGCTCCATTGGCTGCATATGAAATCAAGCATGGAAGAGTTAACCATGGAGTTTAGGGTGGGGAGCTGAGAGAAAACTTTATCCGAAACCCCAGCAGCTACATTACCCTGAAGGGTATTTCCTAGCTCTTTCAGCAGATCCCTTTGTAGTCTCGTAAAATGGGTCAAGTAATTCAGTGATCGAAGCATAAATGCCACTGAAGAAAAGGTACACTTTCCATATCTGTCCATCATCCGAGAGTCTTTATTCAGTGGATGGACAGACGAGGAAGTTTCTGACAATTCCTTCTTGGTGGCCGTCTCCACCACTATAGCATCTACTGGGACACCTTTGGTTAACAAGTCTTTCTCTGTTGATGTTGTAATACATTTGTTAGGCCTCTTTGGAACAGGCTCCACTGTATCTGCAGAGCTCCACGCCTTCCGAGCAATCACACTCATCAACTGGTCAAAAGGTGGAGACACCCAAGAAGTGGAAGGGTGAGACCCAAAAGCTTCCAGGTATACCGACTCATCCTCAGAAGGATTGGTGGGCTTCCAGCCACCCCTCTATTTAAGAATCTCCAGGATGTCTGCAAAGGAGACATCTTTAGAGGGTGACCGTGGGGACCCTTCTGTATCATCCAGGTCAGTGTCTGAGGTGATAGACACATCCAGGGAGTCTATGTGCTTCTTCTTGCACAATCTCTTCTGATGGACCTCCTCAGAGGGGTACACTGGAGAAGTTTTGGAAGAGACAGTCTTGCCTACAGGGGCTTCCTAGGGCTTAGGGTCTCTGCGCTTGGGGGGAGTAATGGTGCTGAGAGAGACAGAGACACTTTTGGGGGAAGAGTACTCAAACCTGAAAGTGGAGCTGTCGGAGGTGACAGCACTCTCTCCATCAGCTCAAAAGCCCCCTCACTCTGCTCCGAGGAGGTCCCTGGCTCCAAAGAACCAAAAGACTGACCCCGAAGCACAGTGGTTGGCTCCAAAGCCAATGTAGGAGCTGAGCTCATACGCACCGAAGCCCCGAGAGGTAGAATCGGCTCGGACGGCTGTCCGATCCAACTCCCCTCCCCAGACCCAATGGGAGAACGTCAGCTCCTAAACTCCTCAGATTCCAATAGAATCGAGGTAGTCAGAGCAGATGTTGGAACCAACGATCCTGTTGGAGGTCTCAGCTCCAATGCTTCCACTACTATCAGGCTCAAGTCCTCTGGCTCTGAAGCCCCCAATCAGGTCAGAGGAGGAATCGAAGATGGGGATAGTGCCTTTGTTGGCTCAGGTTCCTTTTGGGTTGGAGTCAACAGAATTTTTGCCAGTGCAGGTGTCCGAAGTAGCCTCTTCACCACCAGCTCCACATCATCATCTGACAGACTCCTTGAGGAATGGTAGGACAATAAAGATGATTTCGCCCTTTCTAGGAGCGGAGATCTCAAAGTTGGAGTAACCGGCTCCAAAACCGGGAACCGTCTCCTAACTTGAAACTCTGTCGGTTACGTAACTGCAAATGGAACTGAAGAGGTAGACTTTTTGGAGCCAAGAGCCCTTGGTTCCAAGGTAGGTGATTTAGCCACAATTGTATTAAGCAGCTCCAAGGCTGGATCTGAGGCAGCAGTTCTTTTCCCCAACTTCTCTGATTTTGAGGAAAAAGAAGGGGATCCTGAAGAAGGTTTGGAGCTCTGAGACCCTTCCAAAGCCTCTGAAAAAGGAATCTTCAATAACCTTCTGACAATAAGCTTGTTCTTGCCTTCAAGGAGTACTCTGCTACTGAAAGCATGGCAAAAAGCACAAGATTCTTGCAAATGGAGGGCACCCAGGCAATAAACACAACTGGTGTGCCCATCGGTAAGAGACATTTTCTGGTTGCATTTGTCACATTTCTTGAACCCCGACTGTCTGGGTTCTTTCTGATCCTTAGACATGTCTCTAACTACAAGAAAGGCAGAAGCAATATGAAAGCCCCAAAAAAAGAAAAAGTTTAAAAAGTTTCTAAACTTTGTTACCTCACAAAGCAATGCATCTAAGATTGAAAACCAGCAAACCCGTACACTAGACAGGTTAATCCAAAAAAAAAAAAAAAACATATGTGTGTGTATATATATGTGTATATATATATATATATATATATGTGTATATATATATATATATATATATATATATATATATATATATATATATATATATATATATAGGTCTACTACCGTAGATCGAAATTACACTACTTCGAAATACAATAGTAGTGTCCCACTAACGCGAAAGTGCACTTTAACGAATGTGCACTTTTGCGAAAGTCACTAGAATGAACAAAGGGTTAGCGCTTTGGCGCTACTAGCTACCCACTATCCTTAACCAAAGCCCTAACCCTAAGGTCCGTGACTACTGCACCACAGTGCAGGAAATGTCCCATTTGACTTGGTGACTTTCGCGAAAGTAAACTTTCATTGCAGTGCACTTTCGCATTAGTGTGACACTACTATCGTATTTCGAAATAGTGTAATTTCAATCTGATAGACCCATATATATATATATATATATATATATATATATATATATATATATATATATATATATGCACATACATATATATATATATATATATATATATATATATATATATATATATATATGCATATAGATATATATATATATATATATATATATATATATATATATACATACATATATATATATATATATATATACACACATATATATATATATATATATATATATACACACATATATATATATATATATATATATATATATATATATACACATATATATATATATATATACATATATATATATACATATATAGATTCACTTTGAAACATCGAATGTTCTGAACATCAACGTTCTGATCATCGAGACCAGAACATCGATGTTCAGAACATCGAAGTTTCAAAATGAACCACACAAACACCAAATAAATTTGCCCCCCTACACCCCCCATGTGGGGGGCTGTGCCCCCCACACCCCTACTTTAATATTCCAACTCCGAGATCGCACTACAGTGGGGTAAGGGAAATCTCCCATTTACCGCTATATGCGGTAGCGCTAAACAGGAGATTTCCCATACCCTACCTGCAATGCCAACACTCAGATGGCACACACACAACATGCAGGGCACCTTGCTGCCCTGCATACACACCCACAATTCTATATTTTCACTTACCTGGCACTTCCACTTTAAACCTTTGATGTTCTGAACATCGATGTTCTGGTCTCGATGATCAGAACGTCGATGTTCTGAACATTCGATGATTTAAAGTGGAACTATATATATATATATATATATATATATATATATATATATATATATATATAAAACTACAGCTTCACCTAGAAGCTACCAAAGGAAACTTAGCAATCAAGAAAACACACCACACAAAACTAGTCTACAAATACAAGAAAGCTTTTTATATATCTATAATGCTAAGAAATGAACCACGCACAACAGCTACGCAGGAGCCACACAAAATTAGTCTACAAATAGAAGAAAGCTTTTTATATATCTATAATGCTAAGTAATGAACCACACACAACAACTACGCAGGAGAGAATCCTCTAATTTAAACGGATTCTCCTTGCGACTACAGGGGAAAAAAACAATGGGAGGGGAGTCACCCTCCAAGTTAAACGGGCCACTAGGAGCCCTCTAACTTAAACAAGCTACCTGAAAGGGGTAGAAAAAGCTCTCTAATTAAAACGAGATTGAGGTGAGGTATAGGGAACTAAGATGAGAAAAACAGGTAGGCTTGATGAAAAAGGATGACGGCCGACAACAGCAAAGGCAGGGAGAAACACAGACAAAATGCCCCTAATTAACTAACTAAAGGTTAACAATGATCCAACTATAAAATTTTAAACGATTAGTGCTGAAATATAAAATGAAGAAAAAACTTAGCCAAGAGCCAGTCAGAAGACACCTGATCTGCTTAAGTGGCAAACGAGATCTGGGTTATCTTCCCGGAGCATCATGGGATAGGGCATAGCCTTGAGCTTTTGAATCAGGCCGAGTCAGAACTGATGCTCGGTTCCGAACCCAACCAGCATAGAATGATGGCGAGATAGGACAACATAACTTCTACAGTTTCCTGTAAAACAGTATAAGTGTGGACTGAAAGCACTGCTCATATAGGTAGGAATTAGGAAGGCTTGATTCTTGGGCATCAAGTGATATTGCCACTGACTGTCTCTAAACCATAATGGAAAACATTCTGAAAGGTACCATCTTGTAGTAGCTCTCTTCAAAGCTTGCATCTGAACTAAATTACCCAAAGAGTTCTGTCTTGTGTACACTCTCAGTTTTGTTAGCTATGATTGCACCCCCAACTTGAACATCATTGGTGAAAAATATTAATTGTAAGTTAAAACAAACTCACTGCATAGATGTGGACAAGATGTGTAAAGGGGCAAATATACCATGGACTTAAATTAGATCCTTCCCTTAACTTGTCTTCCCATACTTACAACATAACCTCTAAAGTTTTATATCAACTTACTTCATGTTATCGCATCTCCAACCTCCTCTCTCCAGCCTCATAGAAAGCCAGAGCCAAAAATGTCCCAATGCCAAAACTAGAAGATACCCTGCGTATACTAAGCATGCACTCAGAATACAATTGTCAAAGCTGCAAGCAACTGACTCAAAAATATGTAGCTTTGCTTTCTCACCAGCCAGAATAGACATCACTGTGACTTACTGAACACGATTCACTGTCTCCCTGTTTCTAATAGGGTTACCCACCTATTAGGGATATTAGTATTCAAAAGCTTTCAATTAGGCTACTCACAACCTCTAAAAATAAAACTTCCTCTAAGATATCCTCATTGTCACCAGACCAAGAATTAAGTAATCAGTTGAAGAAAAAAAACTTTTCCGGAATAGCCCGTGCTATTTCCAACAACAAAATAAATGAAGTAAACGTTAATAATATCACTGACAAAAAAAAAAAATCCGCAAAATAATTTATTAATGAAGAATTCAAATGCTCTTGTTTCAGAGATACAGACTACATTTTCTGGTTATAAACAGTCATTTTCTGACACATAAGGTATTGCATAGTACTTCATTGATCTAAATAAAGGTGTACATACTGTGAATTGTATATATTTTACATAGTGCACTTTTAATACTAACTTCCTAGTGTATAATGTCAGTTAATCATAACTTCACAACACTTGGAACATTAATGGAGCATGTATTATTTATTACCCGTTATCCCCACTACTTGGAACATTAGTAGAATATGTGTTATTACCTATTATCCCTACCACTTGGAACATTAGTGGAATATGTATTATTAGCTGTTATCTCTACCACTTGGAACATTAGTGGGGCATGTATTCTTTATTACCCATTATCTCTACCACTTGGAACATTAGTGGAATATGTATTAGTACCTGTTATATCTACCACATGGAACATTAGTGGAATATGTACTATTATTACCTCTTATATCTACCAACTGGAACATTAGTGGAATATGTATTATTACCTGTTATCTCTACCACTTGGAACATTAGTGGAATATGTATTAGTACCTGTTATATCTACCACTTGGAACATTAGTGGAATATGTATTAGTACCTGTTATATCTACCACATGGAACATTAGTGGAATATGTACTATTATTACCTCTTATATCTACCAACTGGAACATTAGTGGAATATGTATTATTACCTGTTATCTCTACCACTTGGAACATTAGTGGAATATGTATTATTACCTGTTATCTCTACCACTTGGAACATTAGTGGAATATGTATTAGTACCTGTTATATCTACCACTTGGAACATTAGTGGAATATGTATTAGTACCTGTTATATCTACCACTTGGAACATTAGTGGAATATGTATTAGTACCTGTTATATCTACCACTTGGAACATTAGTGGAATATGTATTAGTACTTGTTATCTCTACCACTTGGAACATTAGTGGAATATGTATTATTGCTTGTTATAGCTCCCACTTGGAACATTAGTGGAATATGTATTATTACTTGTTATAGCTCCCACTTGGAACATTAGTGGAATATGTATTAGTACCTGTTATATCTACCAGTTGGAACATTAGTGGAATATGTATTATTGCTTGTTATCTCTACCACTTTGAACATTAGTGGAATATGTATTAGTACCTGTAATATCTACCATTTGGAACATTAGTGGAATATGTATTATTAGCTGTTATCTTTACCACTTGGAACATTAGTAGAATATATATTATTACCTGTTATATCTACCACTTGAAACATTTGTGGAATATGTATTATTAGCTGTTATCTCTACCACTTGGAACATTAGTGGAAATTATCTGTTATATCTACCACTTGGAACATTTGTGGAATATGTATTATTAGCTGTTATCTTTACCACTTGGAACATTAGTAGAATATATATTATTACCTGTTATATCTACCACTTGGAATATTTGTGGAATATGTATTATCAGCTGTTATCTCTACCACTTGGAACATTAGTGGAAATTATCTGTTATATCTACCACTTGGAACATTTGTGGAATATGTATTATTAGCTGTTATGTCTACTTTGAAAAGTGATGTTATTCATCCACCTTGAACTTCATTGTTATTACCCAGGTCGTGACTGAAAAGGGGTCAGATGACCAGCTCACTTACCTGTTAAATTGTAAAATAAAATAAAAAATAAAAATAAATTGTCTCTTGCATACTGACTAACAGAGATGCTTACTTAAGCCTAGGTGTGTAAACATTTTCTCTTAGGACTTTACAATACTGCAGTAACCACAGTCTGTAATCAAAAGCATCCAAAGCTTGTGGCAGATTCCTGATTTCATCTTTAATGACGCATCTCAGTTGAAAGCAAGACTATTTAAGAAGGTATTTAAAGCAGATTTAACACATTTCCTTTCTTTACTTGCAAATTTTAAACAGTGACCAAACTGCCATGCCATAATGTTTGTGGCACTGGCCACTGTTTTGTTAAGGGGCACATTCTGCCATTCGGTGTTTATAATTCTATAACAATGAATAGAGCTTTGGCATGCACATGTAAAGGGGTGACAAAAGGGGCTGTTCAGTAGTTGAACACATTTCACATTATTCATTGTTCAAGTCTTATAAAACTTTTCTGTGGAAGTGGAATTGCATCCATATTAATGCCATTGCAATTTACTCTTTCCCCATGTTTGCAGCATTTCTTTCAAAGAAAGCAAATAACATCTGAAGCAGTAAGTGGAGGTAAAAGAAGTACTAGCATCCTAAACAGTATTGCAGGCATACTACACCAGTTCTTATTCTGACTGTATAAAGGAATAAATGATTAACCTTATAAGTCAATAGTGAGCATAATCTCTGTGAAGTCAGACTCACTGTTCTGATTGATGGAAAAGATGGGAGTGCCTGCTTTTTCCTTCCACTCTTGGTATGGGCCATGTATCCTGAACTTTGTAGGATATTCATTTCTGAAAAAAGAATGCGGTCCCTGGCTCTCCCATGGGATAGCTGTATCATATAGCTATTCACCAACCATTCCTAGATGAGGCACACTGTTTCTGGAAGTTGCCTCCAGTTCAGCCTGCCCCATACTGTCCACTTCACAACCCATCTTCTGACCGTATGCAGAGCCACCAAGGTGGCAATACAAAAATGCTTCAAACAACTGCTGTAATTCAATATATTGAGCAAAGGCTCGGGTAGTGAAAATAATAATGCAAACCATTTAGTTTCAGAACCACTTTTGTTTCTGTTTTTGTTTTATTGTTTTCTTCATGACATGAATATTTGTAGAGTGACTTGCAAATTTCTGATTGTGATATTATCAACAGTCAAACAAGTGAACAGCCCCTTTGCCCTTCATAGCTTGGAGAAAGCCTGCAGCTTTAGTCTGTGCAAATGGTACATGTAGGAAGACAAGAATTAAAATAGGAGATAACAGAAAGCAAGAATGAGAGGAGAACTAGAGAAAAAAATGAGAAAGAGAAACAGGGAGAGAGAAAGAGTGAGACAGGGTACATACACTGAGATTACTCCCACGAGGCCGGACTTTTCTCCTCTGCAACAGCCACACAAAAGGGTACACACATCAAAAATACAAAACAAAGGAAAATCCAAGGTGAAAAAAATAAATGCATGAATCAACAAAGATAAATGACAATGAGGAATGCATGGAGGTAAAGCAAAATAAATAAATAAATTAGAAACAATTAAATAAATAAAGAAAATAACATGTTTTGTAGTTTCCAAAAAAGGAGGGATATGAGAAATGAAAATTGGGTGGATATTGGTGATTAGTGATGCAAAACAAAATGGAACCAGATAGGGTAGGGAGAGACAGAAAGAAGCACAGAAAATCAAAGTTAAAAAAAATAAGCAGGTTAGAAACAGTCACAACTTACCATGATTTATACACACGTTTTAAAACATAAATGTTACCCGTTAGAATGAGAAAGAACATTTATTGTCAGAAGAAAGTTCAAATCACAACATCTGCACCCAAAATGTAATGTAGCAAATTACGCAAAGTGCACAACAGAAAGTGGGAAAAAGATAAAATAGCAGAAATAAAACATAATGTTCATATATAACCTTCTGTCTTATGAAATTAATAGTATTTTATCTTGGACAGCGAAACAATTATCCAGATAACATAAAAGTTGTATACTCACTGTAATTCCTGATATTGTTTCAAAGTTTTCATCATTTATTTTAATTTGCACAGTCTGGTAGAGGTATTATGACTTCACAGAAGTTAGACATTTCCAACAATTATCACCATAGTAGGAGTCACATATACCTGCTACCTTGAGGTATGAAATTACTTTAGTAAATTCATCCCAATGAAACAGGCAGCATAACTTAGGTGGTTTGTGTGATATGTCACACAAACCATACTGGCAAACTATATTTTCTCTTAATTGCCTATGATGGCTGTTACCCCATTACACCTCTAAGATATTTAGACTTAAATGTATGGTGAGTTAAGGGAGTGTCAGTCACCTTTACAACTGGAATGAGCAGAAAATGCAGTTTGACGTAATTGACTGGAGTTGTATCCCACAGCATGTGTACTTTATTCTAAAAGTCATATAACCAGCATGCCAACTCTATTCTCTAAACAGTTTAGGTGGGATTTCCAGTGATAGCATGATGAGAAACGGTTGTTTCCCCTGATTGCTCCTACCAATATTTATTTTTATTTTATTGAATGCAGTGACTGAGGCATTAATGTGGAACACTGGACCTTGCCAGTGCATTAGCACAGCTCACAGAATGTTACAGTGGTTGTGTAATTTGACAACCTTTGCCTTTGTAACATTCTGATGATTTTTGATTAATACCTTTTGTAAGGGGGCCCCCATCACCTTAACCCCTCTACTCTCATTCTTAAAAAAATTACAGGGTTAAGGAGGCAGTGGCAAATACCCTTACAAATGGAACAAACAAGGTGGTCTACATGTTTCTTTCCCTGTCAAAAATATGTTAAAATAGTGACTTCTTTTACTGTGGAGCTCAGAATAACTGTAGCTCCATCACAATGCAGGGCACCAGTGATCACAGAGAACACTACATTTTGTGTAATGACATCACTAAGTATTTTGAACCTACAGTTATGCATGGTCCAGTGTTCTACATAATCAATGTGGTTGACATCTTAACGTTCACCCAGGAAAGCATCTGACTGTTAAGACTGTTCAACATTCATAGCAAAGGTTTAGAAAAAAGCCAAAGATAATGCAGAGTTTGATTTAAAACAGCTGAGTTGCCAGATGATGGATAGAAAGATGCTGCTTCCATAAATATAATGACAAGTACAGAAATTTGATGGAACAACCTCACGTTCACTAAAATTTGACTCAAGAGTTACTAAGGAAAGGTGAAATGAAACCAAAAGATAAAAGGCTAAAAATGATGGCCCAGGATAGTGGTCTATGTGCACATTGGTTTCCAACGTCCATTGAGAAATAGACAAATGCAGGTTCTGTAAAACAGAACTGGAAACACTTGCTCATCTTGTTGCTGGGTGTAATACACTCATGGCAAGGGACCTCTATACTGAAAGACACAATAACGTGGCAAGAATGTTGCACTGGGGATTGTGCAAACACTACAATATAAAAGGAGCCAAGAAGCATTGGCAATATGAACCACAAAGCATTATAGGAAATGATGAAGTACGCATCACATGTAATTACCCATTACCCACAGTTCATAAAACAGATGCAAGAAAACCAGATAAAGTAGTTCATGAAAAAAGACAAAGTAGTGTTCATCATTTAAATAGCTACACCCCATATGAATTACAAAATTACAGAAGAAGGAATTCCTGGACACATTGAGAGTGCCGAAAAGAGAACTATTAGCTAATAACAAAGTCTGAAACAATAGTAATTTCATGAACTCTAACTGTATCCTGACTTTGGAAAGGGGTTCATTCCCATCATGGCATTACAAACCCAAAACACTTGGAGAAATTAAACCCCCTGATGGACAGAAAGATGCTGTTTCTTTTGGAGCAAACACTGGAGGATTTGATTCTTATAATTCTTCTAAGGTTTCCTGGAAGCAAATTTTGTCTACAATGTAAGAAGTGAATACAAGGCTGGCATATTTTAGAAACTACGTAGATGCAAGAGACAGCATAGTAATCAAGATATTAATAACTTGCTGCTATTGAGAAACTCCAGCAAGAAAATAAAACTGAATAAGAATATGCTAATATGGGTGCAAAGGCAATATTATTAGAAGGAAAAACAAATTGGCCAAGAGGAAGGAGCTTGCAGAGAAGAGTGTACTGAGTTTGTGCTAGAAAGGGAAGGAAGAGAAGAATGCTTGATGTTTATGAAAGTTCCCGTGTTCAAGTACAGAATATTGCAGATGCAAAAAAACCTGCTCTTGCTGCTGAGAAGCTGAACAATTATGGTTCACTGAGAAGTTAATATGACTTTTCTAGTTATTTGGACATTCATGACAGTTCACCTAGAATGTTCTTGAATTTTTATTTGCATAAGCTTATGTGTATGTATCTGGATTTTTCTATGTAATGGAATGGAAATATTTCTGATTTGTGTCAGAGTAATTTTAACAGATTTTCAATGTAAAGAATTCCAATTAAATGAATTTCACTTAGTAGCAGCTGTCTGCACGGATATGATTATCCTTTGTATGTTATTAAATTTCTGTTCATTTAAGACTAGTAGACAAATTCAATAGATAATCAAACAAGTTGTTTATAAAAGAGACAAATCACCAGCGCATTCTCCCAGGGTTTTGTGCTGGAACCTCTCTTGTTTGGCATCTAATTTTGTGAAGTAAAAGCCAATACCAAATGGTTCTGGCTAACTAAGTTTTCAGATGACTGCAAGCTAGGAGCAGACATTGAATCCCCAAATGACTTAGCCATCCTGCAGGAAGGTTTGTCCCAAAAAATAACTGGTTTAAAAATCATGGACTGAAACTAAATGCCACAAAATACATTACTGTATCCTTTGGGAAGTCATCTATCCCAGGGAACTACCACAACAATATGCCCCTGAGAGTTGACCCTGTTTTTTTGGAATTTGGGAACTTTTGTGGACAGTGACCTAACTTTTGACCAACTTGTGCCCATTGTTGTAACGAAGTCCATCTATATTGCACAGCTTATAGGTTCATAGGTTCATACTAGGCTATCTGCCGTAGGGCATTTATAAGCCTAGCCAGAGTGTGTTTGGCTTTCCCCACCCATTTTAAATTAATTTTGCTATGCTCTTTTTCGAGGTTAGTATACTGTGCCTCTGTCTAACAGTGACACAGAAGTGATACCCGGGGTAAACCTACGATCCCCCATCCACTCATCAAGATTCCTCTTGAAGAGAGTCAATGAGGGACTCTGCCTAACCTGGACTGGGATTTTATTCCAGAGTGAAGGGAGCCTCTGGGTTATGAATCTGTCCCTCCAGCATGTCCTATTTATTTCAGTGCTGAGGTTCAAGTCTCTCAAGCGCATAGCTCGATGGGATTTGGATTTTCTGAGGTGCAGCATGTCCATTAATTCCGGGTTGGACATGGCTTTATACGTCAGGCACAGATCACCTCTAAGCAGGCGGTATGCCACTGAGTAGAGCTGGAGTTTCTTTAACCGGGCAGCATATGGCATCTGTTTGAGCCCTTTGATCCTCTTGGTGAGGTACTTTTGGGGTCTTTCCTGTTGCTGCAGGTGCCTGGTAAGGTACATTCCAAAAGGGGAATTGTACTCAATTATGGGCCTGATGAGGGATGAGTAAAGAGGCACGATGACCTCCCCTGATCTAGATGTGAATCCCTTCATGATTAGGTGGGCTATATAAAATGTTTTTCTAACCACTTTGGCCACGTGGTTGTCAAATGAGAGATTGCTATCAACTTGGGTCCCCAGGTCCCTAATTACTTCTTCTGTACTTAATGGATTACCACCTATGTGGTAATTTGTGGGCACTTTGTTTTTGCCAAAGGTGATGACTATACACTTTTTGGCGTTTAGCTTGAGGCCATGGCTCTGGCACCAGTTGTCTGTTTCTCTGAGGCCCTTTTGGAGGATGCTTGTGTCGGCTGGAGAGTCGATTATAGTGCCCAGTTTAGAGTCATCTGCGAACTTGGTCAGCCACAGTCCTTCCGTGTTGGCCTGTACCTCCGAGAAATATATACCGAACAGTAGAGGTCCCAGGACTGAGCCTTGTGGGACGCCACTTGTAACTGGTTTGGAGTCTGACATGGCTCCAGCAATTCTAACCATGTGGGTTCTGTCCTTGAAAAACAATCGGCTGTATTAAAAAGTCCGCCAAAAAAACACCACTGTTGAGCAAAAAAACCTTTATCCAACACAAAGCTTTCAGGTTATACACCCTTTCTCAATGCTTAATACAGGTCCATTAAAAATAATCTGTTCTGTCCTTGAGCCAGTTTGCAACCCATCTAGTGACATAGGGGTTTATATTTAAGCTGGTGAGCTTATCTATAATGCCCGAGTGGGGTATTGTATCGAAGGCTTTTGCGAGGTCCAGGTAGGCTGTGTGGACCACCTTCCCCTCGTCAATGGCCGTGGTGACTGTTTCAAAGGAATCAACCAAGTTTAACAGGCAGGATCTGCCCTTAACAAAGCCGAACTGGGTAGGATCCAGTGTCTGTAGGTCCCCAATATCTTTTTTTATGAGGTCCATGATGATCCTTTCCATAGCTTTGCAGACCAAGCTAGTCAGGCTTATGGGGCGATAGTTTCCAGGATCCGTTGAGGCACCACCTTTGTGGAGTGGGACCACTGTTGCTGTACGCCACTCTTTGGGTACATATCCTGTGGTAAGGCTGAGATTGAACAGTAGTTTTATGTTTGGGTTTAGCTATTCTTGGAGTTCATGTAGGACGCAGCCAGGGACACCGGCTGGTCCCATTGATGCTGTGTTTTTTGCTTTGGAGAGGGCGGCTCTTACCTGAGCATCTGAGATGTCAGGGGGGGCAGCACTCTGCTGGGATAGATATTTGCCCATTTGGTGGGGGGGTGAGAAGTTTGCGCTGAACCTGTCAGCTAGGATGTTGGCAATGTCTGTGGGTTCGGTGTATTTTTTGTCATTTTGGACTAATTCTGAGCATATCTGGGAATTCCCACCCAGGTTCCTAACATAACTAAAGAAAGCCTTGTGATTATCCTTAGTGTCCTGTGCAATTTTTCTCTCGAAGCTGGCCTTAGACGATTTTATGAGTGCCCGTAGTTTTTTGCTAACACTGATCAGAGATGCCTTCCCTTTTTGGGATTTTGCTCTATCATGTAGTAGCTTCCTCCTTCTATTGTATAGTTTGTTTATGGCTGGGGTCCACCAGACAGGACGTCTGCCTTTGGAGGATTGGGTCTTGGTTTTATTTGGGATTGCATGATCCATGCATTCCTGAAGGTGTTCATAGAATGCATTTATAAAGGATTCTGTGGTCTGGGCAGTATTTTCCACATGCCCAGGGGCTTTGAAGGATTCCACCTCGGTTTTGAGGAGTGTGAAATTTGCTTTAGAGAAGTTTTTCACTGTGGTTTTCTGGGCAGGGGGTAGGGTCGGGATGTGAAAATCCAGTGAGATTAGTTTATGGTCTGATCTTACCAGTGAGGGATACACTTCTGGTCTGGAGCATAGAGTCCCCATGTTGGTGATGATCAGGTCCAGTATGTTTTCCCCTCTTGTGGGAGTGGTAACAAGTTGTTCCATAGCATTTGAGTTTATAAATTCTAGGAACCTTTGAGCTAGGGTGTTGGAGCTAGAGTAATGCTCCCAGTCTATGTTTGGGTACTTGAAGTCGCCCAATATAATGGTGTTTGGAGAGACCTTCATATTTTCCAGTGTTCTCAGGAAGGCCGAGTGGGGTTCCTGGGTTTGGGAGGGTGGTCTGTAGCAGGCTATAAACTGGAAGACAGTTTTACCCACTGTTAGTTGCACATGGATAGTCTCTGATGCTTCGTGCTGTGCCACCAACCTGGAGGTGTGGGTATCTTTGCAAATATTGATACTCCTCCTCCTTTCCTGGTTCGGTCCAAGTTTTGGGGCCGAAAAGCATGGTATGAGGTATAACCTGGTAGTGCTGGGGAGCACCAAAGGGATTGTGTCTAGCTCTAAGGATGTCATTGCCTCTGTTTACTCAGCCCTCATTAGGCCAGTCATTGAGTATAGTGCCCCCCTTTGGCATGTATCTGTCCAGACACATGCAAAAACTGGAACATCCACAGAGATACTTTATTAAAACGATACAAGGCCTAAACAATATGTCTTACACTAACCATGTCAAAGTGATATCACTAAACTCGGTATCCTACAGACTGCTAAGAGCTGACCTGTACTTACACGTACAAGCCTAGCTAGTTTTACCCAGATTTTACCCACTTTTCTACCCTATGGGAAAGATAACAAAGGTCAGCAAGCGGGATTTAGACTATGTTTACAGACTGCTTCTGTTCATAAGGGACTTGGGCTCCACCCCTGGAGTGAATTTGTGATTTCTCATCCATCAGTCCAGATTGCACTTGAAGATGGTTAGGGAAGGGCTCTACGTCATGTGAATAGGAAGGCTATTCCAGAGAAGCGCAATCTCTGGGACACATATCTGTCTCTACAGCAGGATCTATTCAAGTCAGAGATCTGATTAAGATCTTTGGAGTGGGTAACCCTCATGCATTTAGTTTTGCGAATATGCAACATTTCCATCAGGGTTGGATCAGAAACTGCCTTGTAGGTCAGATAAAGGTCACCAATTAGTAATCAGTAGGAAAATGAATACAGTGAAAAGGCATTTAATCAGCCCATATATGACATATTGGTTATACCCTGTATCTTTTTGGTGAGAAACTCCTGAGGATGCTCCAACTATTGCAGGTGCTTGGGGAGGTACATGCCAAAGGGTGCATTGTACTTGATTATTGGTCTGATGAAGGATGAATACAGTGGTACTATGACATCCTTAGATCTGGATGCCATGATCTTACTTATAAGCTAAGCCACATACAAGGATTTCCTCACCACCATGGACATATGGTGGTCGAAGTTCAGATTACTATCTATCTAAGAACCTCTCACCATTGGGTCTGTTCTTGGGAGGGGGGTGTTATCAATGTTGTAATTTGCAGGAGTATTTGATTTCCCAAAGGGTATTATTATGCACTTCTTCCCATTTAGTTTGAGGCCATGGCTCTAACACCAATCCTTAGTCTGCATCAGACCTTTTTGTAGTATATCAACATTGTTTGGGGAGTCAGTGATTGCCCCCAACTTGCAGTCATCAGCAAACATGATCAGGCAAAGATCATCTACATTCACCTTGACATCTGATAAGTATATTCCAAACAGGAGTGGGACCCAGCACTGAGCCCTCTGGTACTCCACTGATGACAGGCCTCTTGCTGGATATGGATTTCCCCAAAATAGGTAAGTACTAGGCTAGCTGCTGTTGTGGGCCATTTTAAGCCTAGACAATTTCCTGTAAAGGTGAGAATCAATCTCTGTACCTTAAATCCTTAACCATTATGCCAATCTCAAAATGTTATTGGCAGCACAGAGATTTGAACCCACACGCCAAAAGAGACTGGGGCCTTAATCAGCTCCTTAGACCATTCAGGCACTGACCATGGGCTATCTAAGGGCAATCTCTAACTAAATGTACAGGTTAATTTGAGCACAAAAAGGGAAGTAAAAGGGAAATTTGCTAGGCTTAAAATGGCCCTCAAAGGCAGCTAGCCTAGTACTTACCTATGAACTTATGAACCTATATTATATTATCTTATAAAGAAAAAAGGAGGCAAGAGGATAGGTAATGCCTCACTATTTTGTTATTAAAGTCAGGGCAATGTCTCTTGCATTCTATGACGAATTCCATCTAAGCTTAGGGTTAAGATGAAAGTCGGTGTCTTGGTTTTGCTGTAAAAACAGCTGTTTGTCATATTTTAGCAAAGTGAGCTATGAGCTGTAGTTGTGTAGGAGCAGTGTCCAGATCCATTTGGGGTTAGCCATTAAAACTGCTGCTGGAGCCTTATGTAGGCTGATCTTGTGATCCTGAGCCATAAATAACAGCTTTTAGTGTTTTATGTTTTTTTTTATTTCAGATCTGTAATAATGGCTTTTTGTGCTTTATATGTTTTGTATTTTTTAAAATGTTCCTAAAGACTGACCCAGTATTGCTTTGGGACTGTCAAAAGCTTCAGCTGTGATAAAAGATGTTGGTTGTTATTCTTCTGATAACTGTTATATATTTTTTAACAGAAGAGTAGTTATTATTTCTTCCATTATCTTACACTGTTCTCAATTATCTTGTAGCAAAAAAAAGAGATTCTCATGATTTACAGTTTCCACAGACAAAGCTTTATCGAAGGCTAAACACTTTCACCATAATATAAAGCTTTAATGACAGAAAATTTAAAGCATGAGGGAAATATGAGTCTGCAAGCAAATAAGAGAAAGATTCTGCATGTGACAGTATCCTGAAATAAGTCAATACTTCGTGTGAGGTCTGATTTTCACTTTCGTTTATTTAACTTAATTAATGGTGCACATTTTAATGGCATACTTTTCAGGGTGCAACACAAAAGGTGCATTACAAAACTCAAACAACAAATATGAAAGGAGTGCAAAAAGAAGTTATGTCTTACCATAATGTTCCATCTGTGTTGTCGATCTTCACTAATCCTTGACTGTGGGCTTGGTTCCAAGCCTTGGAACCAACTTGGCCATTTACCTCAGCTCACGCCCTTCAAACTATCGAGCTAGGCTTTTACCATAATGCTCCTCCCTAAATTACCTCAGATTGAATTTGATTACTTTAGTTGCAGATAAACAGAAAGAATATAACAAGAGATCAACTATGAGTCAGTATTATGAAGCCAGTTGTGGGATAATTCAATCCACTAAGAGTCTCAGGATGGGGGTTGGAGGAGGTAATTTCAAGGATTAGTGAAAATTGACAACACAGATGGAGCATTATGGCAATCTTCACTCAATCTTTGAGAGTGGGACATAGTCCCAAGCTACTTTAGTCTTGGGAGGTCTCACGGAAGAATATATGTAAGCACCATCGAACCAAATGATGCCCATCCCCTCGAGACCTGATCCAATTTGTAATGAGTGATAAAGATATGAGGAGAAGACCAAGTGACTGCTGCACAGAAATTGTCCAAGGATGCTAAGGCATGAAAAACTGCAGAAGTTGCCATTGCTCTGGTTGAATGGGCTTTAACTGGGCGTGGAAGTTGGAGCCCTTTTGAGAGACAGATGAAAGTAATAAGCCATCTTGCCAAGGTAACCTTCAAAACTGGCTTCCTAAAGAGAGAGAGGAAAATGCAACAAATAATTGATCAGATTTTTTGAAACCCTTTGTTCTGTGAAGATAAAAATGCAGTTGTCTGTGAACATCCAGTGAATGAAGAGAATACTCCCCAAAAAATTAGGGAAGAAGACTGGCAACTGAATTGTCTGAGTTATATTAGGTTCTGAAAATACTTTTGGTAAAAAGGATGGATTGGTCCTAAGGGCAACCCTATCCTTGTGAAATATTAAGTAGGGAGGTTTGCATGACAAGGCCTGAAGTTCGGAAACTCTCCTGGCCAATGTAATAGTCACCAAAAATAAAGTTTTCCAAGACAAATACTTCAAGTCACAAATTGCTGATGGTTTGAAAAGAGACATAGTAAGGATCTGAAAGACTAAGGTAAGATCCCAGGGAGGTATATGTTCTTTGAACGCAGGTCTTAACATCAGGAATCCCTTTAAAAATGCTTTACAAAGTTTGTGTGACATTAGAGGTGAGTCATCAAATCCCATGTGAAAGTTCGAGATTGCCGCTAGATGAACTTTAATTGTTGATGTAGAGGAACCAGATTTATAGAGACTAACTAAAAAATACAAGACCTTATGAACAGGGCTCGTCTAGGGATCGATTTAGTTGTTAAGGGCCCAGTTCACAAATGTTTCCCATTTACTTTGATAAAGTTTCCTAGTTGTAGGTTTGTGATGAACCAGAATGATTTTTCGGACAGGAGAGGAAAGGAAAGGATGCCTGGCAATCATGAGAATTAGAGAAGCCATGCAGTGAGCTTGAGATGTTGGAGGGTCGGATGAACCATACCCTCCAGATGAGACAACAGATCTGGAGCTGGGTCCAGAATCCATGGTTTCTGAAGAAGATGAGGCCAGAGGAGGGGAAACTAAACCTGTCAAGGCCAGAATGGAGCAATGGGGATTATTGTATTTTCCATCATCTTGACTTTCTTTAGAAACTGAGATATCAGGGGAGTTGGAGGAAAGGCATAAAGAAAACAACTGAGGGGGGGGGCTAATCATGGAGAAGAGCATCTCTGGGTGACACCCCCCGATTAGGCCAAAATAACTTCTGCACTTGTTGTTCAGAAGAGAGGCAAAAAGATCGCAGCAAGGTTGGACACAGTGACGAAAAATTTTGTTCGTCACTGCAGGATTGAGAGACCACTTGTGAGGCATTAGAATAATCCTGCTCAGCTTGTCTGCTATTATGTTGGAGCTCCCCGGGATGTGCGTTGCTGTGAGAAAGCAGTTGGAAGAAATTGCCCATTGCCAAACTCTGAGGGCTTCTCGATACAATGGGTAAGATTTGGTTCCCCCTTGTTTGTTTATATACCAAACTACTGACATGTTGTCCCTTTGAATTGCCACTGTCCCTAGAAGAAGGGCATTCTGGAATTCTTGCAATGCTAACACCACTGCCCTCATCTCTAGAACACTGATGTGCAAGTTGGCCTCCAGTAGGGACCACGTGCCTTGGACTGTCCTTCCCAGACAACCCCCCCATCTGGAAAGAATCCGTGGTCACTATGGCTTGGGGTTGGGGAAGAATGAAAGGACATCCCAAGAGAATTTGATCGGAGTGGAGCCACCACATAAGATCCTGTCTGCAGCGACTGGTAATTATGATCAGGTAAGACACAGGCTGGAGTACTGGAGACCACTGGGAAGCAAATAACCATTGCAAGATTCACATGTGATATCTTGCTAAGGGAACAAGAGTGACTGATGCTGCCATCGAGCCTAATGCTTTCAGGACTAGTCTTTCTGGGACTATTTTGTTTCATAGAATTTGTCTTACATGGGATCTGATGCATTCTAGTCTTTCTGGAGGAAGTGAAGCCAACTCCTGTAATAGTGTTTAAATGGGCTCTGATGAATTCTAATTGCAGAGAAGGTTATAAGCTTGACTTTTCAAAATTTATTGTTATGCCTAGAGATGCACAGAGGTGAAGAGTGTAATCTCTTGCCCATTCTAACTGATGCCTGGTTATAGTGGTAAGGAGCCAGTCATCAAGATATGGAAAAACTCAAAATCCTTGCAGTCTGAGATGAGCTGCTACCACTGCCATGCATTTGGTGAACACCCTGGGGGCTGTGGTGAGTCCAAAGGGCAGTGCTCTGAATTGGAAATGACTGGCTCCTAGCCAGAAGTGCAGAAACCTCCTGGAGGGTTTGCCCATTTTTATATGGTAACACATATTCCTGGAGGTCTACAGAGCACATCCAATCACCTTTTTCCAAGAATGGAAGTATGGATTGTACTAAGACCATCCAGAATTTGGTTTACTGTACTGCCTTGTTGAACTGACTGAGATCCAAGATGGGTCTCCAGTCCAATTTTTTTATTTGGGGGTACTAAAAGAACCTTGAGTAAAAACACGGATCCTGTTTGGTATGGTGGGACTTTCTGGACAACTCTTTTGTCTAGCAGTTTTTGAATTTCTAGGACTGCTGCTTCCCTGTGACTGAGTGGAACATCTGGGAGATTTTTCTGGGTTATTGGGGGTAAAGATAGTGGAATTTTGTAACCTCTGTATATTATTCCCTGTACCCATTTGTCCTTAGTTAATATTTGCCAGGCAGATTGGTGCAGAGAAATTCAACCCCCGACTGCCTCCAGAGGAAGTATCAGAGAAAGATTCTCTCAACCCCTGTTTTTGCTGTCCATTTCTGCCTCTGGGTTGGCGTCTGCCATTACTTCCCCCTCTGCTACAGGGAAGGTTTGCCACGTGAATCCTGGAAAGGCCCTTTGGATTTATTAAACCATAGTCTCCCACTTCTCTGGTTCCTAGAGTAAAGCCTCTGAGGGGTGGAGAAATGTGGCTACGGCAGAAAAGGTCATTCCATCTTTTTCACATTTGGCTAAAGTGTCTTTTACCTTGGGACCAAAAAGGGTAGACCCGTCAAATGGAGCGTTGACAAATGATGCTTTAAATGGCTCCACAAAGTCACACAAGCACATCCAGGAGTGCCTTCTAATGGCTATGCCTGAACCTGCTGCTCTAGTCATCCCTTCAGCTGCATGAGTAATCAGCCTCATGGATGAGTTAGAAATTGCATCAAGGGCTGCCAGCTGAGAGGAAACTATGTCCCAAACCTCTTCAGCCACTGTTCCTAAGAAGGTATCCGAGAGCTCCTTGATAATATTCTTCTGTACTCTTGTAAAGAGTACCATATAATTCGAGGACCTGACAGTGAAGTTCACTGAAGCATAAACGTGCTTCCCAAATCTATCCAAAGTCCTAGACTCATAGTCGGACTTTCCTCAGCAAGTTCCTTCTTTGTTGCTGCCACTGTCACCATGGTGTCAATGGTATAACTTTGGACCAGTGTGGCTCATCCTTAGAGGCTGATAGGATATGATCAGGCCTCTTGGTGATCAATTCAATGGAATCGGGCATCTTTCATGGCTACTGAGCAATCAATTTAATAAGATCATCAGCAAGCGGAGAGATCCAAGAAGTAGAGGGCTGGGCACAAAAATCCTCCAGGTATACTGACTCTTTCGAAGAACATTGGATGGAAGACCAGCCAACCTCTTTTTCAGGATTTCAAGGATGTCCCCAAAGGCAACCTCATCAGTGGGTGACCTGGGGGAATCTTCCCCTTCATCAAAATTGGTATCTTCAGTGAAAGACTCCTCCGGGGAGTCTAAGTGCTTCCTCTTGCACTTCTTCTCTGTAGGCACTTCCTTGGGGGATAATCAGGGGAAGTGTCCAAAGAGAAATCCACCAAAGTGGATCTATCCTGGGACTTTTGTGTCCTCTGTCCTGGGGAAGAGAAGGATGGTAGCTCAGGTTGAGGAGATGTAGAAACTTGCCCTGACAGGGAAGGCAAAATCTGCAAGTCACCAATGGACAAAGCCTTCTCCATGATCTGGAAGGCTGGACCCCCCCCCCCCCAAAGAGGGATGGGAGCCTGGAACTGAAATAGAATCCTTTGGAGCCAGGGTCATACCCCACACCGAGGAGGTGACCCCCGAAACAGAAGCCTGGATCAATCCCACAAAGGCAGAAGCACCGATGGACATGGATGGCTCCGAAGATAAGGAGCCCAGTCCATGCACCTCATACCTGACCAGAGAGTCTCAACCCTGGGAGATCTCCAGTACTGAAGGACCAGAGGAACTCAAGGTGACTTTTGGTGCCAGAGACAGAGTTGCTACCAGAACTGAGGCAATCGGAGCCGAAAGTGTCAGAACTGAGGGCTCCAAAGTCTCGATTGGACTTGGAGGAGGATTTGGTGGTGTCATAGCAAAACAGGTACCAAGGCTGGGTTGGCTAGGAACCAAGTACAATCCCCTCACCACTAGGAGCTGATCCATGAGTCTCATGATGTTGGCCTCGGAAAGAGTCTTAGTGGATCGAATCAATGCTGTAGATGGAAACCTAGGAGGTTTGGGTTTGAGGAAGGGACTAGGTGTTCTGTCTTTAAAGTGATCAATGGATGGAAAGTACCTAGATCTAGATACTGAAATCAGTTCAGGTTTCTCTGATGCCGATGGAGTCAAAGAACCCAATGTCGGCCCAGAAGATTCAAGTGTTTTGTTGTCAAGTCCTGATTTTGGTGCTTAGGAAGTGGTGGGCACTGAGGAATGGTTTGTTGCCTTCTTAATCAGTACAGAAGCACTGGGAACTGAAAAAGGACATTTTCTGGAAGAGGCTGAAGAAGAAGAAGACGAATTAGCTTCAGTTTTTGACTCAGAAATGGCCTCTTCAAATTCTGTTTTTAGAAGTCCTTTCAGTATTAACTTGTTCTTACATTCAGTGAGAGTTCTTGTAGAGAACCCATGACAAACTGAGCAACTCTCTTGCAAGTGAACTTTACTTAGACAGTACACACACAAAATATGTGCGTCTGATTTAGGCATTGTGCCCTGACATTTTTGACACCTCTTGAAACCTGAGGTGCCCTTAGGTTTAAATGGTGATTCAGCTTTTTCTGCCATATCCACAATAACACACAGTCATACAGTGAAAGAAAAAAGTTTGTTTTTGGGATAGAAAGAATAAAAAGAAATGGAAGGAAATACCAGCTATGGTATTAGAGAAATACCTCGGAAGGTAAAAGGGGAAAAAAGGAAGTGCCAGCAATGGTACGTTGACAAGAAACTACCATGGTAGAGGAGGAATAAGGATTAAGAACACTCACGCACAGACAAAGGTATAAAAAGCAGAAAGGAGAGGCGTGTATAGAAACTAAATTCGTTAATAAAGAAAAATTTAAGTAAAATTATAAAATAACTCACAATAATATAGCCAAAGCTTGAGCGCAGTAGAAACACGTCTGACACATGAAGCAGCAAACGACATCTGAAATAATTTAGGGAGGAGCATTATGGATAAAAGCCTAGCTCGAGAGTTCGAAGGATGTGA
The DNA here is from genome assembly GCF_019279795.1 of Protopterus annectens. Classification (NCBI taxonomy): domain Eukaryota; kingdom Metazoa; phylum Chordata; order Ceratodontiformes; family Protopteridae; genus Protopterus; species Protopterus annectens. The sequence continues at coordinate 1,929,124,284 of NC_056743.1, read as the reverse complement.
GCTGAGTTAAACAACCAAGTTGGTTCTGAGGCTTGGAACAGAGCCCACATTCAAGGACTGAGTGAAGACTGACAACATCAGATCAATCTTTAAAACATAAATTTCTCACAAAAAATGGATAACTGTTCATCAGACTAAAACTAGTACTAAAAGCTAGAAATCATAAGCCTGCTTAAATGGAGTATTTACCTAAGACACTTTTTTAATGACTGAGATAAACATTCCCAAAGAGTTGGGGCTGCATACTAAAATAAGCTACCCCAGTGATTCACAACTAAGCTTTAGTGTCCCTAGCAGCCCACAGAAGTCAAGCATAATTGCTTGGCATGTCAGGCTGGACAAATCACACGTTATGACAGCCCCTCATTGTTTAAGACTGCAGATATGAACAGCTTTACTTCAGAAGTGGTATCTGAATGGCAACCTCTGCAAAGTCTCAAGCATGGAAAATATGGCCTGATCTTTTTGTACTTGTTTGTACTCCAGCATAAGTGTTTTGGATTAGGTACAGTCAATGGACATCCACCCACATAGCCTGAAACACAAAATATTACAGTAGTCTAAACAGGAAGAAATGCAAATAGATGCATCCAGCTCTGGAGACAACAAAAGTAAAAGAACATCAAACTGCTGGAATGAATCTGGGGAAAGCCACCAGAAAGATCTGTGGGATGGAGGGAAAGAAATTTGACCAATGGCCAAACAAATTAGAGCACTTCTCACCTGAAACCAGGTGGCCAAACGAATTAGAGCACTTCTCACCTGAAACCAGGAAAGATGGGGGGGGGGGGGCATGATAATGGTACACAGAATCATATCAGGTAGATGAACAATGGTATTCTGAACAGGGAGGATAGACAGGACAGTAGAGGCCACAGGCATAGGCAGCAGACTGTAGGGACCAGACACTCTCTACAGATCCAAAAGTATTTTTCACAGAGAGGGTTGTGGGCCCATGGAATGAATGTCTGAAAATGGTAGTGGACAGGAAATCCACAGAGACATACAGTAGGATGCAGGACAAATGGAAAAGTTAAATGGACTCAAACTGGCAGACTAGATAGGCTGATTACTTCCTTTCACCATTAAGCAAATGCAGTGTAATATCAACATTAGTACAGCATGCTGCACTATTAAGCGCCTGATGCATGCATTGCTCATTAGATGGTAGAAAGGGAACTGATGCTGATATCTAGCCCTAACCTACTGGCTCTTCATCCAGAATCACTCTTAGACCATAAGCCATCAAAACAAGTTCAAGTCAGTGACATTTGGGAAACTACTACAATTTTAACAGCATTTACAACAATTGGCTATTTCTAATTTTTCTCAGAATTTAGGAAAGGTGGTTAATTATAGCACCGTTATTCTACTTGTGCTCATCGCAAAGAAGTGACACAACTCTGTGTTACCTGCACAACAGAAACAATCTAGTTCAAAACTCCTAACAATATCCTCATCAGGCAACTTATTCATTATATTAAAATAGACAATATTAAGTCCTATGACCAGAAGAATTAATCCCATGGTCTATTTCTGCAACCTATCCACAGAGAAATCATACAACAATTTGACCAGACAGCCCAAAAAGATTGCACATCTAGGACAGTAAAGCTATATAACAGACAATGTTAGATGTTGATCAAAGATACAGCAGTATTAGGATGGTAGAGTTTTCTCTAGTCTTTATTTATCAGGAGATCACTAAGTACCCCATATGTCATTTCTTGAATCCTGAGTAGAAAAATAAGGACACAATGAAAAATCAGGATTGTCATCTATCAAGGATATGATATGTTGTAATTGCTTCAAATGAGAACATCTCCTTGGTGTGCAGTGTGTAGTCTACTTTAAACGTGTGTCTATGAATGCTGCCAATTTGGTGAGCTGGCCTGCAACATGACTAACCTGCCCTGAGCTCTGCTACTGGACTTGACTGTAAAAATTGTTCCACAACATCTGTGCAGTGCCATATACTGCATTAGAGTGTGCTACCACTCGTCTGACATGTCTCTTTTATGCTGTGGTTGTTGTTACTCATCTGAAACTGATTTACCTGGCTTACCCGAGTTGGAGAAGGGGCTACTACTGCTGTCATTTCTGGCTTGTATAACTAGTGGTGTGAGGTGCAGCAAGATCATGGACAAAGGGGGCAGCTGCTTTGCTGTAGAGTCTTATGGGAAGCAGTCAGCAGATGCTGATGGTGCAAAATTGCAGTACCAGTATTCAGAATGAATACTGATATGGTATTTGTGAATGTGTGGTCCCAGCTGACTTGCATTTCTGATAAGGCTGAAGCGCTTCATGTACGGTACTTATTACATCTGTATTAAACGGGTTGGTACAGTTTCACAGCAGAACTTTTTTTTTTGCTTCATAGCTTATTGTTTTGGGGGTCGGGGGGTCTAGATTTGGAAACTCAAAAGGTGCCAGATAACCTAGGTATGATTCTGCAATTGGTTAAATAGCAGTGGAAGCTTTTTACTGTTCTGTGTGCTCTTGTGGCCTGCTTTAAACTTGCATTTACAGATGCCATCACGGTGTTGTGCTGGGATGCTACACAACCAACCTGCCTTGAATGCAGCTGTTAGACCTAACTGCAAAAACAGCTGTACAACATCTGGAAAAGGCTGCACACAGTGCAAGTTTGCGTAAAATATGACACAGTACTGGAGTGCATACAGTAGTAGCATGGACTCATCTTGGTAACTGTTCTGTTCCTCCTATCTCTCTTCTCTGGAATAGTACACCCTGGTGACTACCTGCACCTGTCTGCACCTAGGTGTAGGTGGTAGCAGTTTGCAGCACCTTCTTTCAGCTAGTGATGTTGTATTTAGCATTGAAAATTACTGCAACCTTCTGTGTACTTTTCAGCTGTGGCTGATTGATTACTGTCCTGCTATACTGCATTCTTGTGGCTGACCTTTTACTGCCCTACTCTATTACAGCCTTGCTGAGATAGTATCCTTTCTTGCTGCATTACTTCTACTTTCTTGCACTGTAGTTATTACTGTGGCATATCAGCTTAATATAGATACCTTAAGTACTATATTGTGGCACCCATGCCTATAGTATCTAACATCCCTTGTAATATTTTGCTTACTGTATTACCTACCTCGTAGAATTGTGTGACATTTTACCTACTACATTAAGCACCGTGTGAAGTCTTGGAGACAGCTGCATTAACGGCACCCTTGTTCACTTCTTGCCCACTGTCACCCATAAAATCAGGAGATCATTTTCTGTTATAAATCATGTGATCCCAGTGGAGGCCAACGACCAGCCCAATCATCTTTCTAAAGACTTCTCTAAGGTTAATCTCCTTGCACTCAATAAGGACTTGAGATGGTTCAATAGACCCCTATCCTTTGATAACCGTCTAGCAAATACTGCCGCATAAACCTAAATCTATACTTCCACCTCAATTCTTCCATAGAGGCTCATGTTCCTATTCATTATAAATTCAATGCCAAATTTAGAAATAAACCCCAGTGGTGGAACAACTGTAAACAAAGTATACACTAAAAGGAAAAGTCTCACTGCCCTAAGAATTATAACAAAAACAGTTTGATAAAATCAAACCTAAATGGCTGCAAAGAATTCAGGAGCAAAATCAAATTGTGCAGAGCTAATTATGAACTAAACATTGTTATGTCACCAAAGGATAATCACAAAACATTATTTAATCATGTAAAGAAACTCAGACATAATACCAAACACTGCACAGTGCTTATCACTAATGGCATCACCCACTCAAACCCAGTAACTAATATACTTGCAAATAACTATCTCCAGTTTCTTTCCTCTGTCACCACAAAGCTTCCCACATACAAAGAATCTAATCCACACCATCCTTCAGTAATTACCTCTGAATAACTACTAAAAGCACTCTGTAATACCAAAAATGCCAGGTCTGTGAGTCCAGAAAACATACTGGGCTGCTTCTTGGGCAGCATGAAATACCCCATACTTGACCTCCTCCTTAAACTTGTCAACCAGAGCATCTCCACTGGATACATACCAGCAGTATAATTACCAACATCATTTGTACGGTGATGGAACACATTATTGTGGACCTCAACAGGGACACAGGCAACCTATAATCCCCAGACCACAAATAATTTGGATTTGTAAATAGTAGAGTAGCTCCTGCCTATTAAACTTGGTTGATTTCTTTGAAAGAGTCATTGAAGTGTTAGATGAAAGTAACTCTGTGCACACAGCTTATCTCAATTTAGCTATGGCCTTTGACATTGTACCCCACACTGGCATTACTGACAAACTGGTCAAGCCCAATATAAATCCCTATTTAACATGCTGGACTTCCAAATGACTCACTGATAGACACCATTCTGTTACAGATAATGGCACACTATCCTTCAAGAGATTGACACTTGATACCAGTGGTTTACCCAAGGGATCTGTTCTAGGACCACTTCTATTTGGCATCTACTTCTCTGATGTCAAACCTGACATTAAAGACCTCTGGCAGGCCAAGTTTGCAGATGGTTGCAATCTCAGAGCCATCACAAACTCCCTTGAAGATATTCAGATCATCCCAGTGGCCCTAACCTGGACAAACTAGTGGTTTCAGATTGTGGCCCGAAGTACATGCCAAACAATACAGTATAAGTCAGTTTGGGAAGCAGAACTCTTGGAGAGTTACCATATAAACATTAGCTCCCTTAAAAAGAGAAACTGTTATTAGAGACCTTTACACTTTAATGGATAATGGTCTATCCTTTCAGTCATTAGGAAAGCCTTCTACCTCACCCATCTGATTAATAAGGGCATTTCCTCTAGGTCAAAAGATGCCATCTTTCTCCTCTACTCATTCCTCCTCAGATCAATATTAGAATAAAAATGCATCCTTCAGTATGTACCTATCCAAACATCTAACCTGATATGAAAAACTCCTAAGAATGTCAGTTATGAGCACCCTAAGTTACACAGAGCATCTGAAAGTCCTGTCACTCTTCTCCATCTCCTACAGACTCCTACAGGGGGATCTACTTCTGACCTACAATGCTGTAGATGGATAGTTCTATTTGATTTACTACATATCTGTAAGACTGGTAATAACACAAATACAAGATCAAATTACCTAACTCTATGCTGCAAAATAAATAGGACTTGATGGTATGGCAGTTCTCTCTCCAAAAGTATTCCCTTTCTCTTGAACAAGCTCCCACTTCCTGCATTGCAAAAAGTATCCCTCACCATCTTCAAAACTAAATTAGATGAATGGATGCAAAACTACACATTTAACCCAGATCTAATCCCCCATCCTTTATGCACAGGGAAAGTAACTAGTCGGATGGACTAGTGGGACTGCAGTGGCTAGACTTAAAAAGGCTTATCTGGTCTTTTGCATGGGAGCAACCTATAAGCCTCTGGACCTATGAAATAAAAAAGTGTTATTCTAGAAGCACAGCCACACTTTTCTCAAGAATCTTAGAAAATGTGTTTGTAGTTCACCCGAATGCTAGGATTTAAAGAAGTTTCTTCAAAAATGGAGGGTCATTGCTGCATCATTTAGAGATAGTGGAAATCCCCAGTGTCTATGGAATCCTGGTTAGTTTTATGGATAAACAGACATCGCACTTCCAACAACCCCAAAAGGAGTTTGAGGGAGCTAACACCCAAATTTCAATATGTGGTGTGCAAACCAGGTACCTCTTCCATTATCAGAACCTGGCACACATGACTTGAAGCAATTCTGAGCCATAACTGAAGATACCCACATCCAAAAGATATTGCACTGTTCACTGAAGCAATGACAGTAGGTCATATCCATAGATGACAGTCCTGATTTTAATAAACCTAGCCATTTTCTCACAGAAAATATTATTAAAAGATCTACAGTACAGAAGGCAGGGCTCCAAGCTAGGAAAGTCTTTCTGTTGAAGTACATGAGTCTGGGATAGCGATCATTCTTTGCATAGAGAACTAACAGTGGCAAAATAATGACAGATATTTTACAATCACACAAAACAAATCCCTTCAATTCTGAATAACAGGTCTTCATGATGAAATAGTTATAGGCTACTAGGAAAAACTCTTACTACAGTCTTAGAAAATGTGACCTGTTGATGTTTCAAGTTTGCTGTAAATGTTGAATAAATATAGGTTCCCCCTGTGCTGTGGATGCTTTTTTGCATCTGAATAAGGATTATATTGTGGTACATTTGGCCCAATCATTTTTGAAGCCCATGGAACAATGCCTATATGCTGGGGTTATCAATGTGTAGGTGACTGGACTGTACCATTAGACTTGGTGACAATGCACACATAATCTGCAGAATGACATATTCATACAAAAGCATCTGGGGGTTTGATAAGAGAATAAAATGGAGGCTCCTAAAAGAGAGACTGTAACTAGAGGTCCAGCAGACAAGGTATCAACAGAAGTCAGAACCAACATTTTTGAGACAAGAAGGTGGCTAATATGCCTGTCACTACCCTGTGCCAAGCATTTGTTGTAAGTTTATAATGAAGGAACAATTTTTGGGAATAGTGGTGCGAATCCAGTTTTTTAAGCATCTCAAAAATGAAGAGGACTGCTCCTGGAGACAGAAACTACCAACTTTCTCAGTGAGAAGGGTATAATGACCATTAAAACTGGCAAGAAAAAAAAATATACTGTCAATATTCAGATGCATTTCACACTGTGTATTGCTGTTTTTTATTAAAACACTCTTTGTCAAGGGTCAGGGTTAGTGTTGCCACATACGAATAAGGATGCATGGGGGGGCTTCTCCCCTATACCACCTTACTCATGTATGCTAACCCTAACCTTGCCCTTAACCCAACCATGCACACCACCTTATAAAAAGACTTTTCTTACAGTATTACTATTCACACAAGGTCACATATGGTGTAGTAGGAGATATGCTGATAAGCATATTGCACATCAGTGGTGAGTAATCATCCGCTCTGAAAAGAAGAAAAATGCTTCTTCCAATGTGTACTAAATGAAAAGTATTAGGTCTAGGATGGGACATATCCTACCAGTCTCCATGCAGGCAAGTAATCATGTGAGGAGTCTGTAATGTGTTTTAATAAAAAAATGGGTTCTGCTGTCTGTCTTTATAATACATCCCTTGAATAGAGATGCTTGAAATAAGGATATAAGGTAAGAGATACAATGACAGAGTACAGCTGTGTAAGGATGCCTAGCATCACAGCAAATATTCAAGGGAGAGATTCATATAGCAGTATTCATATCATCTGGGCTTCCACTCACTGTCATTTGAAAAATGGCCAGATTTTCAGAAGCTGATTGTCATCCCTCCATGACATAGTCCCCATTGTACTACTCTTTATCAAGTGCAGACAAGTTGAGTTTTCAACTTGACTCTTTAAATATGCAGATGTTGAGCCTGCTGACTGCCATTTCCCAGGAAATGTAGGGGTCTCATCAATACCTACTTCATTTTCTTGCTCTACCATTATTAAGTACAGTGAGACCTCCATAAAAGGAACAACAGCAGGCACCATTTCCTGAAACTTTAGGTAAACAGACAACAGTGAGTATAATAATAAATATAACACTGCAAACAATTCATAAGCTTATAAAATAATAATACAACAGTTATAACAATCATTACACCATTGTTAGTAATTCAAATCCTTATCAACAATTAAGGAGAGGGACAGCTACAGGAATACATTCCTCAGTACTATACATCTCTGGTAAGTTCCTCTGATTGTGTGTCTCCAATCAGTCCTTTTTTCATACCCCTTTCTTCTTCCTCTTTTCAATTACCTTATCATAATTACCTATTCGTTGGTCATTTTCATTTCCTGTTCCTTTATGCCTTATTCCTCCTTTGCACCTTGCAACCCCTCTTAGATTAGCCTAGCAACATACCTAGATACTGCTCCCATTTTTAAGTACTAAATGTATTTCTAAATAGTAAATGTCTTTGTCTAACTGTAAGATTTTTCTCCTGACATCTGCTGTATCACTGGTGCAACAGATAGCACATTATCCTCTGGTTTAGAAAGCTGTGGGTTCTATTCCTGTACCAGGTAGATCGATAGTTGACACTACAGTGTTGTATAAGGGGGGTGCTGCACTCCTGAGTGTGCTGTCTCTCAGATGAGATGTTAAACTGAGGTCCCATCTGCTTAAGTTCATGGTAGCTTAGGTGGGTGTAAAATATCCCACAGCATCTATCAAAACAGTAGGGGTACTTCACTTATATTTATACAAGAAAAAGATCAATTTACAGAAATGTCACAAAAGTACAGTCATTTCAAAAAAGAGCTTAATTTAACAGATAAGCTATTTTAAGTAGTATTACCCCACTCATTTTCCCATAACCAGTTTTTTCAATGTAGTCAGTATTAAAGAGCAGTTATATAATAGTTGATCACATCTGTCGCGCAAAAGCATCTGAACAGCACTGACAATAATTCTATCATATTCTTCACTCTTTTGTTTACACAAGTTAGAATATGTATTGTGCATTAATATGTCTAAGGAGACCATATGAAGTTTAGTTCATGAAAAAGTAGATATAACAGCATTCCAGTATCACTGTATCCCTTACTTACTGAGTCTCATTCATCCTACTTAAATGTGACAGCAGCAGGCACCATCTTCTGAAACTTCTTTTTGCATCTTTCTCTCACTTCTCCTTTCCACCCCTCTTCTCTCTGCATGCATCTTTCACCTTTTCTCTTTCTCTTTCTCTCCATGGTATCCTTTCATGCAACTATTCTCACTAACCTCTTCTAATATCTTCATACATCTCTGTATGATGATATTCTGCTATCCTTGTAGCTGAAGCCATCAGAGTCATTATAGCTACATATTATCCATAAAGCTCTGCTAAGCATAATTGCATTTTTCCATACATGTGTTAATGTTGTTAACTCCTTCTTGAACTAAATGTTGTAGCATGTTGTAGCATGTTATTGCATCTGTAAATATGTTTTGTTCATTTCTTATGTGATCCTATTTATCTGGCTGGTCCAGTGAGATAAGTGCACTACACCAGTAAACAAATATAAATAAATAAATAGAAATAAGAGCTGGTTCCATTGTTTTCCTCACAGTGACATAAATGACAAAGTCTCTGTTCTTTAATTTTATATTTCATTAAAGCTTTAACTGCTAGTTTACCCAATGACCGTATTCACAGAACCTTCTGAATTTCATATATTCTAGCAAATCTAAGCTGACATTCCCGTGATTCTTCTGAAAACAGGGTAGTGTGAGTAGCCCATGGTATAATATAATAAAAAGAATTCATTCTGAACTCATACCAAAATTTCCCTTGTAATATAACATTCTGGAAAGAGATTCTCCATTCAAGACATTTTGAATTATATTACTTAGCAATATAAGTTGCTACAATTTTACATTTTTGTTACTAAGGCAGAATCCCAAATAATAATATATTACACCCATAATAGCCTCTCAATTATATCAATACCTTTGAATGAGACTTTACATAATACCCAATAAAAATGCAATTAAAAAAAGTAACACAACCAGGTTATACATACCTAATCCATTATCATTTGGTTTGCAGTATGCTGTATCCCTTTTTATGGGATTCAATGTACATCCCATAAAAAACAAAAATATCCATAGTAGTCATTTTTTTTTCTCTTTCTTTAGGAACGAGGTATACATTACCCATATAGCCAAATTTACCAAGAATAAAAGAATATAACAAGTATACTTTATTCTGACTGGACAAGGAAAATGTTTTCCAATTACTCATGATATTGTTGGCCATAATTAATAACTCATCCCTCTGTTGTAGATAGTCTCATTTCCATATTATATACCTAATATCTGTATGCTGTCTATGTGAACAGTGATGTTAGAAAAAAAATGGAAGATGTTCCAAACCCCTTATATTTCACAATATTAATGAACAATCCCACATTATTCAATGTACTCTCAAAGCCTGAAATAACAACAATAAATCTCCTTCATTATTAGCAATAATGTGTAAATCATCAGTATAAGAAATAAATGATTGTAAAGGTACCTCAGCTATTATATTCACTGCAGAGCTTAAACACTAGCTATAACACTCAATACGAGTAGCATTCATAATTAAACAAAGGGGGGCACCCTTACTTAACATCCCTATAGACTGGAATTTTTCAGCCCAAATGTCTATTAAACAAAAGTTATGTAGTGTACTTACCAACTGGATCCAACCTCAACATCAAATTTGAAGCTTCCTTGACTCCACAGCTCTGATTCCTCCCTACCCATAATTCTCTGTACTGCAATCCAATACCTCAGATCAAGTTTGCTGAACAGAAAAGTGTCTATACCTATTAACAAGAAATAATGTGGACCCTAAACGTAGAAATTGGAAATGGATCAACAAGGATCTATTGTTATAGTAAGTATATGTTTCATATCCACTGTTGACTATTTTCATCTCATTCAACACATGGGACAGATTCCCAAGCTGCCTTACAGGGTGGTATCAAGGAAGATGGTGGAGCCAAAAGAAGAGTGAGATCTGGATTGTACATCCAGCTTATAATGAATAATAAAGGGATGCACAATGGACGAAGTCACTGCTACATGGGGGGGGGGGGGGATCAACAGGTGGTACCACCCAAGATGAAGTTTAGCTGGAACTAAACGTTTCCAGAAATACAGATTCATCTGGAGAGGAATCTTCAGTGGACCATCCCTCTCTGTGTTTCATAAGTTCAAGAATTTCACCAAAGGTGACATCCTCCGAGGGAGACCTGGTGAACCCTCACCTTTATCTAGATCTGTATCCTCCATGATAGACTCTGGGGAGGAGTCTATGTGTGTTCACTTGCACATCTCTTTCTTGTGAACTGATTCTATTGGGGAAACAGATGGTTCAGAATCATACTAGGAGTTGATGTAGCAAATAGTTCCAGAAGCCTTGGTGCTGACTGTCGCCGTCTGGCAGGATGAGAGGAAGATGATGTTGCAGGATCCAGTTGGGGCTTGGGTGAAACTGAACTCTGAGAAATTGTCCTCTGGTTGGGTAAACCCAAAACCCTTTCAGCTACTTCAAAGGCAGAAGCTGCCACTGAACCAAAGATCTTTCCAGATCCGAACATGATAGAGAAACCTCAACCCATAGCATCCCCAGCCCCAAAGTAGACCTCAGACCCAAGCTGTATACTGCCAAGGCCCCCCAAGGGAAGAGATGGGTCTGTGAATCTCAGAGTTGAACTTTTCCCCTAGAGATCAGCACCAGCACTGCATCTTCAAGTCCCTTCTCGATCCAAAGGCATCTGAGTCTAGAGGGATAGGGAAGCTGTCAGAGGAGGCACTTCAGGATGGGTTGGATCCAGAACTGTCAGAGCCAAAGGATGGACTGCAACAAGTTTAAGAAGTGGAGGGGCAGGGTGGCCAGTGGCCGGTACATTTCCTGGGGATGGTACTTACAAAAGCCAAAGCTAGAGGTGTGCCCTCAAGAATTTTCTCATCATCCTGTTGACGTCATACTCTGTAAAGTTCCAAGATGATCAGGTAGATGAAGTAACTGAAGAAGACCTGGAGTATCTTTTCTCCTGCAAAAGTGTAATGTGTAACCTGGGGCTGACTAGTTCTGGTGAAAACTGGGGCCAATAGGAGAAAAGACAAGACAAAGTTGCTGTCGGTTCCAATCTCCAAGCTGATTTCAGTAGGGGTCTGACTAGAACTGACAGATCAGAAGATTGTTTAGATACAGAAGGAGATTTGCCTTTTTCCTTTTCTTTACGTTTACCTTTTTCATTCTCCTTCTCCTTGTCTGGGGCCTTATCTGAAGACCAAGCCCTGTCTTTTTTCTTAGCAGGGGAGGCAGATAAGGTAGGCACAATAGAAGAAGTCCCTTCACCACCAATTTGTCACAGCGAGCTGGTAGGGCTCTAGTGCCAAAACAGGCACATAAAGGCATTGTGTGTTCAAATGGGAAGCGCCCAGGTAATAAACACATAATGTGTGAGGATTCTGAGGGGACGATTTATGCCCACATTCTAAACATTTCTTAAAGGCTTGAGATTCATCCATACTGATAATGTGAGGTTAACTAGAAGAGACCCTAGACAAAAGTACTATAAAGTATTATCAAATAGTATAGCCAAAATATCTGACAAAAATCTAAAACTCTATGAACAGTAATAAACACTATCTTAGAAATATATCTAATGAACATGCTGTTATCAACACACTACTAATGCTATATTAACCTATATCTATGAAAGAAGCTAATTATATACTAAAACTGGGGGGAGACAAAACTCCCAGAAGAGGAGGGGTAAGTTATAAAGTTTTTAACTATGTTCGAAAATAAGAAAACTTTCTTATAAGCAAAGGATATGAGAGCCCTCAAGAGCAAGTCTGAATTCTTCAGGTGGCAAACGAGATCTGAAGCATTGGATTGCAGTACAGGAAATTGTGAGTAGGGGAGGAGTCAGAACCCTGGAAGCGAGGAAGCTTCAAAGTCAGTGCCGAGGTCAAATTTGACATCCCATATGTTGAATCAGACAAAAATAAACACTAGATTTAATGGTCTGACCCAAGCATTTCTATAAATATTTTGCTAGACAGATATAATTGAGTCAGGGATGTCATAACTACTTAAAATGTCCCAAACTAGAATACGGTACTGTGTCAAAAGCTTTCGACATATCAGATGACAGTAAAAGTCCATTATTGTGCTGAATACTAGAAATCGTTTCTTGTAACAATACTAATACATCTTTAATAGTCCTTATATGTTTTCCAAAAACATTGGATGAAACAGTTTCACAGTAATTTTGATTAACTGTTTATGAGGTATTTTACAGAAAATTCTATAATCAGTATTAATATGTGTTAATGGCTTCCAATTAGTTAATAATGTTTTATTTAATTTTTTATAAATACATTGCAACATACCTTCACAAATAGTATTATCATTTAATACCAAACTGTAACCATTCATTAAACTGTTGTAAAAAAATCCTTCATTGAAATGATGGTATTGAAGTATAGTAAGAAAAGTATATATCATCTAGTCCAGGGGAGGAGTTAACAGTAATTTTCTGTAACACACTATTTAATTCTTCTAGAAGTATAGGATTGATTACAATAGTATTGTCAGTGCCAGATAAAACTGGAAATGACTGTACTGGATTCAAGTCAGGGTATTCCTCATAAATTTTGGCTACATACTGCTCTACAAAAGAAGGAATATCTCCCTGCATCTGAATATAGATTCATAGATTAGTACTAGGCTAACTGCCCTTGTGGGCCATTTTAAGCATAGCCAATTATCCCATGTGAGAATCAAACTCTGTACCTTGTCTCTGTAAGGTAAACAACCTTAACAATTATGCTAACCTCCTTTAGTATATGTACCATCAGGATACTGTATGCAATCCAATAGACAAGTATCTTTCATAATATTTCACTCTAAGAGTGAGATACCTCTGTTTTATTCCTCTGACAACATATTTTGTTTAAATAGTAAAACGTTTACTCTGTCTTCTGTGATGGTCTTCAGACGTCTTTCTAAAAATTAATGAAGGAAGTGTTATTATGATGCAAGGAACATGCACAATCTTTAGCTACCTTAGCATATTCCTTTCTCCCTTCTGCCCACATACCTTTTTCTATAAGACAATAAAGCTTCTTATATTTAGTTTTGAAAATAAGCTACCATTTAGTCCACCTGGTGCAATAGTTAATTAGTGTACAGAGCTGATGTTAGAGTCTTATACAATCCAGTTTCCATAAAGCTGAGTCTAACAGACATCCAGTAAACGTTTTAACTCTCTTACCTGCATTTTACAGGCTTTGCTCTTAGATGAAGAAAATATCAAGGCTGCATCACCTGATACCAAAAATTTAGTTTTTTTGGATATTTTGCAAAAGGAATACAGAAGAATATGCAAAAGAATCTATTTCTCTGCCCAGTGGCCCTTAGTATAAGTAGGCCCTAAAAGTACAGTTGTGTAAATTTGTATCATAACAGTAGATGTCCTTCTCTCCACTGTTGCAGTATTCTAAACAGAAGGGATCTCCTACCCAGGGCAGCCCAACGTTCGGCCAGTATACCAAAGCCTGATGATCTTATATGCCATGTACGTCACACCTATGCTCCTCGCACATAATGTAGGGCTTAAAAGGGACATACGGACGCAGCTACTTAGAAATGAATTGCCCCGGAAGAAAACAGCCTCCATAGCACAAAGAAGTCCATGCCTATCTATAAGGAAAAAATACAGAAGAAAAAGGAGAAACCCTCAGCCAGAAGGGAATTTAAAACAAAAACCAGAACAAACAAGAGGGAGTTGGAGGGAGGGAGCGAAAACTTCAACAGTGAAGAAAAGGACATTTACTGTTATGCTAAAATTTTACACAACTGTACTATGCCCTTCTGTAGCACTGTTGCAGTATTCTAAATGGAAGGGAGAGTAAAAAAGTTCAAGAAACAGAATGGGATGTGGAGGGCTGAGAATAGCCTTCAACAAATCCATATAAAATGGCTCTAGCAAAACCTGCTCTGGCCTGAGAAACCACATCCAACTTATAATGCTTAGTAAAGGTATGCACTGAAAACCAAGTTGCAGCTTCAGGGATGGAACTGGTGTCCAACCCCTTGAAGAAGGCACCATAATAGCCAACAGCATTAGTGGAATGAGCTCTGACAGAAGTACACAGAAATTTGCCGTATAACAAAAGGAAATGTTTTTAGATATCCAGGAAGAGAGGGTTTGCTTAAAAACAGCCAAACCCAAAGTGCTGGGATGAAAGGAAACAAAAAGCTGATCAGACTCACAAATCACCTTAGTTTTATCCAAATAGTACCTGAGCTGTTTGTGCAAATCCAAGGTATGCAGGACCATCTCACTAGCAGACTGAGGAGAAGGGAAAAAGGAAGGGAGTTGTACAGACTGATTCAAGGACAACTCATTTACTACCTTGGGCATAAATTAAGGATTAGTACAAAGGGACACCCTGACCCTGTAAAACAAAAAAAAGGAGGAATAGCCAGCTCAGAAACCCTCCGAGCAGAAGTAAGAGCCAGCAACAAAACAGTCTTCCAGGTACAATGTTGTAAAGAAGCAGAATCTGCAGGCTCAAAAGGAGCCTTAGTCAAATTTTCCAAACAAAATTAGGTCCGAAGGTGGAGGAATAGGTTTCCTTAGAGGTATAACATCCAGGCTGTCTTAAAGAAATTGTTTGTCCTCAAAACAATAAGTCAAAGGAGAATTCAAGGGCAGACAAGTAGAAATGGCTGACAAATGGGCCTTCACAGAAGAATAGACCAGGCCAGATTGAAGAAACTTACACAAATAAGAGGGGACCAGAGGAACCCGCAATGAAAAAGGGTCCTGGTTATGAGCATGGCACCAGACAGTAAATCTCTTCCATTTGGACATACAAGATTTTCTGGTTGAGGGTTTCCTTGCCTCTTGTAAAATCCTGAGCATGGCATCAGAAAAAAAGATGCCTGAAAGGGATCAAAACCCTATCACCCACATGGATCAATGTGGTTTTGTGAAGGGGTGGCAAAAATTTAACAACATTAACAGAACACTGATGATCCATAGGGAAGCTGAATGTAAGACAATGCTGCTGTTTTTGGTGGGTATGGATGCAGAGAAAGCATTTGACAGAGTAAGATGGGAGTTTATGAGCAGGGCAATGGAAGCATTTGCATTCCCTGATAAAATTATAAAATAGATTAGGATATATGAAGGATCAGAGGCAAAAATTAAAGTGGATGAGTTCCTGTTTGATAACTTCTGTTTGAGCAGAGGAACCAGGCAGGGGTATCCTCATTCCCCTTTGTTATTTGCACTATATTCATAACCACTGGTAAAGAAAATAAGAGACTCGGAAATTCAACGATATAATTGGTATGGTAGTCAAGAAAAGCTGGCTCTGTCTGCAGATGATATTAAACCAGAAAAGGACATTTCAGTGTTGTTGAACATTTTGAGGCAGTTTCAAATTGTTTTCAGGATACAAAATAATGAAGCTAAAACAAAGGCAATGGCTGTAAATTATGTACTCACACGTGAACTGGTTCAGCAATATCCCATATTTAAGGGGACATGATAAAATTAAGTTCCTAGGAATAAGGATTAAAAGGATTCTGGTATGGCAGCTAAGGATATGTGGGGAGAGACTAAACAAAAGATAATAAAATGCAGAGAAATTGGAAGCTCTTATACAGATATGGATAGCAAGATACAAGCAGTTAAAATGTTTTTAGTCCCTTTAGTTTTATACACAGGCCAGGTTATTTTTATCAACCACAGGAGATGTGGGTAGCAATTATTAAAGAGCTGAAAGATTTTATCTGGGAGTGGAAGACAGCAAGAGTCAAGTGGGATAAGCTGATTCTTCTGTTTGAACAAGGCAGTTTGGGATTATCAGATTTGAAGGGGTATTTCAGAGCTACACAGTTAAGGCTCCTCCTATATATAGAACAAGCAGAAACCGATGATGAAACAGCAGGGAAGCTCAAGAAACAAGAAGAGACTGGGGTTTGGACAGAGATCCTTAAGGAGAATAACAATAACCATGCAGAATATTATATTCATAAAGTAGCAAAAAGTATTCTAAGAACTAAGGCAACAAGGGAATGGAGAAAGGAGAGTCTGCTGATAGGGATGACTGCAATTAGGGACACAGACAATAGACAAGAGTGGGCTGGAATTTCTTGAAGAAAACTGGTAAAAGAACCGAGGTATGGGAAGCAAATAAGTAGACAGGGAAAGGTAACAGAATTTAAAGAGGCCAAGAATTTATTTGGACTGCCGGATAGAGATTGCCTTCCCTATCAAGGATTGATATCAGAGTATAGGCAAACAGAAAGAAGTAGGGGCCTCCTTCGTGAAAGACCAGCACTGGTAGAGGTTTTAGTAGAATCTAGAAAAGAAGCTGCTGTTAAAAAAAGAATAATTAGTACAGCATATAAAATATTGCATGATAACTGTAAGAATCAATCAGAGGAGATTAGAAAGGATTGGGAAGAGAGACTGGATGAGGAATTCACAAAGAAACAATGGGGGATACATGTATGTCTCTCAAATATGCAATAAAGTCTAGAAAATTTAGGATCTTTGCTTTGAAGTGTTTAAATAGGCATTTTTATACCCCAAGTAAACCTCAAGTAGACAGCAAATGTTGGAGGTGTGATGGGGAAGAAAGAGGTAACTGGGAACATGTTTTCTGGGAATGTAATAAGTTGGCAGACTTTAAAGATTTCCTGCAGACTGCTCTATCAGAGATACTGGGTGAGCAAATTGGTGTAACTAAGGACATGATTTTTTTGAGCTATGTTACAGAATCGGAATTGCCTAGACATAGTAAGTCCTTGCTGAGTTTAATTATGGTGTCTACCAAAAAAGCAATTACTAGAAAATGGAAATCAAAGTCTAAACCAGCTTGACTAGAAGTAGTCAATATAATAACAGAGATAAAAACAACTGGAGCTGTGATCTTTAGAAAAGGGAAGAAGCAAATTACATAGCAAAAAATGGGGTTTATTGGAACAATATATGCAGAGGAGGAGGAACAAGGTTTAAAAGAAAACAGGATTTGAATGAGCTATGTAATGTTTGAGTGACAATGACTAGATAGATAAGTGATGTATAATGTTTGCAACTACAATTATATCAATATGGTGTGTTTTCATTTATATAAACGTATGATTGCCTATGTCATACATGATAATTTAATAAAGATGTTTCTTATTTAAAAAAAGCCCTGTCACCCACAGTGTTAGTTAAAGAGTAGACAAGTGATGATGGATGAGAGATCACTCATCCTGTGTGAGGAGGTCCAACCAGTAAGGTAACTTGTGTTGATTGCCCCTGGCCAGATGCATTAAGATGGGGAACCAGTGCTGTCTTTGCCAAAAGGAAGTCACTAGCAAGAATTTTGGGGAGTCCATCTGAATCTTCTGCAGGAGTCTTGGAAGTGGAGGAAGAGGAGGGAAATCATAAACAAACATTCACTTGCAAGGAAAAGACATGGCATCCATCTTCCACACCAGGAGGCATCCATCTTCCACACCAGATGGCACGGTACTCTGGAACTGAAGAGAGGAAGCTGCCTGTTCAGAAGGGATCAAAAAGATCTACCTGAGGAATACCCCACCAATGGACTATGCCCAGAAACACATCTATGTGAAGCATCTATTCGTGAGCCTGTACTATGGACCTGCTCAGAGGGTCTAGCACTAGACTGTGCTCTGAAGAAATGTATACTACCTGAAAATTTAACTGATAAGTAACAGCCACCTCCCAAGCCTGAAGAGCCATCCTGCAGAGGGGGTAAGATTTTGTACTTCCCTGTTTGTTGATATACTACATCACTGTAGTGTTGTCTGTGTACACTTTCAGGGGGCTTGGAGAGAACATGGGGTGAAAAGCTTGAAGGGCCAGAATCAGAGCTCTCATCTCTTTGTTGTTGATATCCTCTGACTTCTGATGGGGGGGGGGCAGAAAACCTGAACTTTCAGGTGACCAAAAAAACCCCCCATCTCATGTCTGAGGCATAGGTGAACAGTTCTTGAGAAGGGACCGGAGGCTGAAAGGGCAGGCCTAGGTTGAGAGCAAACTGTTCACTCCATCACTCAAATTCCATCTTTATACAAGGAAGGAGAGGTACACTGAAATCCAGAGGGTGGCATGGCTGCAGCCAAACTGACTTGAGGTACCATTGAAGCTTCTGCATAAGCAGTGTGGCAAGAGGGAGCATTAGAAGAGTCTATGAATTCCAGGGCCTGAAGAAACTCTCGGGCTGGCATTGCAGTCAAAGGAAGAACAGACTGAAAGAAGGCTGTCAATGAAAAAAACTTTTGGAGGTGAAAGAGAGGCCAGCATTGGCACTGTCTGAATCCTGCATCCCAAATACACATGATCCTGAAAGGGCGTAAGGATGGACTTCTGGAAGTTGATAATGAACCCTGGACTTTGAAGATGAAAGATGGTAACAGGTGACTAGAAAAAGGTGCCTGAAGCAAAAGGTCATCTAGATAAGAAAAAATCTGAATGTCTTGGAGCCTGTAGAAAGCAATCACAGCAGCTAGGCATTTTGTGAATACCCTTGGGGCAGTGGAGAAGCCTAAGGGCAAAGCAGAGAACTAAAAATGAAATGTAAAACCTTCCTGAAAAGAGGGTGAATAGGAGTATAAATGTTAGCATCTTTCAGATACAAAGACACAAGAAAAGCCAAGGGTAGTAAAAGAGGAAATGGGGTTTGAAGAGTAAGCGCATCCAAAAAAAAAAGGGACCTTGAGAAAGGTGTTGAGTCGGGAGAGATCCCGAATAGGTCTCCAAGTGCCTTCCTTTTGAGGAACCAGGAATATCCTGAAATAGAAACCCTTTCCCATTTGGGAAGGGGGATAGGTTGAATGGCTCGTTGGTTCACCAGGGACTCTAGAACCTCTGGGAAATGAGGAAGTTGCTCTAGAAGAGGTTGAGGAAACCCTCAAAAAGGAGGGAGAGACTTCCATACCATGAAGTAACCCTGATGGCTGACAGAAAGAACCCAAGTCTGAAGTGATGAAATGCCATTTTGGAAGACAAAAGGAAAGCCAAAGGGACAAAGTAACTGGGTCTAACAGAACAGGGGGGTATGAACTATCAAAGAGAAGCAGGCTTATTAGATAAAGGAGGCTTCTTGGCCACAGAAATCTGAGAAGCCTTAACAGAGAGTGCCTGCCTACCACTGTTTCTGCTGTCAGAGGCCTGGTGAGGTTGCCTGGAAACAAAATCGGATCTGGAAGGATAAGTCCTCTGGAACATAGGGATAGGAGAGACAAAAAAGAAGTTATGTACTCACCATAATGTTCCATGTTTGTTGTCCATCTCGCCCTTCATTCTTACTGGTTGGGATTGGAGCTGATCCTTGGCTCCGACTCGGCTGAATACTAAAACTCAAAGTCTTTCACTTGGCTTGTGGCTGATTACCTATCCCATCATGCAGTGGTATAATTCCCCAGATCTTGTTTGCTGCTAACCACAGTAATGCATTTACATGTGTCATATTTGTAGAATATAGATACAACAAAGAAAGTCAGAGAAGCTCCTTGCCTAAGGAAAAAACATCTAAGTCCTCCAGAAGCCCTGGGCTGGGGGAAGGCGGGAGGGTCGTAAGAATGAAGGGTGAGATGGAGAACAAACATGGAACACTATGGTGAGTACATAACTTCTTTATGTTATGTTGTTCTATCTCGCCTTCATTCTTACTGATTGGGACACTGTCCCTAGCACCACATTTCCTGGGTGGCTCATGGGAGTACTCTTTTCAGCACAGTGGAACCAAAGGAGGCCCTGTCCCTGGATGCCAAATCCACTTTGTAATGAGTGATAAAGGTATGGGGTCTTGCAAACATAGTGGCGGCACAAATCCTGTCCATTGATAGTCTAGCTAGATAGGCAGATGATGTTGCTATGGCCCTTGTAGAGTGTCCCTTGACCTTGAATGGTAGCTCACTGTTATAAGTACTGTAGATAAAGGTGATCCAACTTGAAAGCCGGTTTGAGAGTGTGACCTTAGAAACAGGCATTCCCTTTTTTGCTTCACAAAAGGAAATAAACAATTGATCAGTTTTCCTAAAATCTTTGGTTTTGTGTAAATAGAAGCGGAGTTGTCTGTGCACATCTAATTGGTGGAGCTTGTATTTTGCCTTGTTACCATGATTGGAGAAAAACACTGGTAGCTCAATAGATTGGTTTAGATTAGTTTGAGAACACACTTTAGGTAAAAAGGATGGGTTAGTTTGAAGAGATACTCTATCTTTATGGACGATCAAGTAAGGAGGTTTAATTGATAGGGCTTGCAATTCTGAGACTCTCCTTGCAGAAGTAATGGCCACTAATAAAATTATTTTCCATAGGTTCATAGGTAGGTACTAGGCTATTAGCCCTAGGGCCTATATAAGCCTAGCCAAAAAGGCACCCTAGCTTTTGCCACCCAAGAAAATTATTTTCCTGTGCCCCTGTCGAGCAGAGCCACAGAAGTGATCCCTGGGGTGAATTTCCTATTTCCCATCCAATCATCAAGATTTTTCTTGAAGAGTGCTAATGAGGAGCTCTGTTTGACATAGACAGGTAGTCTATTCCAGAGTATGGGAAGTCTCTGGGACAGGAATCTATCCCTCCAGCATGTTCTGTTTATTGTGGTGACAAGGTTTAGGTCCCTAGAGCGTGTAGCTCGGAGGGATTAGGATTTCTTTAAGTGGAGCATGTCCAACAGCTCTGGGTTTGACATAGCTTTGTATGTTAGGCAGAGATCGACTCTGAGTAGGTGATATGCGACAGAGTAAAGCTGGAGTTTTTTGAGACGGTCTGCGTAGGGCATCTGTTTGAGGCCAGTAATCTTCTTTGTGAGATATTTCTGTGGCCTTTCTAGTTGTTGTAGATGTCTTGTGAGGTACATACCAAAAGAGGCGTTGTACTCTATAATGGGTCTAATGAGTGATGAGTAGAGGGGAACAATGACCTCTTTTTTTCTGGATGAGAAACCTTTTTTGATGAGGTGAGCCACGTAGAAGGGTTTCCTGACCACTGTGGCAATGTGATTATCAAAGGAGAGACTACTGCCCACCTATGTCCCAAGGTCGCATCACGCTTTTGGCGTTAAGTAGACTACTACTTATATGGTAGCTCATGGGTACAGAGTTTTTACCAAAGGGGATGACAATACTCATTTGGCATTGAGCTTCAGGCCATGGCTTTGACACCAGGCATCTGTCCCAGTGAGGCCCTTTTGTAGTATGTCCACATCGTTAGGAGTTTCAATTATGGCTCCTAGTTTGCAGTCATCTGCAAACTTTGTTAGCCAAAGACCTTCTGTGTTAGCCTGTACTTCAGAGAAGTAGATACCAAACAGGAGAGGATCCAGGACTGAACCCTGTGGTACTCCACTTGTCACTGGTCTGAAGTCGGATTTGGAGTCTGCTACTTTCACAGTGTGGGTTCTGCCCATGAGCCAGTTGGCAACCCATCTTGTGACATAGGGATTTATACCTAGTTTAGTGAGCTTATCTATAATTCCAGAGTGGGGGATGGTGTCAAAAGCCTCGGTGAGATCTAGATAAGCTGTGTGAACCAACTTACCCTCATCTATGGCTTTGGTGTCTGCTTCAAAGAAGTCAGTCAGGTTTAGGAGATATGATCTGCCTTTTACAAACCAGAACTGGGTAGGGTCCAGAGTTTGGAGATTACCAATGTCTTTGTTTATGAGTTTCATGATGATACGTTCCATGGCCTTGCATACCAGGCCCGTCAGGCTAATGGGGCGGTAGTTCCCGGGGTCCGTCGTGGCTCCCCCTTTGTGGAGTGGGATAACAGTTGCTGTGCGCCATTCAGTGGGCACAAAGCCTGAGGTGAGGCTATGATTGAACATGGTACTTAGGTGAGGTGCCAGTTCGTTCTGTAGTTCGTGTAGAACACAGCCTGGGATGTTGTCTGGTCTCATGGATGCTGTGTTCCTGGCTTTGGAGAGTGTTTTTTACCTTGTGCAGCCATGAGTACAGGAACTTTGCATTCTTCCGGTATAGAGATGGGCCCTCCAGCGGATGAGAGAGGGGTAAAGTTAGCACTGAACCTATATGCCAGGATGTTGGCAATATCAGTTGGTTCTATATATTTAGTGCCATTGTGCTGTAATTCAGACATGACAGAAATTTGAGGTCACAAGTTAATGAGGGCTCAAAGGGAGGTAAAGTTAGATATGATTGGACAAACTTCAAATCCCATGGTGATAGAGGCTCTTTGATGGAAGGTCTTAATAAGCAAGTACCTTTTAAAAATGCTTTGCACAATTGTGTGACATCAATTTAGGAGTACAGTCACCTATATGAAAACTAGAAATTGCAGCTAACTGGACTTTAATAGTAGCTGCAGCAGGACCTTGTTGGAAGAGCTCTGCTAGGAATTCAAGAATAGAGCTGACTGGGGCAGAAAAAGGATCAATGTCTTTTGTTGCGGACCAATATGAGAACCTCCTCCATTTACTGGAATATAACTTCCTGGTTGAAGGCTTGTGTGAAGATACTAAGATATGTTTCACTGATGGTGTGAAATTATGAAGCCTGACTAAACTTGGAACTGGAACAGCCACGCTGTCAATTTGAGGGTGTGGAAGGAGGGGGTGGGGTGTTCCGGACATATGAGTCAGAAGGCCTGGAACTGGGTCCAGAACCCACGGTTTCTCCTGAAGATGAGGACAGAGGAAGGGAAACCAAATCTGATGAGGCCAGTATGGGGCAATGAGAATTAGCCTGCTTCCCAATGACTTGGCTTTCTGCATGACTTTGGGTATTAGAGGAAATGGGGGAAATGCATAAAGAATTCCTGGGGACCAATCGTGTACAACTGCATCCCTTGGTGACTCCCCCGGAGGGGGGACTAGGGCAAAGTAGCTGCTGCATTTGGTATTCATGGGTGTTGCGAAGAGGTTGTAGCAAGGCTGGCCCCATTTCTAGAAAATAATCTCTGCTCTCTCTTGTTTTAGGGACCACTCATGAGGCATGAGTATTGCCCTGCTGAGTCTATCTGCTATCATGTTGGATTTCCCCGGAATGTGCATTACTACTAGAAAGCGTCGGGAAGATGTAGCCCATTGCCATACTCTGAGTGCCTCTCAGCAAAGGGGATAGGATTTGATTCCTCCTTGCTTGTTTATGTACCAGACCACCGACATGTTGCCTGTCTGAACTGCAATTGTTCTTAATGGAAGAGAGTCCTGAAGTGCTTGCAATGCCAAGAGCACTGCTGTCATCTCTAGGACATTGATGTGCAAATGGGCCTCGTGCTCCTGCCATGTGCCTTGGACCGTCCTGCCCAAATAATGCCTCCCCCCATCTGGGAGGCATCCATGGTCACTGTCACCACAGGTTGTTGTAGGGTAAAGGGGCGACCTAACGTCACTTGACTGGAAAGGAGCCACCATCGTAGATCCTTCTTGAAAGAATCTGTGATTCTGATCTGGTGAGACATGGGAAGTTCTTGAAAATGACCATTGAGAAAAAAGGAGCCACTGCAGAATTCTCATGTGCATCAGGGCTTGGGCAACTAGGATTATTGTTGCTGCCATGGTTCGTAGAACGTTTAACACTATTTTCACTTTCACTTTGGTTCTTGGCAGAAGACTGGAAATCTGTTGTCTGAGTAGAGCCACTCTCTCCACAGGTAGCTTTGCCATCATGGAGACAGTGTTGAGATCTTCTCCTATAAACGTAATATACTGACATGGCAACAAGGCAGATTTTTTTAAATTTATTGTTATCCCCAGTGAGAACAAAGTTGTAATGTGGCTTCTCTTGCCTGTTGTAGTAGATGCCTGGTGGTGGCAGTCAGGAGCCAGTCGTCTAGGTACAGAAACACTTGGAATCCCAGTCATCTGAAGTGAGCCGTGACTACTGCCATGCATTTGGTGAACACTCTGGGGGCTGTAGTGAGACCAAAGGACAAAGCTCAGAATTGGTACTGACTGGCTCCCAGCCAGAAGTGCAAATGACTTCTTGATGGCCTGTCCATTTTTATATGGTTGTACGAATCCTGGAAGTCTATCAAGCACATCAAATTGTCTTTCCCTTAAAACCGGAGAATACATTGCAGTGTCACCATTCGGAACTTTGACTTCTTTACGGATTCATTTAGTTTGCTGAGACCCAAGATGGGTCTCCAGTCCCCTGTTCTTTTTGGCATTAAAAATAATCTTAAGTGAGTTCCGAATCCTATTTGGTCTGTGGGGACTCTTTGGATGACTTTTTTGTCCAGCAACTTTTGAATCTCTACAGTTGCCTGTTCCCTTTGACTGGGTGGAACATCTGGGATTTTTTTG
The DNA here is from genome assembly GCF_019279795.1 of Protopterus annectens. NCBI lineage: Eukaryota > Metazoa > Chordata > Ceratodontiformes > Protopteridae > Protopterus > Protopterus annectens. The sequence goes on along the minus strand of NC_056743.1, from coordinate 1,929,099,473 downwards.
ACATGGGGAACGGGAAGGCAAAAGGGGATGGAATAGCCTCTGGATATTATACTTTGTACCCACTTGTCTTTTGTGATCTCTAGCCAGGCTTCCGGGTACTAAGATAAATGCCCCCAGACTGCCTCAAGAGGAGGGCAGGTGGGCCTCCTTTCAGGAGTGCTGGAAGGGTCGGACACGAAAGGAATCATGGTCACCCTGATTTTGCGGACCCCCTCTGCCATATGGACGATGTCTACCATTACCACTTACCCCTCTGTCACTGGGGAAGGATTCACCTCGTGGGTCTTAAAAAAACTTCCTGGGATTTTTTGAACCACATTTTATCACCCTTCTGACCCTTAGGATAGGATCTGAAAGATAAGGAAAAATGTACCCCAACAGCAGAGAGAGTTTTTCCTTCCTGCTCGCATCTGGTGAGTGTATCTTTGACTTTTGGTCCAAAGACTGGGGAACCATCGAAAGGGACACTGACAAAGGTAGACTTGAAAGGTTCAGCAAAGTTACACAAGCGCATCCAGGACTGTCTCCTTAGGGAAACTCCTGAACCTGCTGCCCTACTCGCTTCATCTGCTGCATAAGAAATCAGTCTCATGGAGGAGTCCACTACTGGGTTTAAGGTGGATAGCTAAGAGGATACCTTATCTGAAACCCCTCAAGCTAATGTACCTTGAAGAGCATCTCCTAACTCTTTCAGGAGATCTCTTTGAAGTCTAGTGAAGTGTGTTAGGTAGTTCAGCGATCTAAGAGCAAAAGTCACTGATGAAAAAATACTCTTCCCATATCTGTCCACTGTTCGAGACTCCTTGTTCAGTGGATGGACAGATGAGGACATTTTGGAAAGTTCCTTCTTAGTGGCTGCTGCCACCAGTATAGCATCCACACGGACAACTTTTGTAAGAAATTCTTTGTCTGTTGGAGCTGTAATAAATTTATATGACTTCCGAGGGACCGGTTCCAATGCATCTGGTGACCCCCATGCCTTTTGACTAACTAGTTCCATGAGTTCATCAAAAGGCAGAGAAACCCAGGTGGCTGAGGGTTGAGATCTAAAGGCCTTCAGGTACACCAACTCCTCATCAGAAGGGTTGATGGGTTTCCAGCTGCCTCTCTGTTTTAGGATTTCTACGATATCTGCAAAGGTAATATCCTCAGAGGGCGACCATGGGGACCCTTCTGACTCCTCGAGGTCAGTGTCCGAGGTGGCTGACTCATCTGGTGAGTCCAGGTGCTTCCTCTTGCAAAGTCTCTTCCGGGGAGCCTCCTCAGAAGGGTATTCTGGAGAGGTCTCCGAAGAGTGTTGTTCTCCCAATGGGGCACTTTGAGCTCCAGAATCTCCGCTGTCCTGTGGTTGGGGTGGTGCTGAGACAGAAGCCGGTGCTTTAGGGGGAGGAATGCCAGTACCTTTGTGTAGAGCTATAGGGGGGGACAGCACACTCCTCATCAGCTCAAAAGCCAATCCCCCCAGCTCCGAGGACACCTTCGGTTCTGAAGAAGCAGAGGGAATCCCTGGCACCAAGGGGGCCAGCTCTGAAACAGATGTAGGAGCTGAGCTCACCTGCGCCGAAGCCCCGAGAGACAAGCTCAGAACCGAAGAATATCGGGCCCGAGTGTCCCCTCCAGACCCGACCGTAGAGCTTCAGCTCCTAGACATCCTGGACGGCACCGAGGATGTCAGAGCAGACAACGGTTCCAAAATCCCCAGAGAGGGTCTCAGCATGGAAGATTCTACTACAATGGGTACCAGGCATTCTGGATCCAATGTTCCAGCCTGGCTTGGAAGAGGAACTGATGAGGATGAAAAGGTCTTTATTGGCTCTGGAACTGACTGGGTTGGAGCCGAGAAAAGGTTTGGCCAGTGCCAGCGACTTCAGCAGTCTATGCACCACCCTATCCATATTGTCATCCGATAGGCTCCTGGAGGACCTAGAGGAAAGGGTAGGTGAGCGAGATCTCTGTAAAATGGGATATCTCAGAGTAGGGGAAACTGGTAACAATTCCAGAGACTGGCTCTGAACCTCAGACTCCCTCGGCTCCAAAATCTGTGGCGCCGAGGAGCTTGGTTTGTCTGATCCAGTAGGTTTTGGATCCAACTGAGTAGTCTTTACTGTCTTCTCTGGTGGTTCCGAATGGCCAGAAGAAGATGAAGAAGATCTCTTAGTAGGTTTGTCAATTTTAGATGGAGACTTAGACTTACTGGAGGTGCTCTGACTTTCTAAGCTTTCAGAGAAAGGAGACTGCAGAATCCCTCTTACGATAAGTTTGTTTTTCCTCTCTAGTAAAACCCTAGAGCTAAAGGAATGGCAGAAGGTACATGTTTCTTGTAAGTGAATGGCTCTGAGACAGTACACGCAGATACTATGACCATCGGTCAAGGACATTTTCTGGCAGCACTTTTGACATTTTTTAAAACCAGACGGCTTCATTTCCTTTTGGTCTTTAGACATTATGGCAAAGTGAACAACAAGCTACAACTATTTTTATATCAATTCAAACCACACTTTGAAAAAGATTATATAAGTATATCTATATATATATATATATATATATATATATATATATATATATATATATATATATATATATATATGAAACTAAAAACTGCACACCACACTAATATATCTAAAGTTTTTGTAAAGTCTGCAAAAGAATCTAAAACAACTAGTCTAGAAAGGGAGGAAGTTAGCTTTACCCTCTAACTTAAACGGGTGCTTGGCCCTCTAACTTAAATGGGCACAAGCTTAACTAACTACCAGTTCGGGGAAAGGGAATACAACAACAACGTTACAAACGCAGAGATGGAAGCACTTCTAACTTAGACAGTGCTTTAAAAAGAAAGTACAACAAAACCCTAAAAGATACGGGTTTAGCAATTTAAACGGGATAGGAGAAAATGGCCAGCTGAGAGAAGCGACGGCCAACCACAAAGCCAGAAACATCCGAAAAAAAAAAAAATATATATATATATATATATATATATATATATATATATATATATTTATATTTATCAGAACATGAACAGCAAAAGTGAAAAAATACACTATAGCATAAGATACATAGCTAACTAATATTGAAACTAATTACAAGTAACTATAAGTAAATATAAAGGTTTCAATGAAAAAATCCAACACTTAGCCACGGCTAAGATGAAGAATCTCAGATCTGTTTATGCAGCAAACGAGATCTGGGGAATTACACCACTGCAAGATGGGATAGGAATTCAGCCATGAGCCAAGTGAAAGACTTTGAGCTTTAGTATTCGGCTGAGTTGGAGCTGAGGATTGGCTCCAAACCCAACCAGTAAGAATGAAGGTGAAATAGGACAACATAACATATGTTAAAGGTCCTGAATGGCTTTGCAGAGACTTGAACAGGTCAGCAGCACAGTCCCAAAAAGAAGCATCCAACAACTTGGCCTTAATGTCCTCAGGAGGAGGCTGGAGATAAAGCTAGGAATAATGCCCCATGACAGGCCCAAAAGCTACAGCCCTGGAGGTGACATCAACAGCATCGCAGCTACACTTAATAGAGTGTTGATCCACTTAAGAAGCAGACCCTAAAATAGGTAAAGCAGAGGTTTTGCCTTCAGAATCAGGGAGGTCAGAAATAACCTGCCAAGCCTGAGCAAACAAGACCAGAGCATACCTGGTTATGTGGGTCAGATAATTAACAACCTTAAATGCCAATGTAGAAGCAGTGAAAACTTTCTTATCACACCTCTCCATTTCCCTACTATCCTTATCAGAAGGCAAAAGTTTGGAAGAGGGCAAGAGCTTATAAGGTTTGTCAGAAGTCACTGACACCAGAGCAGGATCAGCAGAAGGACATTTAAATAAAAAACTGACAATCCTCAGGAACCTTATAGAACCTGTCAGGTTTCTTAGGAGCAGGAGGCTGAGAATCAGCAATGAAAGTGTCTAACAAGGCAGCAAACACAGGAAGAACTGCCAATGGTTTAGGAGAAGCAATTCATAATATCTTCTCTGCATATCAAACTCTTGAGAAGAATCCCAGTTAAAGTATTCCATCATCCTAGCAATTGTGTCCCCAAAGGACAATTTCTCTAAAGGAGACTCAGGGCTAACAAACTCTTCATCATCAGAACCATAAGCCAAAGGTGAAGACATCTGTGAAAAATAGGACAAAACCCCCTCATCAGGCACTGGATTGTCATCTGAGAAATCTGTTTCCCTAATCCATTTAGAAGGGGTAGAGATCTAAGAAGGAGCAGGTACCAAAATCCCTTGAGGAAACTTTAGGGCCATCAAGAAAAGAAAACAAGCCCTGAGTAAACTCTTGCCATTCCCTTTGAGGATCCTTAGGATGGACTAAAATATGCTTCATGTTTTGTCTGTTCTTGGAAGGAACATCAGCCCCAACAAATATGGGAAGTTCTGACCCTTGGAGAGATTCGATAAGAGAACTCAGAACCTCCTCCCTGACCAATATCTGTGGAATCCATCTAGGACCCTCTGAGATAATCAACCGTGGTGCCTCCTTATCATCTGGAGAAGATGCCTGCAAAGCCTCAGAGGAGGTAAGAAAAGATGGATCCATGTTGGCCGTGTTGCGGCAGAGGAATCTGATGTACATGCCGAATGACCTATATAACTATTATCTGCTTCTAGAGTGACATCCAGAGGAAGCTGGACAGCTAAAGAATCCATCTGAGACTTTTTGGCCTTCTTCTTACCTAATGGGAGTATCTCAGGGTTAAAGAATTCTGCTATGGTACCCTGGACTAACGTTTTAAGCCACTAGTTTTCAAGATAAATGGCCAGGGAAGACAAATGGCTTCTGACAGTCTTAGGCACAAACTTCTTACAGATACTACAAGAGGTATAGACTTGGGAAGCACCCAAACAAAAAAGGCACTATTTGTGATGATCCATGTGAGGAATCTGCCTTTCACACAGGCACTTTCCCTTTTTGGGTGACATGAACTTTAGGTAGCAAAAAAATACAAGACCAAGAAAAGAAACAAAATAACCCCAATAGGGCACTTATCTGGCAGTTAGGTAAAGGCATTCAGACCAACTAACAATAACGGGGTTCAAACTGGAGGCAAAGAAGTTCTGAGTAGCTGAGTCTGTACATCCCTTTCATACCCTACATTATGTGTGGGGAGAATAGGTGTGGCATATGATGTATATAAGATCATTAGGCTTTGGTATACTGACTAAGTGCTGGGCCACCCTGGGAGGGATATTTCTTCTGTTTAGAATACTGCAACAGTGATATAGAAGGACATCAAGGGTTCAGTGCTAATTACTCGTGATTTTTCAAGTTTGTAGGTACATATATAGCAATAAAAAGGATGAGGCTGAAAGGGCCTGTAAAACCACATATAAGAAGTCTACCAGGAATAGGAATAACTGAATCTAATGATGTTAAACTATTTTTATATAGTATGGCAATACCACTGCATAAATCTTGGCCAAAGGACCAAATAATTTCTTGACCCCACAATACCTGTGCCGGGTGTTGTTAGCTAGGAGTCAACAAACCAATATCCAAAAGACAGCAAATGTCTGCATGAATAGTCTTACAACTTTCTGGTATGACTAAACACCTTTTCTTATTAATAATACTCTTAATATTAATGAAACATATAGTTAGATTATCCCTTCCCCTTTTTGTAGACTTTTTGCTACCCTTCTTCAATTTTCTTTTCTTAACCATTTTACCAATAGTATTAGAAGCAATGACAGAGATGTAACTAAGCTAATTTCCTATAGAAGCCATGTCTGCCTGTTCACTTTTATCACCTTCATCACTTATAACATTAGTACCATCTCTCTTCACTCACTACATTATACATATCTGCCTTATCTCCTGATATTTCTACATTACTTAATAGAACTGTATACTAACAGGTAAAGGCTGTTGCTCTTCTAACAATTTAATATGAGACCAGTCAAACCAAAAATGCTCAGTACTCTTGCATTTTATGCAGACTGTTTCACAGTTATGAATATTTCCAAACTCCTAGAATTGAGCATATTTTCTCTTGGGATATGTTTATAAAAATATTTATAACAGCCACAATGAAAACAAGTCTTTGGTTGTTCCTTAGAGTACTCAAAGGCCCTGTAACCTGAGATAGATGCAGACATTTTCAATATTGTCTAGATTTCCCAAGCAGCTGTTCACATATTCCTGTCATCATATATTTTTTATGTCCGAAACTGCTATAATGTAGAAAAGTGAGACTGAATGTGAGCCAGCTCACAGAATGACATAATGTAGAAAATTATCACTGAATCTGAGTCAGGTCACAGAATGACATAACGTAGAAAAGTCACTGAATCTGAGTCAGGTCACAGAATGGCATAATGTAGAAAAGTGAGACTGAATCTGAGCCAGCTCACAGAATGGCATAATCTATAGAAGTGAGACTGAATCTGAGTCAGTTCACAGAATGACATATTTAGAAAAGTGCCACTGAATCTGAGTCAGCTAACAGAATGGCAGAATATAGAAATGTGAAACTGAATCTGAGCAGGCACTGCATCAGCAGTCCTAAAGTGCAGAATGTCTTTTGGCTGTATATTTAAATCCACTGTGTTATATTGTGCCCAAGGAGTACAAAGTTTCTTTAGGTCACATTTAGTCAAAAAGTCTTCAGCAAATGCAAATGTTTCAAAGATCATAATGCAAAATGTTTCTTTACCAGCATCAAGGCCTGAATGTCTTTATCAGTAAATCCAAGAGGAGAAACAATATTGCCCCAAACTGCATACCTGCCAATTACTTCATTGTTTTTAGAAGATATTTGTACCACAAGCTGTTTTCTTGCATAGTGTGAAACAGAAGATTCAGTAGCAGAAGTATATTAACCACTTCAGAATATGTTCTTGGAAAAGTACTATTCCCAGTAACAGCAAGCTCTGGACCTGTAGGTGGAATCAATGTAGTGTAAACTGAGCCAAAGCTTGAACTCTGACACAGGAAAGAAGGCCTCCCCTCCTTCTGCAGTCAGTTACTCCAATCAACTAGCTTGACTCCAAGATGCAGCTTTGCAAGTAGCAGGTTCATTTTCTTCTAATAGCTTAAGCAGTTTTTCATTCAATAATCCTCCTTCAAGTTCAGTAATTTGAACCACATCTTCAGCAGACATCTGCTCAGTAGACTCTATTTCCTGTGCTGAAATGTGACTACCCTCTGGCCTGTTGCTTACAGGAAATACTGAAAAGAGAGGGGGAAGTTCCCTAATGCCCTAGCCAAATTTCCACTAGTAGTATAAATACTACCTCGGACCTACCATGAAAAGAGGCCACTAGTCTAGTGGGGGACTAACTCGGTCATCAACAAATAAATAATTTAAGGAATCCATACCTTCCTATTCATGTTAAAGGACAACTACATATAAATGTCAAGTTTTCCTTGCCTTTAAACTAACTAGACTGACAGGATTTAAATAGTTCTTTCCTTGTTTCATTTTGAAGTGCAATTGCTCATGGGACAGTATCTCAATGAAATGCAATACCTCAAAAACCAATGTAATACAGAATTAGGAATAACGGAGAACACTGAGTCCTGTTAGTTTATCTTTCTAATTCATAGTCAAAATATTATATCAGCAGTGCAGTTACACAGCTTTTGCATTATTATAGATCCATAGGTACGTAGTAGGCAATTTTTCCATAAATTGAAGAACCACAATCAAATACGCCAAAACTTGAAATATACCACAAACTGCAGGCCAATTCCACTGTAGTGCTAAAATAATTTATTGTAAAAAATACAATCCAAGTGCAATTTTCTTTCACAAATGAATCTTCTCTAGCGCCTCGGCCACACTTGCCTTTAACAGAGTATACTATAATCATTCATCCTAACATCCTTTTATAATGCATCACACCCATTTATTCAATTAACCAATTAAATAAAAAGCATTATAATAAAAACCTAAAACACATTAAATACTTATTAACATACTATGAATCATTACACAAAACTTTTCCAAGTGCATTCATGATTTAGCCCAACTGGACTCATTGTATTAAATTTCAAAATCATAAAAGCCTCCTTTTTTCTCAATAAACATTTTATTTGCTGTTCATTCATATAATCATTTCATTTTATACTATCTAACACTGTAACTAATAGTCCCTCCGGGTTACCATTATGATATCTATTAAAATGTATTGCTATGGGGCTAGTCTGTTTATTATTTTTAATATCTGTAATGTGTTCCTTTACTCTGCAGGAGAACTGTCGTTTAGCTTCTCCAACATAAAATTTATTGCAAGAACACTTGAGACCATATATAACCCTCTCAGTTCTACAATTAAAAGTTCCATTAGTTTGAAATTTAATTCCATTAATATTAGTAAATTCTTTGATTATATATTTACATACACTACATTTACCACATGCTTGTGCTCCCTGTATATCAATTGGCTTCCCAACTATCATTTTTGGCATATCAAATGTACTATGAACTATGAAATCCTTAATGCTTCTCCCCCTTCTAAAGGAGAAGCATATTTTTCTACATTGTAAAAACTCAACCTCCCTTTTAACCACTCTCCAACTATGTTTAACTTGTTCCAAAACTTTTTCAGACAATATAGAATAGGTGGAAGTGAAATATATACATTCACTATCATTATTTCTATTCACACCATTCCTATTTCTAGATTTCCTATTATTCAAAACTTTATTTAAACTCTCTCTTAAATCTACTTCATGATAGCCCCTTAAACAAAACTTATAACTCTGATTTAACTCCGTTTTCACTGTGGCTGGATTGCTACATAACCTCTTAATTCTGACAAATTCAGTATATGGTATAGATTTAATAATACTGGGAGGATGAAAACTTTCCCCATGCAAAACAGAATTAGTTTTTTTAAACTTTCTATGTATACTGGTACTAATATATGTACCTGCTTGCCCTTTTAACACTATATCTAAATAATTTACTTCATCGCCCATTTGTAAACCATCAAATCTCACTCCAATATTATTCTCCTGTATTTCATTCATAAATTCACTAATTTGATCTTGCCCTCCTTTACAAATAAATATTAAATCGTCAATAAAGCGAAAATATTTACATACATGCCTAATAAAGAAATTGATAGTATATATATATATATATATATATATATATATATATATGCATTTTCAAAATAACCCATAAAAATATTTGCATAACTGTATATAAATAGTCAAAATATTATATCAGCAGTGCAGTTACACAGCTTTTGCATTATTATAGATCCAATTAGTAGGCTATTTTTCCATAAATATCTTTAGAAACCTAGCCATGCAATCCCACAAAATTTTAGCCCTTGTAAATTAAGTACAAATTAGCCACAGCAGGACAGAACATTTGCTTGCTACTCCTATCTGCAACAGACAAGGATGCTACACCAGGGGTGAATTTGAAGTTTCACATTCATTCATCCAGATTACATCTGAAGACAGTAAGGGAAGTACTTTGCTTTTTGTGGACAGGAAGGTGATTCCAAACAAGTGGTATTCTCTGTGATACATGTCTATTCCTCCAACATGATCTATTTATGTTACAGAAAAAATTAAGATTGCTAAATGGGTGTTTATGCCACCACTGGATTTGCAAATGTACAGTAGATTTGAAAGGCTAGGATTAGTCGAAGCTTTATATCCAAGGCACAGAATGCCCCATAGTAATCTAACAACCTCAGTTTACTGAAGATGTGGTGGTTTCCTAGCAGTAATCTACACATGGTCAATATGACAGCAGCAGTGCCACTTATCTACCATTTTTGTTCTATTTGTAAGTAGGTCTGGCACCCTCTCAATCCCCATTTTTAATCATAAAAAATACTAGGTAGAGGGGACTAAGGGCAGAAACCCCCATTACTAACATAATTAATGCTCTGTCTATCTATATATCTGTCCTGCCTTTTTAACTATATGATTAGCTGTCTAACAAATTAAGGCTGTAACAAATGAGGAAAAATCTAAAAAAATAACTCTAGACCTCATGGAGAGAAAAGGATGCCAAGCAGCAAACAGCTCTGACTGCCCACATAACCACATGAGCGCTATGCTGGACCTGCACTTACTCTTCCCAAGAGCAGCAAGAGTAAACAAACCACTGCCTGTCTATGAGTTTCTCTTGGTACTTATGCTTAAGTGCAGCTGGTAGATGCTCCACTGCATATTTTTTCACAACTGCACAGTGGAACAATTCAAAGTCATACTAATTCATGGGTAAAAAGATGTTACCATTTAGGCAATTTGGATGAATATGAATATGCAGCACACCTCTCAAACTCTAAGCAAAAGAAATCTGGACAAAGCAAGAAATAATGGGAGGACAAAGGTCCAAAAACTGGGATGATTTTTAACTACGGCAGCGCAGTGGTGCAGCAGTTAATGTTGTTGCCTCACAGCAAGATGTTCTCTAGTTCGATTCTTGGCTGGGGTGCCTTCTGTGTGGAGTCTGCATGTCCTCCCTGTGTTCATTTGGGTTTCCTCTGGGTGCTCTGTTTTTCTCCCACATTCCAAAGATATAGGTCTGGAGCTGAAAATATGCTTTGTACTAGTCGGACTTTCCCAGTCAACAAATGTTAAATAAATAAATATTGCTTTTACAGACTTAGAAATGAGTTATAATAAAAGGTTTTGTGTTACTGTGCATTTTCTGAAGGATACAAAGTATGAAACCCAAATGTCTGTCATTTAGTAAATTCAGTCTTCGTTGATTTTTGAGGAACAGACCAAAAACATGAGGCAGAAATCTGGGCAGTTGTAAGGTATGATCAGTAATTAGCAATGCAGCCTGTGAACATCTAGCAATGTGGCAAACATCAGTTTATCAGTGCAGGGCAGTTTGCACTGTAGTTCTATTTACTCTGAATCCTGGGTATTGTCTATTCCTAGTACATAATTACAAAACTAAAATGAAAAACCCTTAACTCCTACTTCATCATTAAATTGCAGGTGTCATTCACCTCCAGACCCATAGGAGCTACAGACAAATTTTGAGTTAGAATCAATTTAAGTATTTTACATTTTTTGGGGGGGTCACCCCACATCATCTGTATGGCATTGCTACTCATTGCCCTATGTCCATTCTGGTTCTACTAGCTACTACAACTCCATATCCAGACCTACTCCATAGTTGTGCTGGGCCTGGTTGTGGAACCCAGGAGCATCTTGTGGATCTTGGTCATTCACATTCCATTCATGCAGATTTTTTAGTTATGTACTACGCAGTCCTTTTTCCCTTATAATGCCTAAGATTGCATCTGAGGGCATGGTGTACACTGGGGATGCTAATGTATATTACCCTGCCTTAGTAGCAGCTCAACTATGTCTACCTCTGCTTCCTTTTTGGACCATACCTCCTACTATTTGACACCCACAGCCTGCACCAGGGATCATTGCAGAAGATGTCCATGTCATCATCCTCCCCCTGGCTGATAACTACATCAGTCATCTGAGCCGCTAATTGAACATGAGTTGCCTGAGCTATACTCAGGGCTATATCCCTCTATGCCACTGGAGCAGCTGCATTTTATGAATCTTGATTCTTGACATCAAAATCTAATGTAGGCAAAAATTAAAAAAAAAAACTCAGCCTGTCCATAGCTAATTGAGTCAGTAAACATCTGCCCTCTACTAAAAATATAACAAAAAAAACTTTAATACAGCTGGAAAAGTCAATTTATACTTAAGCATTTTATGATGATACACTTTAATAAATTCACTTAACTGAGTCTTTGCATAAAAGTGTTTTCAGAAAAACCCTTAGCAACATATGCTGGTTGCTTTTTGGTCTACCCTCCATGGAATGCTTTTGGTCCAATTGCCAAAATTTCCAAAGAACTTGCTCCTTCTCATACCACAACACAAACCTTATCTACAACACACAAAGGCTGCCAATATGCCTTTTCAATCCTTTATGAAATTTTTCAAAAATTCATTTAAGCGATCATTTTGTCTTTTACACAGTCCAAAAGGTCCATTCCTTCTTCTCCTTAAGATACTCCAGCTTCAATCTGAATTGGTAATCAATCTTCTTCAAAGTTCACTAACTGCTGCCCAACATATATAATCTGTCCAAAGGTTTCAAATGATTTAGCTTTAAATTCATGACTGTGTTGCTACACAGATAAGATGGTATCATTCTGTTTTCATGCAAATTCGCAGTCTTTGATGTCACCTTCTTCCAGCTGCCTTTTTAGAAAGTTATTAGTGTAGAACAACACCCAGTATTATTCCCATATCATTAGGCCAAATTTTCAAGTCACCTCTTTTCTTATAAATAAGTTGGTCAGTTGACCTAAGAATTATGAGTATGACTGTACTTGTAACCTCTTCTTCCAAAATTACCTCATCTCAATACTTTAGTAGAAAGTCTGCTCCTGTTGGATGTTTTGGCAGCTCTAAGGGGGAATGGTATTTTTAAGTAACCAAGACATCTTTGTCTTTTTCTGTATTTTTTTCTGGGGAGAATACTGTAACAATTTTTCTGATGTTGCTGGCTTGGGAACTGTTTTCTTTAAAATGGTCTCTCTGGTGCCAGAAAACTATTTCAGTAATGGCTCATGGATATGTGAAGCATGTTTCACTCCAATCATTGTCCTTTTTTGTTCCATCAAGACATGCAATCTGACTTGCTGAAGTGCAGCCCCAGTAGATAATGGCGTTTATATATATATTTTGCTTTGATAGCCTCCTAATGGTCATTACTGCATCTTCTAAACTTACCGAGGCATGTACTGAAGATTACACACATTTCATCATATTTACCCAGTACCCTTATTCTGCCAGAGACAATAGGGCATTCTGATGTATGAACTAGCTGGCATGCCATCTCTATATGAATTAATTTCCTGCATTGTTTTAATTCTGGTCACTTGTCCTTAGTCAAGGGCACTGGTTTGAGCTTGACTGAACCCTACAATTCTGTTACAGCATTTCTGTAATGCAGTCAGTTGAGATGTTAGGAGGTCTGTAAAGATCTTAATGCCATAAGTGAGATTAGGGATAAAAAACATCTGACAAGGGGTGATACTCACCCTGCGTTCCATAATCAGGTTAATTTTACAGAAAATAACCTAGTTTTTTTACATGCTTTGATTAAGACTGAACACATTTCTTCATCAAATATTACCAGTGAGTCAGAAGATTATAGCTAATGGAACAACCTCCAGGTTGAGGTTATACAATGCTGATAACTGTGGAATATTTGAGTTTTATTCAAAATACAAATGGTATAAAATAACTACATACACTTTTTTTTACAGATGTTCAGATGTTAATACAGTTTCTTAAAGTGTGGAGAAAGACTTGTAGAGATACCACTTTTAGAGGTGGGACAGCATACAATAGGGTTCAGTCATATGCCTACTGTTCTACTGCTGCATTGCTACAATGCTTTAATATATTCTTTACAAAGATTATAAATAGCAAGGATCCAAGCACAGGACCCTGTGGAATACCTATAAACACCAAGTAGAGTACTGACCATCATCCCAAAGAGTCCTGGTATATGATAAATGGAGAACTATCAATGCTCCTCGTGTGAGTGATCCACTGAGAAGAAGGTAACTGTTGATGGTATCAGCTGTTTTAGATAAATCTAAATCTAGAATAGTATGAAATAACAACTTTTCTTTGACCAAAGTTCTTTCTGAGGTACTTCACAATATGTAGTAAAGATGTACCAATGCTATTTCCTGGCCTGAAGCCACATTATGATATTATTATACGCCTGTCTACAGGAACTACAATCAGTCAGTATTAAATCCAATACCATTATCCTAGGTGAACTAAACTATCCAACTATAGACTGGGAAACCTACACCACTAGTGCACAAGCACAAAGATTCATGGACTTTGTCGATACAAATGCCCTGGAACAATTAGTAAGAGTATCCAAATAGGGGGAATAACATCTAGGATCTATTTACTAATATGGGAGAATCTTGCACCATCCCTTGTGTATCATCACTTGTTAGGTCTGACCATAAAGCAGTCTCCTTCAAAATAAAACTGGAACCAGAGATTGTTTCCACCCAAGGTACCTTTAGAAATTTCTTTACGGCAAACTACCTACTCCTATGTGATACTTTGGTAAGCTTCAAATCCTGCCAAACCCAGTTAACTCCACTGAAAACACAGAAATGTATACCACCACACTATCACTATGTAAAAACTGTACCCATAGGAACAAGAGTAGGGGAAACCTCAGAAACAAATCCACATGGTGGAACCATAATATCAACGAGTTTTATAATAAAAGGAAAATAATTTTAACCAAAAGCAAGAAGAGTGATTTCCAGAATTTTATAGCCTTTGTCACCGAAATAAACAAACAACTCAGAAGCTTAGTAAAATCTGCCAAAGCCTAGTTTGAGGTTAAAATAGCTACCCAAGCCAAGGACAATAACTTTTTGTTATGTACTTACCATAACTTCGGATGTATGGGATCCATCTCGCCTACATTCATAACTGATGGGCTCGGAGCCGATCCATCGGCTCCGACTCGGCCAACTAGTACACTAGAACAAAGTCTCTTATTGGCTGGGCTACCCTCTATCCCATGATGCACTACACCTGCTTCCCCAGATCTTGTTTGTTCGCTTTCATACTTACATGCAAACACAGAAAAAATAGTAGTTACTACAACCAACTAAAGTTCTTCAAGAGAAGATCTCCAATGGAACTACATTTCCTCTAAATCCCCAATGGAAGGGGGAAGGAGGCGATGAATGTAGGCGAGATGGATCCCATACATCCGAAGTTATGGTAAGTACATAACTAAAAGATGTAATGGGATCCTATCTCGCCTACATTCATAACTGATGGGACAGCCCCTAGCACCTAAATCCCGGTGGCTCATTGGAAAACACTCCTGAGAACTGTGGAACCAAAGGAAGCCCTGCCTCGAGAAACCACATCCAGTTTGTAATGAGAAATGAAAGTGTGCGGAGAAGTCCAGGTAGCCGCAGCACAAATATCATCTATTGATAATTTGGAGTGAAAAGCTACAGAAGTAGCCATTGCCCTGGTAGAATGAGCCTTGACTGGAAAGGGAAGCTCTTTGTTAGCCTGTGAATAAACGAAAGAGATGCAATCTTTAATCCATTTAGCTATGGAGGTTTTAGCTACTGGTTGACCCAAATTGTTTATTGCAAAGGAAACAAACAGTTGATTTGATTTCCGCGTCTGAGCGGTTCTATTCAAATAAAAATGCAGTTGTCTATGGACGTCCAATTGATGAAGAATATATTCTGCGTTATTAGAAAACTCGGGAAAAAATACAGGAAGCTCTAGAGTCTGTTGAATACAGAAAGAAGCTACCTTTGGTAAAAAGGAGGGATTTAATTTCAGGGATACTCTATGTTTGTGAAATATCAAATAAGGAGGATCAGAACAAAGAGCTTGAAGTTCTGAAACCCGCCTGGCCGAAGTTATGGCCACTAAAAAGGCAGTTTTCCAGGACAGAAATTTCAAATCGCAGGTAGCAGCTGGTTCGAAAGGGCGGGCAGTTAAGGCAGCAAGAACAAATTTAGGTCCCAAGGGGGAACAGGGTGAGATATTGGGGGCCTAAGGAGCCATGCTCCTTTAAGGAAAGACTTACAAAGTTTGTGAGACATCAATGAAGGTTCAAAAGAAGCATGAAAATTAGAGATAGCCGCTAGCTGAACCTTAATCATGGAAACTGAAGAGCCCAATTGAAAAAGAGAGGCCAAGAAATTCAAAACCTCCGATACTGGGGCAGTAAGGGGGTCTATACCTCGTTGCTGAGCCCAGAAGGCAAACCTTTTCCATTTGCTGGAATAGAGTTTGACAGTGGAAGGTTTGTGAGAAGAAGACAATATGTGAATCACCTCCAGAGAGAGGGAATTGTCTCGGATTAAGGATGGAAGCGGAGTAACCATGCCGCCAACCTCAAGGACCTGAGAGATGGATGAAACTGTCCTGACTGATGAGTCAACAGGTCCGGCACTGGGTCCAAAAACCATGGACCTTCTACCGCATACCTCTGAAGGAAGGGAAACCAAACCTGACGAGGCCAGTGCGGGGCAATCAAAATCATTTCGCTCTCCAGGTAAATCGCCTTCTGTATCACCCTCGGCAGGAGGGGAACCGGAGGGAAGGCATAAAGAAGACCGGGGGGCCAAATGTGGGTCAGAGCGTCCCTGGGAATCTGTCCCTGAGAGGGGATCAGAGTGAAGAACTCTCTGCACTTCGCATTGTGGTGGCTGGCAAACAAGTCGCAGCGAGGGAGACCCCATTTGGCGAAGATTTTCGCAGCCACTCTTTGGTTGAGGGACCACTCGTGGGGTAACAGAATGGTCCTGCTTAGTCTGTCCGCAATCACATTGGATTTCCCCGGTATGTGCGTTGCCATTAGAAAGCGGTTGGTAGCTACCGCCCAGTGCCAAAGTCTCATGGCTTCTCTGCACAGTGGGTATGACCTGGTTCCACCTTGCTTGTTTATATACCAAACCACCGACATGTTGTCGGATAGGATAGCAATCGGACCTTGCGGGAGAGCGTGATGGAGAGCTTGTAGTACCAAGAGTACCGCTCTCATCTCCAGGATATTGATATGCAAATGCGCTTCCTGGAGTTGCCATGTGCCTTGGACCGACCTGTCCAGGTAATGACCCCCCCACCCTACCTGGGAGGCGTCCGTGGTCACAGTGGCAACGGGGGATTGAGGAATAAAGGGTCGCCCCTGGTCGAGATTGGATCGGAGGAGCCACCAACGCAGATCCCAACGGCAACTCTCCATGATCATGACTAAGTGGTTCAAGGGGAGTTCCTGATAGGACCATTGAACTGACAGAAGCCATTGCAGAATTCGCATGTGGAGTCTGGCTAAGGGGACTAGGAGTATAGTTGATGCCATCGAGCCCAACAGTTGTAGGATCAGATGGGCCGGAGCTCTTGATAGGGGGAGACAGGATCTGACTTGGTTTTGTAAAACCTGAATTCTTGCTGCCGGTAAGAAGGCGATCCTTTTGTATCTAACTCTGCCTATAAAAGTAATACGCTGAGATGGCTGTAGTACAGATTTTTGCCAATTGAACGTAATTCCCAAGAAACGGCCCAAGGTGACCGTGGCCATGAGCGCCTGAAATAGTAGATGCTTGGAGGTGGCAGTAAGGAGCCAGTCGTCTAGATAAGGAAACACTTGGAATCCTAGACTCCTCAGGTGAGCAGTCACCACTGCCAGACACTTGGTGAACACCCTGGGGGCTGTGGTGAGACCAAAGGGCAGTGCTCGGAACTGGAAATGACTGACTCCCAGGCGGAAGTGTAAATGGTCTCCTGGACTCTTGACCTATCAGAATGTGATAGTAAGTGTCCTGGAGATCTATGGAGCACATCCATGCATCCTTCTCCAACAGTGGGAGAATGGATTGAAGGGTGACCATTCGGAATTTGGACTTTTCCACAAAACGATTCAATGAACTGAGGTCCAAAATGGGCCTGAAGTCCCCTGTCTTTTTTGGCACCAAAAATAATCTTGAGTAAGTTCCTGATCCGATCTGGTCGGTGGGGACAGGCTGGATGACTCCTTTTTCTAGCAGCTTTGAAATCTCTATTGCTGCCTGATCCCGCTGACTGGGTGGCACGTCCGGGATTTCCCTTAAGGGAAGGGGGGGCTTGATGAAGGGGATGAGATAGCCTCCGGTTATAATCCGGAGCACCCACTGGTCGCTGGTTATAGCTTCTCAAGCTTGTGGGTGTTCCGCAAAATGACCCCCGACTGGCTCCGGAGCTGCACAGTCGGGCAACAACTCAGGGACGTTGAGTGTAGGAAGAACCACGAAAAGGAATCGCGGTCTCCAGAGTTACGGGGGCCTCTGCCGCCTCTGGGGCGGTGTCTTCCTGAATTTCCCCCTCCCCCCTGCCTCTGGAGGGGGGATCACTGGGTGGAGTAGGGAAAAACCTCTGAGTTTTTCTGAACCACATTTTCCCTCCAGTCTGGGCCTTGGGGTAAGGCCTAGAGGGAGTGGAAAAGCGGGCCCCAACGGCAGTCAAGGTCTTGCCCTCCTGCTCGCACCGAGTTAGTGTGTCCTTCACCTTGGGTCCAAAGATGACCCATCAAAGGGGGCGTCGGCAAAGGAAGACTTGAAGGCCTCCGCAAATGAACACAAGCGTAACCAGGCGTGTCTCCTGAGGGCAACGCCTGTTCCCGCTGCTCTACTCGCCCCTTCGGCCGCATATGAAGTGAGCCTCATGGACGAGTTTACGATGGAAAATAAGGTAGTCATCTGGGCGCCAACAGTGGGGGCTAGCGCCTCAGGTAGATTACCAGTGAGGGAGTCACTTAGTTCTTTAAGGAGGTCCCTTTGGAGCCTTGTAAAATGACATAAGTAATTCAGGGACCGTAACGTAAAGGCCGCTGAAGAAAGGGTACGCTTCCCGTACCTATCCATGCTCCTGGAATCTTTATTAGGAGGGTGGACAGACGTTGAAGCCTCTGCCACATCCTGCTGTGTGGCAGATGCCACCACCATAGCATCTACGGGAACTCCTTTAGTCAAAAATTCCTTCTGGGGGGGCTGAAAGAAATTTATTAGGTCTCGCAGGCACCGGTTCCACAGAGTCAGGGTGTTCCCAAGCCCTTCGAGAAACCAAATCAAGGAGTTCATCAAAGGGCGGAGACACCCAAGAGGCGGAGGGCTGGGCCCCGAAGGCCTTGAGGAAGACTGTCTCCTCAGCGGAAGGGGTTTTGGCCTGCCAATCTCCTCTCTGTCTCAGAATCTCAAGGATATCTGAGAAAGAGACATCATCCGAAGATGATTTAGGGGACCCTTCCGCGTCATCGAGGTCAGTGTCCGATGTGACAGACTCATCTTGGGAGTCCACGTGCTTCCTCTTGCACAATTTCTTCCATGGGGGCTCGTCCGAAGCAGTTTCGGACGGACCCCCCGGAAGAAGGGAACCCCTGATGGGGGTATCCTCAGGCCCTGGGGCCCCGCTGCCAGGGGACTGCAAAACGGCAGAAGCACCAGTCTCCAGGTCTAGGGACAGTGAGGTGGTAGCCTGCTGAGCCGGCAGGGACATGGCCAGCGCACTCCTCATGGCCTCAAAGGCTGGACCTCCAGACTCCATGGAGATCACTGGCCGAGAGGCCACGACGGCACTAGGGATTCTGGCAGCCGATGCTCCGAGGGGAAGACTAGGTACCGAGGCAACCAGTCCCAAGATGTTCCCCTCGGGCCCGGCTGAGGAAGTCCCAGTACCAAACCCTGAACCCGAGTACAGGGTAGGAACCATAGTCGGTGCCGATAGACCTCGAAGGGGTCTCAGTTCCGACCGTACGGCTCCGCCTTGCTCCACCATCACCGACTCCAACGGCTCCAAGGAGGTTGGAGGAGGAATCGAGTGTTTCGGAGGGGGGATCGGCTCCGAAGCCAACTGGGCCGGAGCCGAGACCATTTGAGCAAAAACTGGAGACTGGAAAAGCCTCTGAATAACCCTATCCAAATCTGAATCCGACAGTTTTGAGGATTTAGAGGAGGTAGACAAAGGGCGAGACGACTTTCCTCTCGGCTCCGACAATGTAGGGGACCGGCTCCGAAAAGGCTCCAACACTATCGGCACCGGATCCGCCACAGCATGAATAACAATCGGCACCGAAGGAGCTTTCTTCGGAGCCGAGGGGGAAGTGTCTGAGCTGCACACCTCCACCGGCTCCGAAACCCTCGGAACCGATGGAGGTGATTCACCTCTCGATACTCCAACCTGTGGCTCTGAAACTAATGGAGCCGAGGAAAGAGGCATCGAGGCAGACCCTTCGACCCTCGGCCCTGAAGTCAGTGGAGCCGAGGAAGAAGAGGTCGACTTATGCTTCTTGGCAGTCGGTTCCGACGGACTTGTCGGAGCCGACGACCTTTTCTTTTTAGAGACAGTAGGAGAAGACTCCAAGGCTTCCTCAAAAGAGGGCTTAATAAGACCCTTCAAGATCAGTTTATTTTTTCACTCTTGAAGAACCCTAGAGGAAAAAGCATGACACACACTACATGTCTCCTGTAAATGTTTAGGTCCTAAACAATACACACATATAGAGTGACTGTCCGTAATAGACATTTTATAATTGCACCTAGTGCATTTTTTGAAACCTGACTTTTGCTCTTTGGACATGTCTGTCAGGAAAAAAGGCAGTGTCTAAATACCAAAAACTTAGCGCCAAACTGCAGAGCGAGAGAAAATAATGGCACAAGCTCTCCAGAGAGAGATTTACCTCACAAGAGAAAACACAGTAAGAACACAACAACAACAACAACAACAACGGGCAAAGGCCCTCTAACTTAAACGGGGTTTGCCAGGAGAAAAAAAATGACACAAACTTCAATAAGTAGGGCAAAGGCCCTCTAACTTAAACGGGCCTTGCCCGACAGCGATATAGAAGTATCAGAGTAGTCAATCACTCACACACAAAATTTCAAAATACAGAAAATACACAAAATACACAAAATAGCCGTTAAAACAGCTGTTGTATTAATTGCAGAGAAGAAACCCCAAGGTCAAAGACCAGTAAAAGGTAAAAAAGAGACCACTTAGCTCCAGCCAAGTCGAGACCACGTCCAGCTTGTAAAGCGGCAAACGAGATCTGGGGAAGCAGGTGTAGTGCATCCTGGGATAGAGGGTAGCCCAGCCAATAAGAGACTTCGTTCTAGTGTACTAGTTGGCTGAGTCGGAGCCGATGGATCGGCTCCGAGCCCATCAGTTATGAATGTAGGCGAGATAGGATCCCATTACATCAAGGCATTTTAAGTAATGTTCATAATCTCAAAACCACAATGCAACAATGTGTTGAGTTCATTGTAAATGATGTTACCTACACCAAGGCTGAAGATATAGTGAACCCACAGGATGATAAATTTAACTCTAAATTTACTTCTCTCTCGCCATCTGTCCCTCAAGATATACCTGAAACTAGCTTGCCTCCAGCTATCACACAACACTAAGTCTTAAAAGTGCTATCAAAATCTAAAACTACTGCATTAATGGGTCCTGACAATATCCCTGGGTGCATCATAAATAACATGAAGCATGATTAAGCCACATCCCTAGCAACTCTATTCAATTTCAGCCTCCATAAACGTTTTGTACCAAGTGCCTGGAGAACAGGTACAGTCATTACCCTGCATAAGGCAGGACCTTCCACAGACCTAGGCAATTACAGATCCATACGTCTGACCAACCTCATATGCAAAGCCATGGAAATACTTATCATGGAACTAATAAATTAGGATATAGGAAACCTCCAAACACTGGACCTTTCTCAGTTTGGATTTGTCAAGGGCAGGTCATGTTTATTCAACCTGGTGGATCTTTTTGAAAAGGTCATGAAAAAGCAATAGAAGAAGGCAAAATGGTACACACAGCATACCTGAACCTGGGCAAGGCTTTTGATACAATGTCCCAATCTGGCATAGTGCAAAAGCTAAATAAACTGGGAATAAACCCCTATGTCCCACTGGATTGCAAACAGGCTCACAGATAGTATGCAGGAAATCAAAATAGTGCAAGTTACTTCTACAAAGAGACCAGTTAACAGCGGAGTACCCCAGGGTTTTGTACTGGAACCTCTCCTGTTTGGCATCTACTTTTTTGAAGTAAAAGCAAATACTAAAGGGCTCTAGCTGACTAAGTGTGCAGATGTCTGCAAGCCAGAAGCAGTCATTGAATCCCCATATGATTTTGTCATGCAAGAAGGTTTGTCAGAAATAAATAACTGGTGCCAAAATCATGCACAGAAACTAATTGCCAAAAAGTGCATTATTGTATCCTTTGGTAAGTCATCTATCCCAGGGGAACTAGCACAACAATATGCCCTTGAAAGTTGACCCCATTGTTCAGGATTTGGGAACTTATGTAGACAGTGACCTAATTTTTGACCAACCTGTGTCCATTGTTGTAAGAAAGTCCTTCTATATTGCATAGCTTATAAACAACGGGATTGTGTCTATATCTAGGGATGCCATTGTCCCCCTCTACTCACTCATCATTAGGCCAGTCAGTGAATATAATTCCCCCTTTGGTATGCATTTGTCTCTACACATGCAACAACTGAAACACCCACACAGAAATCTTACTAAAAGGATACAAGGCCTAAACAACATGTCTTAAATGACCAACTCAGAGACCTGTCACTATACTCGGTATCCTACAGAGTCCTAAGAAGCGACTTGTGTCTGGCATACAAGGCATCCTCCAATACTGATGGATTTACTGCATATCAGCAAGTCAAATGGCATCAGAGATACTTGTTCTGGGGATTCAAACCTCTTCTAAAACTTCAGCAGAATTGTTTGGAGGGACATATATATCTCGCACAAGATAATGCTCCTCTGGATCAAATTCCCCATCCACATAAAACAAAGTTCATCCCTATCCATATTCAAGTGCAGCTTGATAGATGAGAAACAGAAAATTTAAATCAGGACTGCCACCCGTACTAATGGACTGAGGCAGCTTCGAAATGCTTTATCCCATGCATGTCCCCCTCCCCAAATTATCTATGGTATGATCCCAGTTCTCATTAGGAGTAATATATAATTATTGACCATGGGATGGGTAAGGACTCTAACCAAATCATCATCATCATCTACCTTCTTTTCCCCATTTTCTACATAGGGTCAGGGTGTTGAGTTAATTGTTGCCAAATTTCTAACCAAATGGGTTAGGTTAATTTGAGCAGAAAATGGGAGACTGGCTAGGTTTAAAAAAAAGGACAGCTAGCCTAGTATTTGCCTGTGAATATATGAACCTATAACATATCTGCTTTCTCCTAGATGATTGAGAAGTTGTTGATACATTTTCTAGCATCTTGGCAAGAAGGCTTAGAAGAGATGAGGTAAAAGTTATAGGTGCATTTGTGCCACTCCTCTGTGCAGGCTATTACTATAGCCTTTCTGCAGATCTTTTATAAACCAGTTCACCTGAAAAAAACCTATTATGACAGACTCTAATCTAAGAAATGTGAACGTAGAAACACGCTGGTTATACACGGCAGTACAACTGCATAAAAACTTTAATCTTCAATAGCAGAGAAGTAAGCGCTTTCACAACCAATAACAGTTGCTTCATCAGACTACATATAAAATCAAACATACCCATTTTATATTTGTGATGCAATACAAACTGTCCAATCACTGAGATACTAATTAACACTTGAAAAAATTTAAAAGGCTTAGTACACATTTGTGAAAATGCTTGTAAAAAATATATCTATATACATATATACGTCTAGGAAATATATATACACACACATATATGACCAACCTACAAGTCAGAAATTAATAGGCACATGCATTATACTTATAAAGAACAACAAAAAATATAAAATTTGTATTTAAAATATTATAAATTCAATGTTTCAAACCCCTTGATTTAAAATTTTTCAAGTGTTAATTAGTATTGGACAGTTTGTATTGCATCACAAATATAAAATAGGTATGTTTGATTTTATATGTAGTCTGATGAAGCAACTGTTATTGGTTGTGAAAGTGCTTACTTCTCTGCTATCGAGGATTAAAGTTTTTATGCAATTGTACTGCCATGTATAACCAGCGTGTTTCTACGTTCACATATCCTGCTTCAACGTGGTTATTTCATCTGGAGTTTGGTTCTTTGCCTTTTCAATTCTAATCTAAGAAATGTAGGTGGTAGGTTATTAGCTGCACTTAATTTATATTTGAATTTCTACAGCTGTTTTTTCATGGTTTAAATAATAGTCATTTTTGCAGTACTGGAACATTTTCTTGACAATATTTTAACCTCTTTAAATAACACTAATGCCTGATGAAATTTGTTAGTGTAATAGATTTTCAACTACTTGCGTCTATGTGACATATTTAGAGTAATTCAAAGGAAAACACCAGTTTTAACTGTATTGTGCATCAGGGAGTTAAGACACTTACATTAAACATTTTAAGAAAATTAGTGTTAGATACAGAGATACAGAGCTTCATCCAGGTCAAAGTTCCATTGGCGGAGGCCAAGTTAATCAAGCATAACAATGAAATAAAGACAAATTGATCAGAATGTGTTAGATTTTCCAGACATAGTTATGGCTTTATGGCCTTTTGCTCTGATTCCATTTATTATGGAGTCACTGAAAGTATCTTTCAAGAACCTGCTAGTATATTGTCTTGAGCAGAGATGAAAATTCGGCCCAAGGTGATTTCTTTGCCCAACACTATAATTTCCAGCAGTTAAATCAACTAAACAGACACATTTATACAACTGATTGTTGGGTTAAGAAATAGAATATTCTCAGCTTCATTCAGATCACCAATGATTAAGATGTCACCTTTAAAACTGTATGGTCTCTTCAGTAAAATACTTGGAGGAATCTGGAAGGACATAAATGCATGCCATATAGATAGAGTTTTGTTGACCTGATTTGAACGGCATAATATATCACTTTTTTTTTTTTAAAGTAATTTAGTCAGCCTTTTGTAACAGTATGTATAATCTTGTCTTTAAATATGACAGAAATCCCACAAGCACCTTCATGCTTATAACTTCATTTGTACATAAAGAAGTTATATACTTACCATAACATTCCATCTGTGTTGTCGATCTTCATTTATCCTTGATGTATGGGACTCGGTTCCGACCCTCAGGACCAGCTCAGCTCTTGAAACAGATCATGAAAACCAAAAACTCTTGAGCTAAGTCCCTACCCAGAATGCCCCTCTCTAGATTACCTCAGATATAAAGGAGGACAAAAAAAATAGCCCTTTTCCAATTGTAGAGGCTACGTTCAAGGTCATATAAGAAATAACAGATAACCAGGACTAGAGTTCAAACCTCCAAGGAGCCTGAAGGAGGGGGGGTGTCAAGGATAAACGAAGATCGACAACACAAATGGAACATTATGGTAAGTACATAACTTCTTTATCTGATGTTGTCAATCTTTATTTAACCTTGACATATGGGACAGAGTCCCCAGCTACCTTATTTCTTGGGAGGCCTTATGGAAGGATATTCCTGAGCACTATAGAGCCAAAGGACGCTCTTGCCCTGGAGACCAGATCCAATTTGTAATGAGTGATAAAAGTATATGGAGTAGCCAAGGTTGCTGCTGCACATATTTCATCCATGGAAGCCTTTAAGTGAAAAACAGCAGACATGGCTACAGCCCTTGTAGAATGTGGTCTCACTGGTGCTGGTAATTGCACGTTTCTCTTATTGTAGATGAAAGTTATGCATTCCCTTAACCACTTAGATAAAGTGACCGTTGAAACTGGTTTATCCATGGATGGACTCGAAAAGGAAATGAATAACTGGTCCAACTTCCTAAAGTCCTTTGTTCTGATGAGAAAAAGCACAATTAACTGTGAACATTGAACAAGTGTAAACAATATTCTCCCTTGTTAGAAAAATTAAGGAAGAAGACTGGTAAATCAATAGATTGAGTCATGTTAGTTTCAGATACTACCTTAGGAAGAAAGGATGGGTTGGTTCTTAGTGAATTCCTTCCTTATGAAAAATCAAATATGGAGGTTTGAAGATAATGCTTGAATCTCTGAAATTCTTCTGGTGGATGTAACGGCTACCAGAAAAATGGTCTTCCATGAATGGAACTTCAGGTCCCAAGTAGCAGCGGGCTCAAAAGGGGAACAGAACAAAGACTGTAGAACCATATTAAGATCCCAAGGAATAAGAGGATCCTCATAAGATGGTTTTAACCTCAATGGTCCTTTCATAAACACTTTGCACAATCTATGAGAGATTAACGAGTGCTCTTCAAAACCATTATGGAAGTTGGAAATAGCAGCTAGTTGGACTTTGGTAGTAAAAGAAGAAGTTCCCTGCTTGAAAAGCATAGCTAAAAATTCTAATACCTTTTCAACCGGTGCAGAGAAGGGATAAATACCATTATCATGTGCCCAAAAAGAAAATCTTTTCCACTTACTGTAGTAAAGTTTCCTGGTGGAAGGTTTATGGGGAGCTAACAACATTTTTTGGACTGAGGAGGACAGGTTATCTTGCCTGGTGATTAATGGAATTGGAGGAACAAAGCTGTAAGCTTGAGGTTTTGGAGATTTGGGTGAACTAACCCATGTGGATGGGACAGGAGGTCTGGATCAGGGTCCAGAGTCTATGGATGGTAAATTAGGTGAGGCCAAAGAAAGGGAACCAGACTTGTTGAGGCCAGAAGGGAGCAATGAGGATCACCTTGCTCTTCAACCTGATGACTTTCTTCAAGAAGTGAGGTATTAATAGAACAGGGGGAAAGACACAGTGCAGTCCCGAGGGCCAGTTGTGAAGGACAGCATCTCTTGGGGGCTCCCCCTTAGGGGGAATTAGGGCAAAGTAGCTGCTACACTTGTTGTTCACGGGTGATGCAAACATGTTGCAGCAAGGCTGGCCCCAGTGACGAAAAATCTCCTTTGCTGCTCTGGGATTGAGAGACCACTTGTGAGGCATGAGGATGTATCTGCTCAGCTTGTCCACCATCACGCTCATGCTCCCTGGGATGTGCATTGCTATCTGAAAATGGTTGGAAGAGATCACCCATTGCCATACTCTGAGAGCTTTTCGACACAGGGGGTAATACTTGGTTCCACTCTGTTTGTTGACGTACCAGATTACTGACATATTGTCTGACTAAATTGCAATCATTCCCAGATGGATGGCAGCTTGGAAGGTGTGCAATGCTAAAAGCACCACTCTCAGCTCCAGAACACTGATATGCAAATTGGCCTCTATTGGGGACCAAGTGCCTTGGACTGTTCTGTACAGATAATGCCCCCCACCCCATCTGGTCGGCTTAAGAGAATTTCCTCTGATTCCATCCACCAGGATAAGTTTTTCTTGCAATGGCTGGTGACCCGAATGAGATGCATCAAGGAATGATTGAGAATAGACCACTGGCAGGCTAGAAGCCACTGCAGAAGTCTCATGTGAAATCTTGCTAGCGGTACCAGTCTGATGGCCGCCGCCATGGATCCTAGAGCTTGTAGAACTAATAGAGCAAGTACCATGTCGCTGGAGAGAACAGCTTCTACCTGGGACCTTATCTTCTGCAATCTTTGAGGAGGAAGGGAAGCTATGCAAGAGGTGGTATTCAGGCAAGCTCCTATAAACTCCAATTCTTGAGTCGGACTTAGTTGGGATTTCGTGTGATTCACCATAATACCTAGTCTGCTCTAGTAGATGCCTTGTGGGAGCAGTGATGAGCCCGTTGTCTATTTATGGAAACACTTGGAATTTATGCAGTCTCAACTGAGCTGCTACTGCTGTGTTACACTTGGTGAACACCCTGAGGGCTGTGGTGAGACCAAAAGGCAGAGCTCTGAACTGATAATGACTGGCTCCTAGCCAGAAGTGGAGGAACCTTCTGGAGCACTTGTCCATTTTTATGTCTTAATACATGCATTGGAGATCTATACAGCACATCCAATCATCTTTCCCTAAGAAGAATAGAATAGACTGAACATGGACACTCCATAATTTTGCCTGCTGAACAAATGTGTTCAACAGGCTGAGATCCAAAACTGGTCTCCAGTCCCCTGTCTTTTTTTGGCACCAAAAATAACCTTGAGTAGAATCCGGATCCTATTTGATCTGGTGGGACTTCTTGGATGACTCTCTTTTTAACAGCTTTTAAATTTCCAGAGCTGCCTGATCCCTCTGATTGGGTGGAACACTGGGGATTCTTCTGCCTATTCTTAGGGTGAGAATGAAGGGAATGTAGTATCCTCTGGTAATGATCCTTGCCACCCAACTACCTGTGGTTATTTATCGCCAGGCTAGTGAGTGCGAGGATAATCTTCCCCCAACTGCCTCCAGAGGCAAGCAATCAGGCCTCCCTTCAGGAGCGCTGGTAGGGTTTCCCTGAGAAAGAGTCTCTGGGACCCTGGTTTTGTGGGCCATTTCTGCTGTGAAGTTAGTGTCTTCCATTGGGGCTCCCCCCTATGCCCCAAGGGAAGCCACTGCTATGTGTGTCCTGAAAAGGCCCTTGGGATTTCCTGAACCACATTTTTCTACTCCTCTGCTTCCTGGAGTAGGACCTCTGGGGAGCAGAAAAATGCATGCCCATTGCAGACAGGGTCTTTCCATGTTTTTCACACCTGGCCAAGGTCTCTAACTATGGGGCCAAACAGGGATGATCCGTCAAAGAGAGCATTGATGATCGAAGACTTAAATGGTTGTGTAAACTCACACAAATGCATCCAAATGTGCCTCCTTATGGCAATGCTGGAACCCTCTGCCCTAGTCATCCCTTCTGCTGTGTGCACAATGAGCCTCACGGACAAGTTGGAAATAGATGCCAGGATGGCCAGTTTGGAGGCCATTTTATCTTGTGCCTCCTCAGACACAGCTCCTGCAAGGGTATCTGACATCTCTTTGATCAGATCCCTCTGGAGCCTAGTAAAGTGTGCCATGCAATTCACAGACCGTGAGGCGAAGATCAATGAAGTGTACACCCACATCCCAAACTGCTCCATTGCCCTGGACTCTTGCTTAGGTGGATGAACAGTGGAAATCTCTTCTGCACGTTCCTTCTTTGTAGCTGCCTCAACCATCATGGCATCCACTGCTAATCTCTTGGCCCAAAACTAATGCTCCTCTGATGCTGTGAAAATTTTGTCTGGTCTCCTGGGGGATTGGTTCTACAGAATCAGGGGCCTTTCTTGCAAATTGAGTAATCAACTTAAGTAGATCATCATTGGGCGGGGTCACCCAAGAGGTAGATGGGTGAGAACCAAAAGCTTGCAGGTACACTTACTCCTCTGAGGCAAGGTCTTTGGGCTTCCAGCCACCCCTCTGCTTTAATATCTCAAAAATGTCTCCAAAGGAAACGTCTTCTGGGGGTGACGGGGGGAACCTTCCCCTTCATCAAAGTCCGTGTCCTCCATGACAGATTTCTCTGGGGAATCTGTTTCCTCTTACACGTCCTCTTCTGAGGCACCTCCTCAGTGGGAAGCTCTGTGGAGGACTTGGATGAGATAAGGCCCTGTGAAGGGGTATCCTGCAGCTTTGGTGCTTGCTGTATGGGTGTTGAGATTGGAGGAAGCTCTGGGCGAAAAGGAGTCCTGGGGAAATGCTCCAATAGGGAAGGGACCGGCTGAGAACCTGCAGAGGCCAAGACCCTCTCCATAGCCTGGAAAGCAGGTCTCCCCAAAGAGGGATGGGAGCCCAGGACCGAGAAGGACAACTCTGGAACCGTGGTCCTACCCCCACTCTGATGAGACCACCACCAAAGCCTAAGCCAGGGAAAAGCCCACACGTGCTATGGCTCCAAGAAGCAAGGATGGCTCCTAGAAAAGTAGAGCCAAACCGTGCCCCTTGGACCCAGCAGCAGAGCAATGACCCCGGGAGTCCTCCGGATCCAAAGGAACTGAGGAACTCAGGGCAGACTCTGGAGCTGAGGGCGTAAAAGCTGTCAGCACCAGGACAGTCGGAACTGGGGGGTATTGGAATCGTGGTCTCTAACAACTTGGTGGAGGTTAGAGGAGGAATGTCTGGTGAAGTCCTTGGACAGAATGAAACCTGGGAAGAACCTGTTAGACCCCTAGCCACAAGAAGCTGATCCACCAACCTCACAACTTCAACTTCTGTCAGGATCCTGAAGGAACAAACAGAGAGGGCTGATGGGGATTCAGGTCTCTCTACAAAGGGGTTTGAGAGGTGCCCCATAAAGTTATCTACTAAGGAGGAAAATCTAGTCTTGGGTATGGAAAATAGTCTTAGTTCCAAAGATGCAGACAGTACCGTGGAAGGACCCAGAGGGAGGAGCTGGCACCTGGGTAGTTGGTGCTGTAATTGTCAGTACTGAAACCTTTGGTGCAGTGCTAGTCATCTCAGTTGGTGCCAAAATCAAACTGAAGCTTTTTTGGTACTTAATTTCGGTTCCGTTGAGTCCGAGGGAACCGGTCTACTTTCCTCTGAGCCATCCTTGCTTCTTGGATGCCGGAGTGAAAGGGGAAATTGGCACTGAGAGACTCCTCTTCTTCCCATGATCAATTTTCAAGGAAGAGGAAAATGACAAAGACACATCTGATTTATATCTCCTTGGTTGACTGGATAAAGCCTCATCAAAGGATATTTTAATCAGTCCTTTCAGGATATGTTTGTTATTCCTTTATATGAGAGCCCTGTTACTAAAAGCTTGACAAATAGTACAATCTTCTTGCAAGTGCACTGGGCCCAAGCAATAAACACAAGACATATGCCCATCAGAATCGGGCATTTTCCTTCCACAATCATAGTACTGCTTGAATCCATTAGTGCCTTTATCTGCCATATTGACTAGTAACAAGTCAGCTTGCAGAAACATCCACACAACCACACATACAAACCCACAGGAAAGAAGGTAAGA
Source organism: Protopterus annectens (assembly GCF_019279795.1). Classification (NCBI taxonomy): domain Eukaryota; kingdom Metazoa; phylum Chordata; order Ceratodontiformes; family Protopteridae; genus Protopterus; species Protopterus annectens. The sequence goes on along the minus strand of NC_056743.1, from coordinate 1,929,069,157 downwards.
AATAGCAGAAAGGCTACCAGCAATGGTAGGCCAGAATTATCAGGAGGTAGAGAGGATAAGGATAGGGGCTACCAATGATGGTAGGGAAGGTACAAGGTAAGAAAGGTTGAAAAGGTCACTCACTCACAGAAGAAACTCAGAAATAACTGAAACTACTATTCCCCTTTCTCTTTTCTTTTTAACAGAGAAAAACTACCAGCAATGATAGGAAAGAACACCGATGTGTAACAGCAAAGGGATACTAGTAGAAAAAAACAGAAGGGGAAAAATTGTAAACTGGATAGGTAGGAAAGGTTAAGGAAAGATTCCTAAGAACATTTAAGTAAGTTTTAAGTAAAAGGAATGAAATTACACTTAGCTCAAGAGAGAATTTGGCTGATGTGTCCAATGTAGAAGAGCAGCAAACGAGATTTGAGGTAATCTAGAGAGGGAGATTCTGGGTAGGGACTTAGCTCAAGAGATTTTTGTTCTTGCGATCTGTTGAGCCGGTTCCAAGGGTCGGAACTGAGTCCCATATGTCAAGGATAAATGAAGATTGACAATGTCAGATATTATGTTATGGCAGTATAATTTCACTAATTTTGAACAAATTTCAGCAGTTACTAATACTTCTAGTTCACATAACTGCAGTTATCCCTGCAGGAGCCGTATCTTGCACAGATCGATATAAACCAAGTTCAGAACTGTGATAGGGTCAATGAGAGGTCATTTTATTCCATAGGAATAAAGGTAGATAAGTGGGACCAGAGTTAACCTCAACATCACCATATCTGAGATGGAGTAATCTAAGGAATAAATTGTTAATTGTTTTCAGGTGGTCTCAGAAATTTTTGATCATTCAGTAGATGCACCTGTGAATATGGACTTTGGCAAAAGTAGCATATGCTGTACTGAAACACTTTCCTAGAGACCCTATTACTGTGACATTTTCACAGGTCTGTGGTTCCAGATTCCAGAGCAATCTTGCACACTGTATATGAAACCATTTATTAAGATTCTATTAGTAGTGAGCAGAGCAATACATAGTAGTTAATAGAAGGGAATGTCATGCTAATGACATCGTTGTTTTCTCATTGGACTGTTTCACTGTCTTCTGATTGGCTGTTTGTTCAATGACTGACAGAAAAGGAGGTTACATAAGACCAACTAGTTAGCTTGGGGAGGAAGGTTGCCTGGGCTAGCTGGACAGGGCAGAATTTTCCATGATTCTATGCCCTGGCTTGTATGCCTGTGCTTTGAACAAAGCTCTCTAGGACACAGATTTACTACATTAGGGGATCCCTGTTATTCAAATTAGTCTAAATTTATGGTATTTAGTGTAATCTGAGTTAAAGGTAGCTCTTGCCATATGTTGAGTGACAGGTGGTTATAATTTATAAGATGGTTTACAGTGAACAATACAAATTTCCTTACTCGATGATAAGTATCAAGGGTCTGGCATCCCTCATCTAATATGTGACCCTCTGGACATAAGTAGTGATGTTTTGGTTTATCTCTGTGTGACTGTTTGGTGCTTTGAGACCCCACTTTCATTTTTAGTACCTGATGGTTATTTTGTAGATTCACACCTGATAAAAAAAAAACAGTGAGTGTCTGTCAGCTAGCACAGAGGATTAAGGCTCTGAGCTGTTAATGAACTGCTTCCAGTACCCAAGGCACAGAGTTTGATTCTTTACACTACCACTGGCCCACTCTGTGACTCTGGGGAAGCCACTTAAATTGTCAGTGCTGCTGGGTTGCCCCTGAAAAGGGACACTGGTGCCCAGTGGGGTTACCCAAATAACAAATGTTTAAAAATACAAATTCTTATGGACTAACTACCAATTTGAAAATAAGCTCAAAAAATCTTGTTTGACCTCCATCTCCCCTGCAAAACCTTAGTAATGGGTGCTAACCCTGATGCTGCCCCCTCCCCCCATCCTAACCTTACACCTTACCTTAATAAAAAACGTTTCTTAACACTGCCACTATACAAGACTCACTCAAACACACAAACATGCACAAACACACACTAACAAACCTACATCTATCTCTTTATCTAATCCTTACCCTAACCTTAAAATACACTCTCTTGCACACAAACATATACTTATCCCTGACCCTAATTCACAAATATACACTTCCCCATCCAGCCTCACTCACCTGTCTTGATGAAACATACCATTGGCATTCAGACCACTCAGCTATCCATACCGTCAAAAGAAAACACCACCTCTTGCTTTAATGCAGGGGAATCATACATATCCGTGTGTGTGTGTGTGTGTGTGTGTGTGTGTGTGTGTGTGTGTGTGTGTGTGTGTGTGTGCTGCATAACTAGGTAATATTCAACTAGACAGCATGAAAAACAAACTCAGCTTGCAAGTGAATGCATTTTGCAGCCAATCAGTGCAATGAGAAGGCCCTTTTTAATAAAGCGCACTGTTTTCCCTCTCCTCTTCCCTTTCCCACACCCACTCACTCCTCCATTTCCCCAGTCCTATACCCCCTTCCACTCTCTGACTGTATACAATGCCTAGCTTTGTAAATACTTTTTGTACATCCAGTAATCGCAATCTCTTTTTTAGTCCTATAGCTTCATTTGCTTTTATTGCATTGACTACTATAATGTAGTAACCTTTTCTTTACTTCAGTTGTTTGTATGCTATTCTCATTCAGGGGCAGCTCGTGCTATTGGCCTGCAGGACTGCAGCCCTGCCAGCTGTAAAAAAGAAAGAAAAGAAAAGAAAAAAAGCTGTAAAAAATGAAAGAAAACAAAAGCGAGTCCCAGAACATTGCGCATGTGCACTCCCGGCGTTTTCCGATATCCGGACTGTCGGTCAACCAGTCCTGGACTGCTGGTGAGACAGTCTGGATTGGGAAAACAGCATTCAACAGCAGAGATCCCAGAAGTCTATACAGTTACAACTGCATAGACTGGAAAGGGATCGGACTGCAACATCTGCAGGCTGGGTAGCAGCTTGCTCTCGCGGAAAGGGGAAGGACTTTGCTCTAGTGGGCTATGGATGAACTTTGCAGCAATGGATTTTACTGCAGGAAGGAAACTGGGCTTCTAGTGCTGATGCAATGGACTTGGAAGGAAACTGGGCTTCAATGGAGCTGAGGTAGGGTGTGTGTGTGTGTGTGTGTGTGTGTGTGTGTGTGTGTGTGTGTGTGGTGTGTAAAATGCCCCAGTTAAATATACCTGGGGGCTAGAGAGAACTCAGGCAATATACCTGGTGGCTAGACTCAAACTCAGTACCTTGGGAGCAGGTAGCATGAGCTTGAATTCTCTACCCACCACCACTTGTGAAATTTTTGCCTCATATTTTTGTTTTTGTGAAATTTGTGGTTTTCTGGATTTTGAAATAATGACAGGCATTTGAATTTCAGACTTCATATTCTTCAGAAAGTACATGGTAACACAAAACCTTTTATTATAGCAATTTTCTGTTTATAAGATCAGTATTCAAAATGTGTCCCTTTTTTGGGGGCTGTATTCCCCCATTATTGGCTTTGTCCAGGCTTTTTGTGCTAGGAGGTTGAGAGCTATGGTGAGAACTGAATTCACTAAATATGTTTGGGCACTGTATTCCCCCATTATTGGCTTTGTGTAGGTGTTTTGTGCTAAGAGGTTGAGAGCTATGGTGAGAACTGAATTCACTAAATAGCAATGTCTTTCGGCTTTTCCCGGTTAGGGGTCACCACAGCAGAATACCAGTTTGCTTATGATTGGCAATAGATTTTTACGGTGCTGAGGTGCCAGCCTGATGCCCAACCTTCAACAAAGGCACACCCATTCACGCACGCACCTACCTGCATGTCTTTAAACATCACTCAACCATGGGGAGGACATGCAGACTCCACACAGAAGGCACTCCAGCCGAGAATCAATCTGGAGAACCTCTTGTTATGAGGTGACAATGCTAACCGCTGCACCACTGTGGCCTAACTGAATTCACTAAATGATAGCCATTTAAGTTTCAGTCAACTTGTCCTTCATGAAACAGCTGATTTGGCATAGTGGTATGTTGCTCTGACTGTAGTGCACAGGGTTCAGGGTTTAGGACTTGGCAGTGAAATGCATGGTGGTAGCACAGCATTTTATTCTAGCAACTTTCCAAGATTATACAAGCAATGTTTAAAATATGCTGTAGTTTTTGGACTTTTGCCCCCCCCCCCCCGCGATAAATTTTGGCTTTTTCCAGATTTCTTGTGCTTCAAAGTTGAGAGATACAGTTGAGTGTCGAGTGGATTTTACAAGGAGCTGAGAGCTTGAAGACAAGTTTAATGCTGCTTATGCTGAGTCTGCTTGTATTGTTAATAGCACAACAGGTAGTATACTTGCTTTTGATGCAGAAGTCTGTGGGTTCTACTCCCACAGTATATAGATGCATTGCTAATACTGTGTGGTGTTGTACTTTTAAAGGGGGTGGATGCTGCAGTCCTGAGAATGTCCTCTTTGGCGGAGATACCTAGTAATGATGAACCTGTTATCAGTTTGCCATCCATTCCCTATTGCAATATTACTAGCTTATCATTTTTTAATGTAACATAGGCTATTTATTCCTCTATGGCAATAGGCACTTTATTTGTAGATGAAATAATAAAATATAAAGTTGTTTGCTAGCAGCAACCTCTTCATTAGTTATAGATCTCTTTAGTGTGGAATTATTTAGATGAATGACTTTTACTTCTGCAGAGATTGTGCATATTTACTGATACTGGTGGATTGTAGATGTTTGAGTAGACTTTTATGATGGAAATGTTCTGAACTGGGCAGCTTTGTCATTACTGGTGCATGCATTTTGTTTTATTGTTGACTGGAAAAATGTTCAAAACAATAAATTTAAAACGCCCTCTAACAGCTGTACTGTATTTTTTATTTATTTATTTATTTTATTTGTTTTATTTTACATTTGTTGACCGGGCTAGTCTAGCTGGAGACATGTCCATTTTCAGTAGAGGCCCAGGGAGAAAAGCTCCAAGAATCATACAGAATTTTTTACAAAGTTAAAAACAGGAGTTATACAGATAATAGAGATAGCAATATTACAAAAAACGTCTTATTTTTTTTTTTTTTTATATACAAAGAATATAATTTAACACAATCAGGAAGGTGTATCAAAGAACACATGCATGTTTCCTGTGCAAGGGGCCTATGATTTGAAAACAGTACAAAGCTAATCTTTATCTGCCACTGACCAGATGTATTTTCTTTGAATGTGGATTTCAATGCTGTTTCAATGAATGTGAGTTTCAAAGGCAGAGAAGTTGTAATGCTAAGTCTATTTTCACTGTGAGACTGCATTGCTTTGTTTAGCAGATGTCTATTAGTGTTTGTACTGTAAAATGTAAAATAAAGCTTTTAAATGAAATCCAAATCATTGCAGAAGTAAAGCAGTATGCACATTACAGTGTTTATGGTAAATGGGGCAAAATAGTAATGGACATTGGAATAGCTGCAGGGGGGAGGCCCCATTCGACCATGATTTTGTGAGGGGGGGCGAAGGGCGGCAAACTAAGACAGGCCTGGCTGAACTATACCTCTTAACTGCCCAGATTTTTGCAGAATGAATAGATTTTTGCTTATTTTTGGTTTGTTCCTCATAAAATTTGTGGTTTTCTGGCAAATCATTTAGGAATGAAGTCACTAAATAATGACAGACATTGAGTTTCATACTTCATACTCTTCACAAAAATGCATGCTAAAGCAAGACCTGTTGTTCTGTCAACTAAGTTTATACAAGAGCAATTTTTAGTACTGTTTATATGTTCCCCAATATATTTGGCCTTGTCCAGATTTCCTGCGTTAAGAGGATGACAGGTAAGTGCAAATAAATATCTTTATAGAATTAGGTATATCCAAACCTTTCAACTGTCCCTGATTTTGGCTCAAAATGTTGCTCTTCCCCTAATAATCCCTCTGCAAAATTGCAAATTTGGAAGAAACCGTGGAGGGTTTGCAATTAATAAATAATTGTAATGATCAGAGTTATAGATTACTTTTAATTTCAGAAATGCATGTAGATTCTCTTATTTTGTCAGCTGCTCAAGTTAACAGTACTAATATTAAAAGAGTGTCCCTTCTTTGACAGTTTCCCAGCTGTATTGTTGGCCATTTTATATTTTTGCATCACATGTTTGGTCCGTTTTTTCATAAAATTGTGGTTTTCTGTCAAATTAGTGGCAAATCATTAAAGATTGAAGTTAGAAAATAATGACAGACATCTGAGTTTTAGAATTCATATTCTTCAGAATATTCATACTAATGCAAGACCTACTATTCCATTATCTTTCTAAGTTTATAAGAACAATATTTAAAAATTGTCCTTATTTTTGGCCTTTTTTCCCAATTCTGTTTATGGCTTTGTTCAGATATCTTGCTCTGAGGTTGAGAGGTATGACAAATGTGCCAGGGCCATCACCGTCAGTCAGAGACATTTCAAATTGTGACATACTTGTTGCACCCCACTCCCCCACATAGTGACTCTGGATATGTCCAAGCAAGGCAAGGAGCAGTTATGCAGTGTTAAGTGTGCAGAGTATCCCCCCATCCAAGGTAGACACAAGTACTACAGTGGCTTTTCATCTGTCCTTGATTTTGCAGAATGTTCTGGTTTTCTGTCATATTTTTGTACTGTTGATTTATGCTTCTTCTTATTCAGAAAATGCATGTTGTTGCAGAGCCTGTTGCTCTGTGTTTAAGTAGCAATGCTTTAATGACCATCAGGTAAGCTTGTCTAAGACTGTAAGATGTAAGTAAGCTTTAATAAGCATACTGTTAAAGAATTACCAACACTGAAAGCCTTTTTGTTTTTGCCATGCAGAGAATATTTACATAACTAGACAGCGTACAAGCCTTAAGTATTGAAATGCATATGACAGTATTCATAATAAAGGACAGTATTACAGTATTTTCAGAAGCTCATTACATTTGTTGGAGACTTGCAGTCATCTTTTCAGGCTTTACACATAAACTAAACAGAATGCCAATTTGTCGTGTGTGGTCCATAACCTGTGCAGTAATCCTTTAAGCAATTTATCTTGAGCTTGTTTCTTGTTTGCTGTTCATTTTTTTGCTTTGATCATGTTTTCCCCATGAAACAAGTAGATAGTTGTTGTCAGGCAGTAGGTCTTTTTTGGATAAGAAATATTTTTACAAGTGGGGGTATCACACAAATTGCTACTTTCAGCATGTTACTTGGTACTTTTATAAAGCTGAATATAAATTATAATTAGAACTGTAGTCCAAGGAGAAGTGGTTTGAGTTGAGTGCTGCTTGTTTTTTTTTATAATTGATTTTGACTGGCATTCCAGTAATGTATTTAAAATGTAATTTATTTTTTCATGCCTCGCAACCTTTTTGTTTCCATCTAGATATTAAGTAAAAGCTGTCATGTAGCCAATGCATTGAAATATTTTTTTTTTTCTTCTACAATTCATTTTGTCTTGATTGGACTCTCATAATTACGGTTTGGCAGTGGCACCCAGGGCAGCATATTTAATTAAAGTCCCAGTTTTTGCAGTTTTAGCATAGCTCCACCCCTTTGTAGTTGGTCAAATCACTTCCTGTTGGCCACACCCATTCAGCTGTCTCCTGCAACCCCCATTTTGATTTGAAGTCACCAATCGCCCTTGTTCTCACTGTATTGTCATTGCTTTGCCTGTACTTCTGTTTGCTTCATCAGGGCTGAAACTGAAATTGATCTGCTGTGATCAGGGCTCTACCGCCATTTAACAAAATCAAGAAATACATAAGTAGCTAAATAAATGAGGTACCCAGTACAACACAGTTATAGAATAATAGAGGCAGTACAGACATAATTCAAACAGAAACACACATAATTCAGAATCTGCTGGAATATAAACTGACAAAGTAAAAGGAGGGTAATAGTCACAAATCTATGAAGCATTTATGTAGCTGACTCTAGAAGGAAGCATTTGTGGTGGTAATACTACAGAGTCAACTAGTAATCGTAAGCATAGGAACAAAGGCATGAATAATTTAGAATCTGGTGAAGTGCTAACTCAGAAAATATGCAGAGAGGATGACATTTGCATAACATATAAACTACTAGTTCCAACTGGCACTGGATATTGCTGCGGTATTATCTGCAAAGGAAAGACAGATGAAAAGGCTGAACACATGGACGACAGATGTAGCAAAAGTAGCTGTAAAAGACAATTTGAAAGGCAAGAAAGGCAGGAAGGGTGATTAAAAAAAGAATCATTAAGGTGGTAAGGAATAGGATGACAATGAATATTTTTGAGTGTAGGCACTTTTGCAAGGTAGAGAAAGTATGGGTGGGGTTATACTTTCTCTAATCCAGTGCTGGGTTCAATGTGGGGGGGGGGGGTTACTCAGCTGGATTAATGCATGACTAAAGATGCTGAATAAACATGAATGATACCATCTGTGAGTCGAGGCAAAAAAAGAAAGGCTGAAGTGTAAATAAGTAATGTAACAGCATCAGCAGGAAGGAGAGTTAAGTAATACACCAGCTGCGACATTTACATTACATGTTCATAAAGGAGTTTAAGTATTAGTATTCTGTAAAAACATTACCACTCTGCACTCTGCTTTCAGCAATCCTCTTTGAAGATGGTGACTGTCCATGTTACACATCACTGAAGGCCATCAACATCCCAGGAAAGGTAAAACAGTACAAGGTCTCTTCCTGTTGTGCTAAGAATAGCCCTCGGCAAAGAGTCCAAAAGTCAGGGATTCAGTCCCAACTTACCATATGAATGTCTATGGTGCAGGCGTCCAAGGAAAAACAGCACAGTTGCCTAGGTACTAATTACAAAACAATTCTGGTGTATTGGAAGGTATTTATATGCCTTGTGCTGGTGATGATCAAATCAGCCAAGACATATTAATAGAAGACATTTACTTTTCACGGAATCACTCAATAGGAATGTAGAAATGTTAAGTAAAACAATATGTAATGACAAGGAGAGCTAATGCAGCAGACAAACTTAAATGACAATACCAAGTCACTGACATTAGTACAAGAACTGGGGAATGGAAGGACCTAGTGTCAGTTACTGTTCAATCCCAAGTATCATACAAGCAGCTTACCTGATGGAGGAAACTAGCCCCTTCCAGCCCCCGAAGATATCAGGTAAAGGTTTTAGCAAGACTCTGCTGCAGCAAGCTTGGACATACAAGCTATGAACAGTGAACAGAGGACTTGGATTAATATCTGAATTCTGTTGTGGTGATACAGTGTTCAGACTTACACTGGGTGGACACTGTCATATCTGAACTGCATGTCGCATGTGACAGTGAAGAAAACTGCAATCAGTGTAGTCAAGGCATGGTGGTAAGATAAACCAAACAGCACAAATTAACTCTTGTGGCATCATGCACAAACTTATCTGTCTTTATGGCATTTCTGGCATTTCTCCAGAAAATTCTGGCTTCCATAGCATTTCAATGTTTTTTTTTTTTTTTTTTTTTTGGTGGGGGGACTTTTGACTCCTTACAAATGTTCATCAGGTGCTTCTAGTGGTTTCTCCTTGTTCACTGGATCTATTAAACCCGACTAGCTTCCCACAGACTATCTTCAACCCACAGTCAGGAACAGTGAGGAGACTGGAGCTTCGCAGGGTAGCATCACACTGCTACTGAGGAATGTTTTTGTTCCTAAGTTACCACCCGTTGCACACACTTATCCATTGCAAGCAAGGATGTGCAATAGGATTGTTAGCATACAGTCCTGCCTCTGCAGCAACTCAGCTATAGCCATGTCACCACAAGTAGATTACACCTCACACATCCTCTGCCTCCAATAAGGGTCACCCATGAGGGGCATCCAAGTGCATGCACTCCCCCCCCCCCCCCCCAGGTAGGCATGTTCATCCTCACAGCATGAGTTGTTAAGCAATTGAGCTTCTAATCAAACTAAAGTCGCTTGGGCAGTAGTCAGAGATTTATCCCTCGACATCACCAGTGCAGGCTAGCATTTGAATTTGTATGGATCAGAATATATTTGTGTAACTCAGTAGCGAAGACTAGTTCCTGGAAGAGTGATAACTTCCTATAATTCACAGTAAACATCACATAAAGTAAGACAGCCTTTTTCTGTGATGCTGTAACTCTGGAATTGGGAGTTTCAGCATCATCAAAGTTAATGTAAAGCACAAGATGTTTGAGCCTTGACTCTCCCACTACCAACAAAATTAGAAAAGAAAAATGATGTCAAGTAACACAGTTCTATTTCAGCTGTTGTTGAAGTGCTGGTAGGTATCAAGGGCATTCATTGTGTACAGGACATTTGCTTTGGTTCATAGGGGCGGACAGGCAGGGATAACCCTTTATTTTACTTGTCAGTTCCATGTTAATTACTGCATTTGCTAGACACAGAACAAAGGAATTAGCTGTTCTTTTCTTCAGATTTCTTTGCATCAGAAGAAATCCGTCGTACTGATGCTATTTATTCTTGAGTTTTAAACAAAATGTAATCAGAAGGCCATGCAATGATTCTCCCAATGTGCGGTAACATTTCTAAATAGAAATGAAGGTAGCACTTGCAAGCCCATGTATTTCCAAATGGACCAAAGTAATGTTTTTATACACACATGCTAAATATTAATGTGTCAAATGGAAATGCTGACTGCAGCTTGTGATGGTGGAACACTTCCAGCTAGCTCACTGGCTAAAATGTATAATTAGGCGATGTATTGGTTACTGTTCCTGGTTGGGACACTTGACAAAGAATTTTCACCTGGGTGAAAAAGCCCCTTGTTCATGTGTGACAGAGTAGCATATTTGACTAGCTCCTGCACTGCATTATGTGTATTGCTAAAACCAGAGGTAATGGTGCTGAGTATTTTTGAGTGGTTGTGGGGTAATATGGTATTATGGAACTCTAAATAATGACAACAGATGGATACAGAACAATGTGAAGGTCCAGATGGCAGTTGCATAAGTTAGCTGACAGCAGAATCTCTACAGACAGAATTCTTAGCCATGTGAGCCATGGTTGCAAGTGGGATTCTGCAGTAAATGCATGACTAGTGTTGGAGCTCCCAACTTGGGGGTATACCATGCTTTGCACAAGAAGTGATATGCAACAGCCATATGGATAATGTATGGGACCATATGCATACAGATCAAACTCGGAGTAGCAACTGGACTAAAGTGTACAACAAGATTATGTTTGTAGGTAGAGCTGTTAAGTAACTGTTGTGATTTTGTGTGTGCAAGAGTCACACACTGTTTTCAGATGGCACATGCAACAGACTAAATCTGCATAAAGTCAAGATAACACTGAATTCTGTAAACAGCTCTGAATGAGTTCTGACTGACTGGCTCTGGGTCCAAATAATGTTTGTAAATGCTACTGATAGCTGCCTCTGTAAGCAAAACACAATGCACATCTTCAGATAGAATTCTAGTCACAGCTGTGACTAATTACTGAGCCATGTCTTTGCAACATAAAGCTTGCAGACAGAACTTTACAAATAACATGTTTGTTTATGGAGACCTAAGTAAAACAGCTCTAACTGGCCCTTGGAAGTCACACAATATCTGTGGATGGAATTCTGTGATAAAGTGTTTGTTATATTTGTACCACAGAAGTCTTGCATTAGTGTGATATAACTTAAAATACCAAATTGCTTTGAATACTTCTATAATTTTTAATGGACGTGAATTTATATGACTAATAAAAAAAACAGCAATGAGTCAGAAAAGAAAAGCAGATAATTGGTTAGAACAACTAATTTCTTGTTCTGGTAAAAATCTTGCTGTTATTCTTTGTATTATGTATTTACACCGTAATGAACAAGTTATAAAAAATATGATTTTTTTGTCTCAGCATACTTAATATACATAATGCTGTTACTGATGATATTGTAGCATGCAACAGATGTATTTAAAATATTTGTATTATTTAAGCAACAGCATAATCTGTTTAGGACTTTACTGCTCAGAGCATGATGGACAAAATCATTTGATAATGCTCAAAGCTTCATCTGCTGGCTAACTGCATGGCAAATTCTGAAGCAAAAAGCATTGTGATTCCAGTGATTAAAACACTAATAAAAATTTATGAGCAGTTTATAAGTAGTTGCTTGTGCATATTATAATGAATAAAAGCTTAGTTTGAGAAATATGTATGTTCATAAGTCCTTTAATGGTGAGACATTTTACAGGCCAGTTGGCAAAGAAAAGTAGGGAGTATAATTAAATTATTTGTGTTATTGCAGTGTAATGACACTAGCCAGTCAAACTATTTGCCTTATAGCATTGCAGTAGCAATGCAGTGCCTAAGATTACACACACACACACATATATATATATATATATATATATATATATATATATATATATAGCTATATATATTTATGTTCTTTACTATTACCATGTAAATACATTGTAATTCATGGAACAGAAAATAAAGGGTTTTTCCCAATGAGGTAAGATGATAAAAAGTTGCTCACTTGGTTTTCTGCTGGGAGCCGAGGCATTGAGGCAGCACGCCCAGGCCCATCCATAAGGAGATAGTGTTCACTGTCCGAATACCCATCTTTTCCCATCTCTCTCATCTCTACAGACTGCAAAACAGAGACAGAGTACAGACAAACACTCTACCAGAATGGACAGAACACAAGTGGCTTGGAAACAAAACAGTAACACAAGAAACCATCTCATCTAACACGAGTGAAACTGTACTTGTTTGAGGCTGAACTTCTTCAGCATTCCTGTAAGATTAAACAGCTGTCCAGCACTCCAGAATAATCATCATCTGCACGGGGATTGGTATTCTTTATTTTAATTGGTTAAGGTCTATTCTGCTTGCAGGGTACAAGAATGATCAGAGCCATGCAAAAAGAGAGTGTGCACTGCTGGGATTTGTGTATAGCCACATCACTCAGTGGATCATACAAGTGTATTTTGGGAAGGTGGAAGCTGTTCCACTAAAATGCAGATTGTTGGCTTAGTTTTCATTCCCTTCGTTCCAAAGATCAGAATTTATGAGCATGTCTAGTTCTACATAACAAATAGTATTATTTAAACATTAAGGTTATAACTAGAAAACACTTAAGATGTTTTCAAACAGCATTTAAAATGACACCTCGAATGGCAATTATTCAAAGAATCTTTAAAATATGGAAAACAGGCTCAAATGCTAGGCTGCCGAAACCCTGGTTAAAGCCAGGGTGAAAATCTAAAAATGCAGATGTTAACAACATTCTCTCCCCAGTGTCATGGCCTAGTAAGGCTGATGGCAGAAATAATTAACTTCCTGTAACACAACAGATTATTCAGTATTATTGAACAGAAGTTACTGTTGATAAACTCACACTTTGTGACAACTGTATTAAGTGAAACTAGAATATTCTAGTGCAGACACCCCGCTTTGCTCAAACATAATACTAAGTGCTGTATCAGTACTGCCCCTGCTTTAACTTCAGATATGTCACAACTTCCAGTACTATCTTCACTCTGATGTCAAAGTATGCCTTTCTAAATAAATTCCCCTGTTCTGACCATAAACACAACGTCCCCAATATTGTACACAACTAACCTTAGACATACACTGTGACAGAAAGCATGAGGTGCAGGGTTTTCATACTACCTAGTCCGATAAACGAAGAGAAACTGAATGAATACTTAATTTTAAAGAAAGTGCAATTGTTTCAGGTATACATTTTAAATAAGACACATTTTTACTACATCAGGTGAACTATGAGGGAGTGTATCTGATGTGTCAAAGATTGGATCATCCTCTCTATACATCACAGTTAACACCTTTTTTTCTCAGGTGCTTTCATGTTTGGGGGCATGAGCACCTGATGTCAGCAGATGCACTGATGTAATACGATTTCTGTATGAATGAAATCAAATTCTTGACACTGCCACTTCACCCCAGCCACTGAACAGCCACATTACTAGAAATCAAAAAGTAACAATGAAGACATGTCACCTGTATGGATAATATGGAATATACAAGGAAATACAACTAAGGCTGAATAGAAAGACTGCTCACACATAGGGTGATGGCAACGGTATTAGGGACCAAAACTGGAAGGTTCCTTCACGGATCAACTAATATGGTAACAACACATTTATTGTATCTTACTTTAGGAACTCTGTGTTTAGTCAATGGCTGGCTTGGATCCAGCAGGGTGGAAGTGCAAGCATACCTTTCAACTGTCCAGATTTTCACAGAATGTCCAGACTTTTGCCTCATATTTTGGTCTTTTCTTCATAAAATTTGTGGTTTTCTAGCAAATTACTGAGATTTGAAGTCAATAAATAATATTAAATAATGACAGACATTTGAGTTTCCAACTTTGTGTCCTTCAGAAAATATACAATAATTCAAAACCTGTTATTCTAGCAACTTTCTAAATTCATAGGAGCAATTTTTAAAATCTGTCCATATTTTTGGGCCTTTGTTCCCCCATTACTTCTGGCTTTGTCCAGGTTTCTTGTGCTGAGAGCTTGAGATGTATGGCTTCAGGACAGCTCAGGGGGTAACATCAGAGGGCTGAATTCTGAAGTACAGTTGCACCAAACAAAGTGCATCTCGTACAGTTACAGACAAGACAATGATGATTGGTGAAGGTGTGAAATGAGGAGTAACAGAGACTTCTGAAATACAAACAATTTGAAGCAAATACAAGAAGCATCAATGACCCCAGTAGAGTGGCCTCTGACTGCAGCATTTTTCCAATGAGTGGTTATCCATCTGATGGAAAATGTTATGTAGTTAGTAATCCACTTAGAATGAGTTGCCTTCTGTGCAGGTACACATCTGAGCTTGCAACCTTTGCTTTGGCAAAAGCATGGATGAAACTGCATCATGCTATATGGGAGCCCACTCTGGAAGCCACAGACACCCTTCACCACTTCCTCTTTGATTCCAGACATAGAGATGGAGGAACAAGAAAGCTTTTACAGCGCCTAATCCACTAAGGAGAATTTGCTCATTGTATATAACCTTTCTTGTAATTACTGTATTTGTATTACCTCTTGTTTTAAAAATTGTGAAAAAAGAATTTATGTACTCACCATAACGTTCCATCTGTGTTGTCCATTTTCATTCTTCCTCAACAGTTGGGTTTGAATCCAACCCATGGATCCAACTCAGCCATTATTTTAGCTTGTGGCCATCAAAAAAGTCTTGTGCTCATCCTTACCCATAATGCCCCGACCCCTAACTTACCTCAGATCTTGTTTGCTGGTTGACATAAAGTAGGAAATACTAATATAAAATTCCTGACAGAAGAAGTCATATCTGGGGATCAACACGAAGTACAGTTGTGTCCTTATAAACTCTCATTCTTCCAGAAATCAAATGTGAAAAATGTTGGGGATTGGTGGATGGGGAGTTGAGGAAGAATTAAAATGGACAACACAGATGGAGTGTTATGGTGAGTACATAACTTCTTTATTTGATGTTGTAAATTTTCAGTCATTCCTCAACAGCTGGGACAGAGTCCCCAGCTACCTAAATTCCTGTGTGGGCTCTAAGGAAGGATATTCCTGAGCACAGTTGACCCAAAGGCTGATCTTCCCCTGAAGACCAGATCCAGTTTGTAATATGTAATAAAGGTATGAGGATTGGCCCAGTTTGCAGCAGCACATATGTCATCCATGGAAGCCCTCGACAGAAACACTGAAGATGTAGCAATGGACCTAGTTGAATGGGCTCTTAAAGGTTTTGGTAAGGATAAACCAAACTTATTGTAGACAAATGATATACAATCTGTCAGCCATCTGGTTAAAGTTACCTTTGCAATTGATATATCCAATTTAGAGTCTGCAAAGGAGACAAATAATTGATCCATCTTTCTAATTTCTTTTGTTCTGTGTAAGTAGAAATGTAATTGTCTGTGAACGTCCAATAAGTGCAACATACACTCAAATTTGTTTGCAAATTTAGGAAAGAAAACTGGCAGATTAATGGACTGCTTGATGTTAGATTCTGGCACCACATTAGGAAGGAAAGAAGGACTGGTTTCCCTATGAAAAATCAAGTGGGTAGGTTTAGAAGACAATGCTTGAAGTTCTGAAATTCTTCTAGCAGAGGTGATAGCCACCAGAAAAATAGTCTTCCAGGTCACTTAAGATCACATTTTGCTGCTGGTTCAAACTGGGAATGAATCAAGGCCTGCAGTACCACATTTAAGTTCATGGGGGAGTTGGATCGTTATAAGGAGGTCTCAAAAGAAGGGTACCTCTCAAGAAGGCCTTGCAATGTTTAGACGAAGCCAAGGTGGAGTTTTCAAATCCAATATGAAATTTAGGGATGGCTACTAATTGAACCCTAATGGTCAAAGAGCTAGCTCCTTCATGAAAAATTGTAGCCAAAAACTTAAGGACACCTTGCACAAGGTCTGAAAAGGGGTCAATATGTTTCTGAAGTGTCCAAAACACAACCCGTTTCCATTTACTTCTGTAAAGTTTTCTTGTAGAAGGTTTATGGGAAGATAAAAGTATATGATGCACAGGGGAAGACAGCATAGTTGTCTGGCTATTAAAGGAAGTGGAGAAACCACGCTGTTAGCTTGAGGTTTGAGATATCTGGATGAATCATGACTGTCAGGTGAGACAGGATGTCTGATCCATAATCCAAAGTGGGTAAATTAGTTGAAGCCAAAGATATGGGAACCAAATCTGTCAAGGCCAGTAAGTTGCAATGAAGATGACTTTGCTCTTCAACCAGAAAGCTTTCTGCAGAAATTTGGGAATCAAGGGAGTCAAGGGATAAGCATAGAGGAGACTGTGCAGTATAGCATCTCTCAGTGATTGCTCTGGAGGGGAGATTGGGGCAAAGAAGCTGCTGCACTTGTTGTTTAGGGGAGATGCAAAGAGACTGCAGCAAGGCTGGCCCCATTGGTGAAAAATCATTTCTGCCACATTTATGTTGAGAGACCACTCATGAGGTAATAGAATGGACCTGCTCAATTTGTCTGCTGTCACGCTGGACTTCCCTGGAATGTGCATTGCTATCAGAAACCGATTTGATGAGATCACTCATTACCACACTAAGAGGGCTTCTTGACACAAGGGGTAAGACCTGGTTCCTCCTTGCCTGATGTACAAAACTACTGACATACTGTCTGTATCGCAATGGTCCTGAAAGGGA
This sequence comes from Protopterus annectens, assembly GCF_019279795.1. Taxonomy (NCBI): domain Eukaryota; kingdom Metazoa; phylum Chordata; order Ceratodontiformes; family Protopteridae; genus Protopterus; species Protopterus annectens. The sequence goes on along the minus strand of NC_056743.1, from coordinate 1,929,052,070 downwards.
GAGAGTCTTAGAAGGCCTGCAGTGCTAAGAACACTGCTCTCATTTTCAGGACATTGATATGCATGTTGGCCTCTTTGGGGGACCAAGTGCCTTGGACTGTTTTCAAAGGGTGCATTGATGAACAGGGACTTGAAGGTTCTGCAAAATCACATAAGTTCATCCAGGCATGCCTCCTGATGGAAATGCCTGAACCCGCAACTCCTGAGGTACCTTCAGCTGCATAACAGATAAGCCTCATGGACGAATTAGAAATAGATTGCAGGGTAGCCAACTGTAAGGCCACAGAAGCCTGAGTCTCAGCAGTACTGGTCACAGAAAAGGAGTTTGACAGTTCCTTTATCAAGTCCCTTTGTAGTCTTGTAAAGTGTGCCAGGTAGTTCACTGACCTGAGGGCAAAAGTCGCTGAAGAATACACACACTTCTCAAATCTATCCAAAGCCCTATACTCCCTGTTAGGGGGATGGACAGAGGAACTCTGCTTAATACGTTCCTTCTTAGTGGCTGCAGGCATGACCATAGCATCTACGGGCACTCTCTTGCTCCAAAACTCACTTCCAACAGGTGGTGCCAGAATCCAATCTGGTCTTTTGAGGATTGGCTCAGCTGTATCAGGCTCCTTCCTTGCCCATCTAGAGATCAAGGCAATGATCTCATTGGCATGTGGAGTTACCCAGGATGTGTAGACGGGCCAGCCCCAAAGGCCTCCAGGAATACTGATTCCTTTGGAGAAAGGTTGTCTGTGGAGCAGCCACCCCTCTGGTTAAGATGACTCCAGAAGACTTCAGCTGGTAAACTTGGGGAACCTTCCCCCTTTATCAAAATTAGTATCTTCTGTGATTGACTCCTGAGGGGAGTCTAAGTGCCTCATCTTGCACTTCCTCTCCCTAGGGACTTTCTAGGTGGCACGCTCCAGAGAAGTATTGGAAGAGATAGAAATACCCTGCTGGGTAACCTGGAGACTTTGGGCTGGCTGTCCCTATGGCATAGAATGATGACATTCAAGGATAAGAGACACACAGGATTCAGAGGAAAGATCCAAGGGGGTAGAAGCCATCCATTCTGCCAAGGCAGAGAAAACTCTCTTCACCACATCAAAGACAGAACACTCAGGAAAGAAGGAAGCCAGTGGAGCCGAGAAGCCATGCTTCCAGTAAGTCAGCTCCCTCTGCCCCAAAGGCAGTCCACCCGAGGCAGAAGTTGGAGTTGAGCTGTCCACTGCCAAGGCTCTGAGGGGAAGAGATGGCTCCAAATACTTTGGAGTCGACTCTAATGCCTCGGATCTGTCAGGGATGCTTTGGGTCTGAGAGTCATCCAGCTATGTAAATGTCAGAACCGATGCACTCAGAGATATCTTCAAAGCTAAAGATACCAACATCTTTGGATCCGATCCAGACTGACCCAGAAGGTTCAGATCCAGGGGCTCTGAAACAATAGTTCTGATCACAGAAGGAGTTGATATTGGTGGAGCAGTAGAAACACGGGCTTCCTGACCCAAAAGGGTAGTAGCTGGAAGAACTCTCATCTGTATCTGCACTGAGAGAAATTTCCTCATCATTCTGTCCACATCAGCCTGGGTCAGATTTCTGGAAGAACAAGAAGAAGCCACCAATGGAGACCTAGAGTACCAGCGTGATTCAATGTAAGGGGAAGGTACTTTTGAGGGTACCGGGTCCAAAGATGGGGAAAACCTTTTCCTAGGCAAAGGCCTCTAATCCAAAGAGCTAGGATCTGAGGAAGCCTTTGTCAACTCCGAAGCTGGCTGAGCAGGAGCAGTTTTTGGATCTGACCTATGCTTCTTCTTTGGTGGCTCTGTGTTAGTTTCTTAGGAGGGAGTTGAGGACTCTGAAGGCCTGAAAGACTTGGATGAAGGCTCATTTGTCTTGGATTTGGGGATTGAGCCCAGGAAATAGCTTCTGAAAAGGATGAGGGAAATAATCCTTTCAAAATTAATTTATTCTTCCTGTCTGCCACTGTTCGCAGATTAAAAGATTTGCAGATAGAACAGTCTATCTGAAGATAGTCTGGGCCCAAACAATAAACGCACAAATTGTGAGCATCTGATAGAGGCAACTTCTGCCCACATTTCTGGCAATTCTTATAGGCAGAAGGGCCTTTTTCAGACATTTTGAAAATAGAAATAAGAAATAATTAGTTTTTTTTGTTTTGTTTTAAACTATTAAAGATAGAGATATAGAAAGAAATTACCAACAATGGTAATTCAAGCTACACCAAGAACAGTATAAGATGGAAAGAAAAGTAATACCAGCTATGGTTAAAAAGAGTACACCAAAGAAAATTAAAAAGGGAGGATTTATAAATATTACACTGTAAAAAGTTAAAGGGAGCAAAAAAGGAGAAATAAACTTATTTCTAATCTTAAATGCTCGAGAGCTCAAGGTGTCCAAACACGAAAGAGGCAAACACAATCTGGGGTATGTTAGGGCTGGTGCTTTATGGGTAAGGGAGGAGCTTAAGAGTTTTTTAGTGGCCATGAGATAAAATAACAGCTGAGTCAGATCTGAGGGTCAGATCTGAACCCAACTGTTGAGAAATGAATGAAAACTGATAACATCAGATCTTATTTTTCTCACTGAGGCTGTAGCCACAATTGTCAGTTTTCATCCATGCACTTCCTGTCAGCACTTAAAATAAGTTCAACTTGCCAAATATCAACATCTGTTTTATTGGCAGATTTTGGTTGGCAAAACAAATGGTTGACAGATGTGCAAGAACAACAATCCCAGGGGTTGGGGAATATGCCCCTTCTCCTGGGATTGTGCGAGCTCAGAGTTGGCATATAATTAGCAGAGAGTGTGTGTGTGTGGGGGGGGGGGGGTGTATATGCAGGACAGCTCACTCTCCTGCAAAAATAAACAGTGTTTCCAAGCTTGTATGTCTGATGTTATGATTGGAGCATACAAAATTACCTGTCCACATCTCAAGCTTCGATTTTTTTTTTTTTTTTAATTAAAACTTCAAACATCTGTCATACTACTAAAATAGTTTGAATCACAAAGATTCAAACACACATTCCAGTTCAAATCACAAACTTGAAAGAACACACAATCTGTTCTTTTGAAGGCGGGCAAGCCCTCCTGCACCCTACACCCCCCAGCTAATTTTATAGACTAATTCCAAGATCACACTATATTGGAGAAAAGGCATATTCCCACTGTACTGCAATCTCGCACTGAAAAAAGCCAGTACATTTCAATCAGCTGATTTTTGATCAGTTGCACCACCTTTTTTTCAGTTCAAAAAGTTGCCTCTTTGATGAGTTGAATGGAACTTGTATAGATATACAGATATATAGATATAGATATATACGAGTTCATCCAAGTTCACCAGCTTTGCATTCTTTTCATTATGTTGACAGGAAAGCTGATTTGACTTTCTGTAACATTTCATCCTTGTGATGCTGCTGTGGTTGATACCTGAAACTGCATTTGATATCTTTATGCACAAGAATCTATCAACTACAATTGTCTTCCTGCTACAGAGGCAGACTATAAGCTTCTTCTTCTAACATCTGCAGATGTCTGGTGTTGGTGGGGGTTTGGGCTATTCATAGGGGCATCTCAGTGGATCAGTGGTTCAACTAATGGACTCAGATCTGACTCGGATCTGTCCTCAGCACCTTCGAATGTGTGGATCCACAGCACTGACTACTCTCCTACCCATAATCTCTTTCTTACACCCTCTGAGTACCTCAGATCGAGTTTGCTACCTAAAGGAACAGAGTAACTCTTAAACATATTCTCTAAAAATAAAATAATGGCAGCACTAGTTTTACATACATACATGACTATTTCAAATTCAGAATGCAAAACTCCTAGAATACCACCCATTCTTCAAGGTGCCAAAGGCAAAAATTTGGAAAGGGGAAAGAGGGAGGGATGTTGAACCAGACAAAAACAGGACAACACGGATCTATTGTTATGGTGAGTACATCCCTTTCATGCTACTCTGCTCTCTAGGTGGCCTCATTGAAGGATATTCCTGAGTATAGCAGAGCCAAAAGTTCATCAATTTCTGGATTGTACATCCAGTTTATAATGACACACAAATGTGTGAACTGTAGACCATGTGGCAGCAGCACACATTTTATCAACTGGCATATTTCTTTAAAAAACTACTGAAGTCACCACTGACCTATTGGAATGAGCTATAGTTTTTTGGGTAAATGTAAACCCAGTTTATCATAAACAAACAAAATGCAATTTGACCACCATCTAGAAAGATTAGCCTCAGATACACCACAGCCTAACTTAGCTTTGGAAAAAGCCACAAAAATCTGATTTTCTGTAGCTTTTTCTTCTAAGAAGATAATCAAGCAAATGCGAGGTACATTCTCCTTCATTCAAATATTCTGGGAAGAATACCACCAAATTAATAGATTGGTTAATGTTGGATTCGGATGCCACTTTAGTGATAAAATAAGGGTTTGGTTTCAAGAAAACTCTGTCTTTGTGAAAAAAACAGCTTTGGAGGTTTCAAGAAAGGGCCTATAATTCTGAAATTCATTTGGCTGAAGTAACTGCTACCAGGAAGATTGTTTACCAAGTTAAAATCTTAATATCTAATGAATGTGCTGGTTCAAATGGAGATTTTGTGAGTGCTTGTAACATTAGTATGACATCCCAAAGGAGAATGGGGTCCCTTACTGAAGGTCTAAGAAGAAATGTTTCTCTAAGAAAAGCCTTTGAAACTCTCAGTGATGCTCTAGGTTTGTAGTTATGACCAATATAAAAATTAAATCTTGGCACCATTTGCACTTTTAAACTGGAGAAGCTAGAGGCTTTACTGAACAATCCTGAAAGAAAGTCCAATATATATGGCAGAGGAGCTGAAAAGGAATACAATCCCTTGTCTATGGTCCAGAATGAAAGTCTTTTCCACTTACTTCTATACAGTTTCCTGGTACTAGCTTTCTAAGAAGTTGTCAGGATGGGTACTACTTTTTCTGAGAACCTGGAATCTCTGGCAATAGTTATAATTGGAGAAACTAAGCAGTTAGGTTCAGGGTGTCCAGGACCAGGACAGGATACGCGGAAGAATAGGATAGAAGATCAAGTCTGTAAGCCAGTGTCCAAGAAGGACTTATTAGATGAGACCATAGAAATAGGAACTTAATCTCTCAGGACCAAGAAGGGGTAATGAGAATCTTTTTCTCCTTCCACCTCCTAGCTTTCTGAATACATTTTATGATTAAGGGAAAAGGGGAAAAGAGTAAAGAAGCCCTAGGGCCAAGTGTGGACAAAGAGTCCCTCAGTGATTGACCCTGTGGAAGGATGACAGCAAAGTAACTGATGTATTTGTTGTTACGGTGGGAAGCAAACAGGTCACAGCAAGGTTGGCCCCACTGGCAAAAAATTTAGTTTGCCACTGATCGACTGGCAAAAAATTTAGTCTGCCACTGATCGATTGAGAGACCTCTCATGAGGCCAAATAATGTTTCTGCTTAGCCTATCTGCTAGCACACTGGAAATCTCCAGAATGTGCACTGCTATAACAGAGTAGCAGAAATATACTGCCCATTCCCACACTGTCATTGCTTCCCAACATAGAGGATAAGATCTGGTCTGCCATTCTTGTTTATGCACCAGGCTACTGACATATTTTCTGTCTGAAGTGAAATCACATATTCTGGAACAGAGTCTTGAAATGACTGCAGTACTAAAAGGACTGCTCTCATTTCCAGAACACTGATGTTGGTCTCTAACATTGTCCATGTATGTTGAACAGTCTTCCTTATGTAATGCCCCCTCACCCTAAAAGGGAAGCGTGTATGGTGACCACTGCTAATGGAGGTGAATGACAAAGAGGGCAACCTCTTTAAAGAAGGGGGAGGATATCCACCAGCTGACATGTGTCTTGCATACTGGAGTAAGCTTGATCAGGTACTCAATAGGTGATGTAACAGTGACTACTGGAATGACAACATCTACTGAAGGATTTCATATAGAAATGGAAGATGGGTATCAAAGTGATCATAGAATCCATGAGACCTAGAAGCTTTAGAATTAGATGTGCTAACGGAGAAGGGTGATGGTAATGGTGAAGATTGTTTAATGAAACTTTGGGAAGTGAGAGGATGCCTGAGGACTGGAGAAAAAGTGTTTTGGTACCGATTTTTAAGAATAAGGGTGATGTGCAGAGTTGTAGTAACTACAGAGGGATAAAACTGATCAGTCACAGCATAAAGATATGGGAAAGAGTAGTGGAAGCTAGGCTAAGAAGGGAGGTGATGATTAGTGATCAGCAGTATGGTTTCATGCCAGGAAAGAGCACTACAGATGTGATGTTTGCTCTGAGAGTGTTGATGGAGAAGTACAGAGAAGGTCAGAAGGAGTTGCATTGTGTCTTTATGGCCTTAAAGAAAGCATATGACAGGGTGCCTAGAGAGGAGTTGTAGTATTGTTTGAGGAAGTCGGGGGTGTCAGAGAAGTATGTAAGAGTGGTACAGGATATGTACAAAGGTAGTGTGACAATGGCTTGGTCTGCGGTGGAAGTGACAGATGCGTTTAAGGTGGAGGTGGGATTACATCAAGGATCAGCTCTGAGCCCTTTCTTATTTGTAATGGTGACGGACAGGTTGACAGACGAGATCAGACAGGAGTCCCCGTGAACTATGATGTTTGCAGATGACATTGTGATCTGTAGTGATAGTAGAGAACAGGTTGAGGAGACCCTGGAGAGGTGGAAATATGCTCTAGAGAGGAGAGGAGAGGAATGAAGGTCAGCAGGACTAAGACAGAATATATGTGTGTGAATGAGCGAGAGGTTAGAGGAATGGTGAGGATGTAGGGATTAGAGTTGGAGAAGGTGGATGAGTTTAAATACTTGGGATCAACAGTTCCGAGTAATGGCAAGTATGGAAGAGAGGTGAAGAAGAGAGGACAGACAGGGAAGAGTGGGTAGAGAAGAGTGTCAACAGTGATTTGTGACAGACGAGTACCAGTAAGAGTGAAAAGGAAGGTCTACAAGAGGGTAGTGAGACCAGCTATGTTATATGGGTTGTAGACAGTGGCATTGACAAAAAGGCAGGAGTCAGAGCTGGACGTGGCAGACTTAAAGATGTTAAGATTTGCACTGGGTGTGATGAAGGTAGACAGGATTAGGAATAAGTATATTAGAGGGTCAGCCCAGGTTGGACAGTTTAGAGGCAAAGCCAGAGGCAAGATTGCTTTGGTTTGGACATGTGCTGAGGAGAGATGCTGGGTATATTGGGAAAAGGATGCTATGGATGGAGCTACCAGTTAAGAGAAAAAGAGGAATGCCTAAGATAAGGTTTATGGGTGTGGTGAGAGAGGACATGCAGGTGGTTGGTGTGACAGAGCAAAATCCAGAGGACAGGAAGAAATGGAAATGGATAATCCGCTGTGGTGATCCCCAACGGGAACAGCCGAAAGAAAAAGAAGAAGAATGGAGAAGGGTGGGATAAGGATTGGGTGACTACTTTCTGAAGATTCAGAACTCTGGGAAGGGGGGAAATAGAAAAACTTTCTGACTTATGGTATCCAGACGGCATCCAAAGAATTCTATGGACTGTATGGGAGTCAATTGACTCTTTGAGAGATTTACAGTGATCCCTAGATAGTGAAGTAACTGCAGTAAAGTGTCCCTTTTTTGAGTAAGTAGATTCTTGGTTGGAGCACTTAGGAGCCAACTGTCCAAATATGGGAAACCTGGAACCATTGCAGCCTGAAATAGGCTATGACTACTGCCATGCATTTGCTGAATACCTGGAGGCTGTGGTGAGCCCAAACAGCAGAGCCCTGAACTGATATTGCTTGGCTTCAAGCCTAATATTGAACAACATCCTTGATTGCTTGCGTATTTTCACATAACAATAAGCATCCTGGATATCTATAGAGCACATCCAGTCATCCTTCCTGAGAAGATGTACAATGGACTGAACCATGACCATCCAGAACTTTGTCTGCTTTACAGACAGGATTAAGTGACTGAGGTCCAGTATGGGTTAGGCCCCCTGTTTTCTTCCGCAGTAAAAGGAATCTAGAGTAGACACCAGAGTCTTGTTGGTCTGGCAAGACCTGGTGGATGGCTCTTTTGTCTAGCAGTTTTTTGACTTCTGCTATTATGGATTCCAATTGATGAGGTGGCACTTGGGAAATCCTTTTCCTTAGCTGTGGAGGGTAAAGCAAGGGAATGGTGTATCCCCTGGTGATTACCCACAGCACCCAAAAATCTACAGTGATGGCTCTCCAGGTTTGTGGGTACAGGGATAAGTGCCACCTGACTGCCTCAAGAAAGCAACAGCCAGGCAAACCTTCAGGATTTCTCCAAAAAGGGTTAGTGAAATCATTGGTTTTGCAGACCTCCTCTTCCTCTAAGCTAATGTCCATTAAAGTTATTCCCCTTTGCCTCAGGAGGGTTTGTCCAAAGAAGCCGTCTTGTGAAAACCTTGAGATTTTCTGAACCACATCTTCCTTCCTCCTCTTTGATTCCTGGAAAAGGTTCTTTGAGAAACTTAGAAGCAGATTCTCACTGCAGGCAGGATCTTACCATCCTGTTCACTTCTAGTTAGTGTGCCTTTAACCTTGGGTCCAAAAAGAGTAGAACCATCAAAGGGAACATTAATGAAAGATGTCTTAAAGACTTCCGCAAAATCACACAACCACATCTAGGCATGGTAATGAATTTCTTTGCCTGTGCCTGCTGCTCTTGACATTTCATCAGCTGTATTTGAAATCAGTCACATGGAAACACTGGAAAGAGATGTAAGGTTAGATAGCTGGAATTCCACTTTATTTTGGATATCTTTCAATAAGTTATGTTAGAGAGAAAAGGTAAGCCTTTTGGCCAAGTCTTTATGAAAAATGTGTGACATTAGTCATGTAGTTCAGTTCTCTAAGTGAAATGGTTGCTGAAGTAAAAGTCCATTTTCCAAATACATCCATAGCCCTTGATTTCCCATTAGGGGAATGAAAAGATGTACTCTTTTCATAAAGCTCCTTCATAGTGGCTGCTGCTATGAGCATAGCATCCAGTGGGGAACCTTTACTCCAGTGTGTCCTATCCTTGGGGTCAGCTAAGATTTTGTCTGCATTCTTTGGAAAGGGCTCCACAGTGTCAGGGTCCTTCCAGGCTCTTTGAGCTACCAAGTCAATAAGGGCATCAGGAGGAGGAACCACTCAGATAGTAGAAGAGTCAGCACAAAAGCCTCCAGGAACATAGATTCATCAAGGGAAGGTGTGCCAGTGGAAAAACCCACCTTCTGTCACATTAATTATAGCGTTTTGCCAAAAGTGACGTCTCCAAAGGGGGATCTAGGAGTACCATCTCCTTCATCCAAATCTGTTTCTTCTGTGACAGATTTGATTGATGAATCTAAATGCCTCCATTTACATGCCTCTTTCTTACTGATCTAACATTGGGGCACATCAAACAACTGATCCAAATCAGACTGGAAACTTAAAGTGAGTACTTCCCCAGGATGTTTGGGAGCTGACTGTCACTGACAATAAGAAAGAATGGAGGTCGATGCAGAAAAAGAAAGATGTTGGGATAGATCCAAATGGGAAGGAAGCAGCTTTTCTCTTGAAAAGAGAGCTATCTCAATGGCCTCAAACTCTAAGCCTGTGATCAGAACCGAGAAGGATCCCTGAGGATTTGGAGCCAAAAACCCTTCTTCAATGCTGACCTGACCCTCAAGCTGACATCTGAGTCGAGCTATCTACAGCCAAGGCTCTGAGAGACAGAAATGGTTCCAACAATTTCAAAG